>NC_141821.1:18217951-18529451 GCF_982586985.1 Callionymus lyra | reverse complement strand
TAAAAAAGTAAATTCTAACATAAAGAGCAAGAATATAGATCTTGTTTTGTGATGTTTGTCTTCAATATGATTAAGGATTATTAAACATTCATTTTGTGTTTTATTTTATGTTGTATATATTTTTTTCAAATCCTCCTGAACTCAGTAGAACACCGAGTCATTCTTCAAAATAAGTTTTTTATTCATCATTTCTTTCAAATGCAGTTGGTTTTTTCAGTCAGACTTGATCTACCTCCAAAACAGTACATAGCGAAATCTTTTTGTTCATATTTTCCTGGGAAATGATGAAGCAGTGTCAGTATTTATTTGCCTCTCCGGGACTGTGAGTCAGGGATCCTGCTGGGAGGACTCTGTCCACATTTATTCATGTGTGGCACAATCGGAAATTTAATTCACTGGATGAATTGATTGTGCAGACTCTTATTCTGACGTGCTCTCTCTTTTGAGGGCCCTTGTTCCAACTATTTTACAGACAAGCCTGATCCTTGGACACTGTTTTCAGCTCTAACAGATTCATTCATGTTCTTTGAACTTCATGAACTTGGAAAATTGTTGTCATTCGCATTATATTACAAACCAAAAATAGTCTTATAGAGGCACTGAAATACACATTCTTAATCAGCGAGTGTCAGAAACATACTGAACCGATGCGTGTGCCTCTTGTAAGCTCATGTGATGGGATGTTAAAGAGAGGGCAGCAGTTCTCATTACACTCAGCTCTGACCTCAATTAAGCATCTTGATTTTCAACGTTGGCGTTTTGCTTTGCAATTTTGGACCTTTGGATCTGATGACATTTTTTTTTTTCCCTTGAATAATTTCTACATTATTATTCTAAACTTGTCTTGTCTCCAATGTTCAATTAGATTTTATTTAAAATGTCATATCATAACAAACACTTAAGTAAGTTTAAGTAAGAGTATAGGAGGAAATTGAGAAACACATCCCGGTGACAAAACAATGAGTGAATCACAGCGTGAGAAAAATAAAGTTCAGTCATCCTGGACTTGATATCTGTAATAGAAAAGGACTGTAGTTGTGTTAGCTGGGTCTTCTGATCAAGTTGCCTAGTGTAAGCATATAGATTGTTAATAGGATTGTACCAAGAAGAGAACCTTGTGGGACACCATACCTGACCTTAGTGTGTGTCGATGAGAGGTGGTTAACATGTACATAATGCTTTCTGTCTGATGTATTAGATTTAATACCATAAACCCCAACTTTTTTTTTCAAAAGCGAAAAAATACAGTTATAACGGTACCTGCAAAACGGACACATTTCAAGAGCATTACAATCACATCATACCTTAATGCTGATTCACCGGAAGCCTTAGGTCACAATATATTCTCTTTCATAGTTCTTGCTTTCCACTTTATTTTACTTAACAGGCATAATATTGACCTATAGGGCCCAGGCCCTGTGGTTAGGAACAATTTTTATGAATCCGATTTGGCAGTATGTCTAGCCAAATATTTCCACCACATAGTGGCTGGTCATCTGTAACATCAGAAACCAGCTGAGAAGCCTCTGGCATTATCGAAGCAAGGATCGTTTATTAGACGAAAAACTCAGAGCTAAATTGTAAAAAAAAAAAAAGTCAATTATTTATACTCCAAGTGGCTCAGAAAGGAATGAAAAACAATTTCTAGTCGACAACTGTGTCAGGAAGCCCCTTGCAGTAGTGCGACTTAAAAAGCAAAGTCTAAACATCAAACCATCGCAGCAGTCGCTCGCCTGCCTCATCCACACATCTTGGCTGCTTCAAGGTGCATGTTGAAGCCACATATCATTTATTCTGCAAGAGGAAAAACCTCAAAGGTTTTGCCATTGCCATGAACTCACCATGACCCATAGTTTGGACAGTTTGTCAGGGGGGTGGTCTTCTTCTACCTGTGCAGCTGTGAGAGGATGAATGGGTTAATGTTGCAAATGAACACATCTGTTCTCAAGGGATCGTTGATTAATCTGCTCTTTCACTACTCTGAAAGGTTGCTGAGCTCGAACCTTGCAATTTTCATAATGATGTATAATGAACGTCAATTATTGGTTAATTACAATATAAGTCACTCCACTCATTCCCTAAGATAACCTAAACACTTGTGATTTTATTGGTTCTTGAAGAAGACTTTGAATAAACTAATGTTGCTAAGTCAATTTATGTCCACCTATAAAGCTGGAGCATGTATACAGATATAATTCATTTATTGCTGTATTGAATCATTTAAAGGAAAACTAATGTAAATACTTCCCGACTTGCTCAAATGTTTCAAATGTTTAAGTCTTTCTCTCCAAGATGCATTAAGTCCCTCATCATGACCATGTTTCTAACTTATTACTTTATAAAGTTCTTCCTAGCAAGAGGTTATGAGAGCCATCATTATGACGTATTAATGGCTTCACTCCTCCTCTAGCTAGCTGTAATCACACCCTGCTTTGTTTATACAACTAGTCCATTTGAGATGGAGACTCATGGATTAATGACACACAGTGACAAGCATTGACAATATCTAATCTCCAGGAAAATGTGTTTTTTTTAGTGGGTGGGGTTTTGAGTTATGTGAAGCTAATTTTTTTTAATGATTATTAAAAAAAAACAGCATATACCCAATTAAACCAATCTTTATTTCACTTTCATGTTATAAGGCTTTTGGTTGCTAAAATATTTAACTCATCTTTTCCCATGATCCTTTTTTCATATTGCTCTTTGAATCAAATTCAATGTGTAAAAACAAACTTCATGATGTCCATCATCCATGTTTCTTTTCTTTTTTTTCTCCCAAGTACATCCTGCTGACCACATTGCTTAATTGAGGAAATGGAATCTGCCCAGTCTGATTAGATTTTCTGCTGTTGAAACCATTATCTTCCAAGGCAATCTCTTGTGTATTCGCTTATTCAATTTAAACCTTTTTTTTATTTGTTTTTTACATCTCTGAAAGCTTGCATCACCTTGAAATTGAGGAAACAATCCCAAGAAGCATCCGACAAAAAAGATTATGCGGTCAATATTCTAGTTTTATAGTACTACTAGACCAGAAGAGACCAGGCTTATGGATGTCAACGCCTTAGTGTAAATCCCTGTGCAAGACGTAACGCAGCATCTTTATTTTATGTTTCAAATCAGTGCATCATCGCCCTCATGTTGACTAAGGTTTAGGATTATTTTCAGGTTAATCTGTTTCATTTTAGAGTTATAGATTAAAATGTATGTTCATACTTATGGTTTACATTGCTTGTTTTTCTTTAAATGTCTTCAAACAAGATTAAAATATAGATTTATTTAATTTTTTCATGTCGATGTCATTAGAACAATTCTTCCTGTCAAGGCTTCAATACAAGAGGGACGTTACAGACGAGCAGTTTGGAGGTATTTGGATGTTTTTAATAGTATTTTTGGACGATGATAAAAACGAGGACCACTGAGCTCTAGTCACTTCATTCAAATGAACATACATTTGTGTCTTCAACTCTAAAAAGGAACAAATTATTAACTCTTGGTCGATATGAGGGTGAGTAAAAAAAGTTAGAATTTCTGAACTATAACTTAAAGGACATTTCTTCATCTGTGCTATAAAATTTACTTTTTATTTAAACATACTATTTTTTGGTTGATATAACATGACTAACACTCACCGGATGTTTCATTCACAGTACAGTATTCACTCAGTTGGAGAAATCTGCCTTTCCCTGAAGTCAAAATTAATAGTTGTATTGTGCAGTGCAGTGACATTCACCCAGTATTTCCAAAACCCATGCTGTTAGATGGAGCCTTCAATCAATCCCATGTTTCTGTGAGACTGCAAAACCTTTCTTATTCTTTTGTTGTCAGGTAGTCATTGACGGTGAGAAAGAGCCATTTTTCTTCTTCGGCTCCGGTGTTGAATGGAGCCACAAAGTTGCTGTAAAGTGCCGAAAAGTTGTATTTCTTTTTCACCCGCTTCACTGACTCTCGCCGACAGTGGTTATCCAGTATTCATAGAATTTCTGTCCTCTGTCCCTTCTGGGTCTTTCCGCGTGCATGACTTTTTTATTGTAAAGCAGCATAACCTTTTGTTATTAATGTCAACTCCAAGTGGTCTCTGCCATGTAGTGGATCTGTGGACGAGAGAGTAGGATGCCCCACGGGAGCTGCCGAATACCATCCTCATCACCTGCCCTGTGGCACAACAGCATGCTACACAAGATTATACTAAACAGAGACTGTGTTTCTGAATAGATTTTTGAGTGCATTTTTTTTTAAAAACGTATACAGAGTAGCACCAATGACTTGAGAACCATTCTGATATTGGTTGAAATATGTAAGGGCTCTAAAATACAACTGACTCATAACAATTTGACATTGAAAATAGTCCCTTGCTCAGCCGCACTCAAAAATTCAACCGAGGGCTGAAGAATATTATCTCATGGCCTTCAACAGTATGTCAATTTATTACACTTTTTTAATGATTAAAAACAAGTTAGTTTAACTTGTGCCTATTCACTAATTTCCAACGTTTATGTTGACTATGCTACCTAAATCAACTACAAGGCTAATGTATTATTGACACTTATTCTATCTCAGGGTCAAGGTAAACAGGAGGCCCCGAATCAAATAAGTTTGTGGTTTCCCTTGTGTTGGCTCTGGTCTGATTGGTTGTCTTTGTCTTCCACTATGACCAACAATTTATCTCTTTCTTCAAGTGTGCAAACATCTGTCTGGCTTCCTTAACCTCGCCAACGTTCAGCTGTCCCTATTATTCTGCTTCTTTAAAACATGAAAGAAAGTCTTGCGTTCTTATTTGGAAATTAAATTAATTTTGAATACATTTAAACAACTAAAAACTAGCCTGCAAATGACAACATTTTCATTAAAGTATGACTACTGACTAAAAAAAGCAATCTAAGTGATAAGTTCTCTTTTAAGATGTCTTTAAATTTAGAAATGTACTTTAATATGCATGAACTCTGCATGAGTCTGTGATAAAAATAGATGGGATTAAGGAAGGTTGGAGGAGGCAAAGGAGTCCAGGTTAGGAGAAGAAAATCTCCTCAAAACCAGGTTAGATTCGTGGGTTTTGTTGCCATGGTGACTGAGTCTGTTGAAGTGGCTTCTCATATTCATCTCATCTAATGTTGAAAACACTTCCTCATCCACTGAGACAAGTAACATGTACTACAAATGTTTAACAAATATATTGTGTATTAATCTGGGTAGAAATAAGCTCATAAGAAGGTCTGCTTTTCTAGTTGTACATTCATTTGGCAAACTCCTATAGGTGGAGAAATAAAGGGGTTAAAGCTAAAGCCCAGTTGAGTACACATCTTTGTCTAATCCATCTTAAACTCACCAAATGTAGGAGTCAGAAAATGTGTTCAAAGAATCCTCTCCGGAACGTTATATGGTTTCATGTGATGCAAGTTGGTGTAACATGCAACAGAAAATCCAGTCACTCTTTCAACCTGTCAGCCAATCATCCATCCATCCCCTCCCATCCAACTAGCAATGCCGCCATACAAACACATACAGTAAATCTTCTATCTAAATATATTTACTGACTGAATATTTGATTTGATGTGTTTTGTGGATCTGCAGTGTCATGTTAAATTCTACCTAGAAGTCCTTACATGAGCTACAGTTGCGTGGGTTGATAATCTACTGTGGTGGATTCTTTAATTGTGGGAATTTTGTTGTCGGATTATGATGTGCAGTTTATGAAGTGGCGACGTGTGACAGTTTGAACCCTCAAGGCTAAAAAAGTTAAGAAATGTTTGTTTAGTTAATTGGCCTCTTATTTGAAGATAGTCAAGTAATTTTAACATGTTGGCAAACCCACTTGAAAAACATTCCAAAAATATGTTTAGTTTAAAAGAAAACTGTTTAAATTATATTATATCAGTTTGTTTATTTGTTTTCAAACTTTGCATCATAGTTATTTATTAGCTATAAATTATACAGTACAGTTATAGTACTGTATAAAGTACAGTTGTGACATGGGAAATGAATAAATGATTTCATTTTCAACTATAATCTTCGTTCAAAACACATGAAAATGTAATTGGTCAGTTGAACAACATTGAACTGCAACATAAACGTATTATGAATTATTGTAAACTAGTGCAACCTAATAAGACGGGGGCAAACAAGATCAGACTAATAGGAAAAGGTCCTTGCTATGGCATAGCCATGTCATGGATCAATCTCATTCTTTTTTTCTGTTATTTCATTACTATGACATTTGGCAGCAAAAAGTAAAAGATATGCAGATATCAGTATTTTATAAATATATTTTAAGAAAGAAGAATTGTAAGAAATACGAAAATGTTTGTGACTAAAACAATGAAATTCCAGGATATTGTTTTGAAATCCCTGGCCTGTGTGTGACATTCAGTACAGTCAAAAAGTGACTACATGTCAGACTCTTAGAACATAAACATCTTCTACCTCAGCTGCAACAAGATGACTCCTGGGACCACCTAACCAAAAAAAACACACTGTATCATGGCTGATTGATTCCAAGCTTCCTCTCAGCAATGCAGACCAAGGTCCCGTCACTGATCAATAGAGACCTGCAGAGACAGCACTGGAACATCTAATGCGTTAAGAAACTACATTATTCACCCCCACCCTCAACAAAAACCCAACCAAGCATCTCTTCCACCATGTTTGTAGAGGATTGAGATTCATCAATGTCAAGATGAAACCCCAGAGCCCCACTGTACATGTTGACAAACCATCGGAGCCAGTCCTGAGCTGTCAAACACATGTCCGCTGTCTAAGCCTTCTTTCTTCCTCCTCAAGACATTCTTATATCCTGCTGATAAAATAAATAACAAGCAGTTACTTTGTAGCAGGATGAGTTTTTGTTAGAACTATAGTTGGTAAATGGAACAAAAAAACACCACAGCGTTGATCACAATCAAAGGTGTGGAACTCATCAGGGAGCTGTAGTTAAAGATAAGAAACAGCAAAAATCAATTTAATTAAAAAACATGGTTACAGTTTGAAGCTTTCCTAAAAGAAACGTGTTGGTCTGAACATTGAACACACACAGCAGTGATGAAGTGGCAACTGGGAGTTATTATTTCCACAGGTTTCCTCTGATCTCACGTTCCAACAATTCCTTCTTTTTGTTATTTTTATTTCTCCATCTTGGGTTCTTATAAATCTCTGGCTCGCACTATTTCATTCAGATTTAACAGACGGTCACGACTGGGACTGTTTTGGCCATAAATCCAGCTCTAAAATGTGTATATTTTCTGCTAGAACGATTTCCCCACAGACTTTTTTGTTAATTCCTGTGCTGCCTTCTTATCATCAACAGCACAAGAGCGTCTGTTTGTTTCAGCCTTCTGTGTTCGGCGTCCATGGAAATTGACTCATGAATTCGCACCCTGTGCTGTGCATATTCAGGCGGAAAATAAAATGAGCGCAAGTGAACAAATGCCAAGATGCAATATTTTCACTGCAACTTTGAGTGATTGAAAATCATAACAGTATTTATTTTATATGTATATATATATTTATATGTATATATATATGTATATATGTGTATATATATATATATATATGTGTATACATGTATGTATCAAACGAATCGGACAGTGTTTTTATATGACCAAAGTTTTAAGATACTTTGTTATTTTATCTTCCTGAAAACCTTCCTGCAAACTACAAACAATAAGAGCCTTTATTTGTTTTTGGAAATGATGCATGAGAGGAATGTGATAATCGTGCAACAGTGGTTCCACAACATCGCAGTTACACTGTTTTTACACTCTGGGGATCCGGAAACAATATTTTATTATTACCTATTGCTGCTTTAAAGTGGTGTGATGATGTAATTAGCATGTGGCAGTGGTTTTTGCAAAACAACACAACCATAAATGGGTTACACCGAGTAAAAACAAGTTTAAATAATAATAAAAATGAAAATATTCTTGAGCTTTTGGGATACACTTCATGATTTGTAGAAAAAAATGTAATTTCATCTTGGCAAAAGCCACTTTTTCAAAAGGACGTTGTCTCTAGTGTATACAGTGTTGTTTGCAAATACATATTCCTCAGCCTTCATTCCTCTGTTACACTCCCGTATGTTTTCTAGGATTAGTGGCCTATATTTCTAGTAATTCTGTAAATATCCCTGTTAACCAGAGTGCATATGGATACACACACACGCACGCACCACCATATACAGTAAACATGTCAACTGAGATTAGTGATAATCTGGGATCTCCAGTGATAATCTCCAGGAACTTCAAACTATTTGATTCATTGAAACATCATGAAATAATGTATCTAGTCATACATAATAATGCAAGATCAGCTTCATCGATTACACCAGTTGTTTTACTTGCTCTGGTCAAACCTTTAGATTAAGTTATATTTTGTACGTAAATCCTCTCTCACATATATCACACATATCACTAGGAACACATTGAGTTCAATGTATTTTAATACTTGATAATAATGGCTTTGGGTTTGAAAATCAGACTTTTCAAAACACCATATGGTAGCTGTTTAGTCAGATCTTTTACCTTATGGAGGTTTGTGGATGAGTCTCTAAGTTTCCTGTTTAAAATATCTTTGTTTAAATATATTGTTTAAATTAAATGAAAGTAAGTAAACAAAACTAAAATTGTATACATTGAAAGCTGTTAGTCCCCCCAGTGTTATTTACTATATATCTATCTATCTATATATCTATATCTATAGATATATAGATATATATATATATATCTATATATATATATAGATATATATATACAATGTGGCTTAAAATACCTAATCTACTTAATATAAATCCTATAAAAGGTTAAAATACATTTTATTTTATTTTTAAATCTAAGATTTCAACCTTTTAAGATCCAAAAACAAAACGTTTTAAACCCTAATAGTGGTTAAATAAATACTAATAGGGTTGCAGGATATTTACTGTCAAAATTGTATTGATTTTGTTCATGCCTAAAGAGTGATGAACACTTGGGGTAAAGATTTCCAATATGTTAAAGTGTCACATTTCAGTAGTGAAAGCGATTTAACTAGATATTAGACTTGAGTCGCGCTCCTGTGTGTACAATTCTTCGATCTTTGTAGCCTGAAGTTTTAAACGGTCGCTCTAAATATATTTCACCTTCCGCTCGTCCTCAAGATCAATACGTATGGACTGTGGGCACGTGGCTTCAAAGTTTCTCAACATCCAATATAGGTGATTATGTCTATGTGTTGAAGGGTGTGTGCGTCGATGACGTCTCTACTCATTAAAGGTGAGCCGAGGCTCGCTCCGACCGTTTGTTAAATTGATAATTGATGCGTGCGGCTTTGCAAGATACAAGGTTTAATTCCTCGGCGTTAACGAACGATAAATCACAGACGCTCACGGAGTCACTCACACAAACCCACAACCCGGGCGGTATAAATCAAAGCTTAAGGGCCTGCCACCGCTTGCCTTGCTGCCACGGCGATATCATACCTCCTCTCCCGCCCTCTGTTTTTATTCAGCATTCCCTTTCAATCCTTGTAAATCCCTGTCCGCCCCAACTGCGGTGACATTATCTGTGAACATATTCTCTATCTTCCCCCTAGTTCACTTCTAGCTTGACTGCAATTACAATACCAGAGTGCTGCCTGCTCTGCCCCGTTCCACCGACTCTCCATCTCCCCCTCAATCCCGAGCTCTGAACAACAGATGGTCATCTCATCCCTCTCCGAGATGCAGGATGGAGGAAGAGAAGGACAGAATTTTGATGGGGAAAGAGGGACAGAAAGCGAAGCTACAACACCAATAAGTGTGTGTTTGTGTGTGTGTACAAGGCAGAGCATAAAAAGTGATGATCCCTCAAGAGGCCATATACATAATCACAACACGCACGCACGCACACAAATGTTCCACAATTTGCTTGCACAAGTGCACCCACTGCTCAACCTGATGGCAGCAGGTCAGACAATAATTTTCGCATCATTTACATATGAATCACCAACACCAGGATGTATTGTGGGAGGAGAGGAAGATGAGGAAGAAGAGAAGGGAGATTATGAAGGAGCATGCAGTGTGTGGCGTGCTGCACAACAAGATAGAGGTGACACAAGGTGAATTTACAGCAGCACCAGAGGAAGGGCATGACTCTGTCGCTCTTGATTTGGTGGGCTATCAGGAGTACAGACCCTCGCTCTTGGTTCTCTCTCCTGACCCAGACGCCAGTCAAATTTGCATTCATAGCTCCTAGTCGGGACTAATTGAGCTGGTACCACTTGTCCAGAATGATGAGGAGGAAGAAGGGTTTGTCGTGCCTGTCAATGCAAGTACAAGTGTTGTTTAAGTGGATTTTAACTTGGCTTGGGAGAACATTCACGTAATAACCACGGATTAAGAAGGAAAGTTTTGAAATGAAGTGACACTCCATGGGTTCAGTCTGACTCCAGATTCTGTTGGGGCAAATTATCTTTTTCAGGTTAGTTATAAATTAGACAAAACGCGAGAGTAGGTTACACAGTTAAATATTAAACACGAAAACTCAAGATACAAGTTTTAAAAAATCAAGAAGGAAAATATGAAACGCACTTGAGAAATGGTAATCAGAACAATCGTAGAGGGAAAAGAAAGAACAAAAGTAACATAGAAAAAGAGGAAAATATGAAGGAGAATAATAGTAAAATCACACTTGTACATCAAAATATTAAATAAAAGGTCAAAATCACCTTGAAATATATTGGAACAATCAGGGAAGCATAGGGAGGTTAACTATTCCAGCATAGAAACAAGGACAATATGTCACTATCGACTGAAACCAGGAAGTTTAAGAAGCATCTGCAGGGTTCAAGTATGCAGATTGGTTCAAGGTATATTAACCTGTCAAAGGAAAAACAGCGAGAAAGAAACACTTTCAAATTAAAAGCATATCACAACAGCGACATAAGGTCGACACATGGATGGGATGGCTAAATAATAATGCAATCGTGAGTCAGTTTAACCTTTGATTAAAAAATAATATATATTTTATACAATTTTACTTAAAACAAACAAACAGAAAAGAGTAAAATTCTGCACATATGTGTTCTTGGGTGGCTGTAGGGAAGTTTACCATAATGCACCACGTCTCACACTGAGTAAAGACACCAAAAGAGTTTGGAAAATGTGATGCCTTGTCTCAGTTTAGGTGTCATTTTTTTTGGAAGATCTTTGTGTGAAATACAGAACTTCAACATGTATTTATGGTTAACGTTACCCACGATCAATCGCCATTGGAACCATGGCAAAAACACCATAGGCCCAGTTTTAGTGAATAGTAATAATAATCCAAATAAAACCTTTAAGATTATAATAAAATATATAAGTTGTCTCAACGTTGGACCACATTTATAGTTTCATAAGTGATTAAAATATTTGACCTTGAATGCATCAATGCTGTATGTATCACCTTGACCATATTAGACTTGCTTGTTTTCTAAGGACCGGCTAATTTTGTTAAAATAAAAGAAGTCTAAAAAAAAAGTTCAGATTTAAAATCTTCTGAAAACTGCTGCTGTGCTTAAAACCGCATGTTTTTAATTGAAGCTGTCAAAGAAGCATTCCTGTTGATTCTTAAGAAAGATAATTTAGTCTCACTATTGAATTATGAAGAACAGCGTAAGATTGATTATGCTGCTTCAGGGAGATACTGTTGCCTCATCTTCAGGAACTTAAAAAACTAAAAGGAAATTAATTACTTTTTTGGCTGGTGGAACATTTTCTGTTTTATGCAGTATTTAACTTTAAACCTTTTTGTCAAATGCTATCTGAAAAAATCCTGGTTACTGAAGATGAAAAAGTGTGATAGGATTGTTGCTTGAATGACATACTGTAGATACACTTAAGTAATTAAGCAAGTGACTGGCAAAGTTGTTTTTTGGTACTGGGATGTTGACGTGCAGATAGTTCTACTGAACGGATTCTGTCCTGTGAATTGACAATATAGTGTCGGGACCTTGCTGAAGACGAGCAGTTTTATTATTATTTAGCTTCTGTTGTTGCCGTTCACACATCTTGCTGTAAATAAAATAAAATAACACAAAACATTTGTATGGCAGATTCCACACACACAAGGTTGCTTAAACAACTGTGAAAGGATTATTTAATGAATACCGTCTACAGATGAATGGCAATGGTAAGGTTAGTTTACTTTCTTAACAAGGTCATGCAATAAATAACCCTTGGGTTATCTCAGGGTCAGAGTGACCCAAAGGCCCGGAAACACATTTGTTAGCAGTATTCCTTCTGTAGTCTCTGTCGACCCTGAGGCAACCCAAGGGTTAAAATATGTTTATATCCAACAGAGCTACACATGTGTAAGTAAAAATATTATTTGATTAGTCCTTGACCAAAGAAAAAGTGTGCTCTTTCCTAAAAAAAAGGTTTAAATCAATGAGGGTGTATTTTAGTTGCTGATACAATGGTGAGAGAAGGTGAATGACGGTGAGTACGAGAGTACTGTTCCTGCTCCTGAAATACTACATTGGTCCACTGTGTACAGGAGTATCTTTGTCATAGCAATAAATGGGGTAAAAAAAATGCTTTGACAAAATGTTGACTTTAATTTAGTTTAAAAAAAAAAAAGACAATTTTTTTTTTTCCAGAATCAATAGGAAGACAGGTTCAACTAGAAGTAATCTTGATACGATGCAGTGAATGTAATATCCATAATTTGGAAATAATATCAATGATGTTCAAAGACGAATCGAAAGAGGCATTTTCCTAGAACTCTAGAGAGTCCAGTCAACTGGCCCTCGAACCACTTGGATAACCATGACCTGGATGATTGAGAACCTTCACAGAAAGAAAGGAAATAATACCTAACAAGAAGTGTTTTGGTAGAGCTTGGCAAAGCTTTTCCAGGTTTGGAATCTAATAAAACAAGTCAGTCCATTGAAATATATGGTGTAGATTTACTAATATTTCATGTTGCTTGAATTAAACTGTATTTTTCAAACCTTTGAACCAAAGATGGAACCTTAGTATGAATTTGGTTATTGTGTATCCAATAACTAAGACGGTTTATACAGTACAACACTGTATTGAGATAAGAGATTGCTTGGTTTACCAGCCCAAAAATAATATTAGTTACCTGTGTTTAAGTCCGATACTCCAGACTCTGCTTTGGTATAAATGACTTGGAAGTATTTGTTAATTTACCACAAAGCCACTGTATAGAGTTCATCTTTCCACATGGTCCTTATGTGAATCCATGTGATTTTTCTCGAAATCGATTAGTGGCATTGCCATGCTGGTAACATTTATTCATGCAATTTCTATAAGCAATTTTATAATGTAAAATGTGGAAAATTAATTAAAGTCAATTGTCTCCTCTCGTAAAAAATCTTAATTATTCGTAGCTATCTTGAATAACATATTAATTGCAGTAAAAGTGCAAAGTAACTTGGTCTGAAACATCACATTTGGGAGACACAGATTGTGGCAGGATGTGTTGTTGAATTGCTTATGTGCGAGAAAACAAGTTGCATGTGTTCAGATCTGTGTCCAGCACTAATGTATATGTTCAAGATAAATGGTTTCCCTCTAAAAGCAAGGCGTCTGTAGCTGAGCTTCCACAGGCTGAGTGGTCTACACAAACTGTCGGCGTCCACCGTGATTTACTTCAAGAGACATTTGATCAGCCAGCAAGTTTATTGCTGAAGTCGGTTTTTGAGGTATTGCCGTCTGATTGAGCTCAATAAAAAATCTATGAAGACTAATTACGTGGGACCGAGACGGCGTATTGATGATTCTGGGTGTGGGGGCCGTGATTGGTGAGTGAGCTGGATTTCCAGTTCCTGAGATGTGTGACACAACATCAAACACCATCCGTCTCTTTGGCGGCTGTATTTTCTTTTTTTTCCATTTTAAATACGTCCATCATGATGGACAGTTTAAAGTGAAGCTGGGCGGTTTTAATTTGTTGCTTGGATACCTTCCTCGGCTCTCTGCTTACAACCTCAGCAGGTTAGCAAACACTCACACCAGCAACCTCTTGCTTACACTCTCCTGTGATCGTGCGCACATTAAACTAGGAATATGATCACAACAATGTGCTTTCACCCACTCATGAAGTAACACGCGTGCAGAATGTTCATCGGAGGTGTCCTATTTAGGCGCTTCAAAGATCTCATTATGTGCTGTCAGGTCTTTTAAGTGAATCTACATCACAGGAGGCGTAAGAGCAAAGACTTCTTCATCTGATTTAAAAGCAAAGAATGTATGAGAGAAATCTAAACCAGGCCACCAAATCATCTCCATGTTAATCCGTACGATTGCTGACTTGAAGCAGCATCTATTGAATGAAGCGACTTTTGATCTTGATTCTTGACGAAGTTTTTTTTTTTTTTGCAGTTGTTGCTCAGCAATTCCTTTTTGGCCACAGAAAGAAGCTGTCCCTGGTGCTGACGATTCAACATCGATAGATCCAGTCTCTAAGTCTCTGGAAATAAACAGAGAGATGCTTCTGTGTATGGATGAAGGGAGGTCTGCAACGGTCGGACAGTCGGGGGTTCTCTAGGGAAAACACAAAAATAGACATAACAATCTGATGGAGCTGGGGAATAGTCGGCTTAAGCTGAGCCATTTTGCACACAAGGTCAAACGTTGAACTGTTTTGGGGGTAAAGGGTATTCCTTTAGATAACGCAACGTTAACAAGTGAATCCCAACCTTAATTTGCTCCTTCATCCACAGGTTGTGGAGTGAATGTTCGTCAGTCACTAATAAGCAGCAGAATTCTTGGCTGAGTTTTTACTTTTTGTACAACAATCTGCTTAAAACGTTGTTTTGGAAGACGAAAATGGTTGTGATTTGATGTTTAATTTATATTTGGCGAACTTTCTAGCATTTCAAGGAGGACAAAACTTTGTTTGTTTTTTCTCCATCCAGCAAGGTAAGGTTATCAACAATTTACATAATTCTTTAAACTATAGCGAGAGTCAGTGTGACATATTTTAAAGAAGTAAAATATTTTTAGGGGAAAAGGGTGTTGAGAGCTTTTCCATTAAATCCAAAGTGGTTTCTTTATCATATACACATCCCATGATACGCAGTTGTATTTTCAATGAAAGGTTTCTGTTCAAACAAATGGGCAAAACAACACACTCGCACTTGGCTGTAACTTTAGTGTTTTGAAGGTGTTTGTTTTTGTGTTCTTTTGCTTCTTCTCTTCTTTCACAATTGTTTCCCATCTTTGTTTTCTTAAGCCCTTTCCTGAAAATAATGACTCCATATTCCCTTTTTCTATTTTCGCAAACACGCCTACAAAGCTTCCCACAAAAGGTGTATTTGCTACCCCTTCCACAACCTAAGCCTCTGAAAATTCCACATATTTGCAGGGAGCTTGCATCATGTCCTACATTTACAAGAGGAAGTCTGGATGAGAACACAACCAGCATTGAAATTATTAGAATATGAATGTGTGGATTTAATACTTCAAAACAAAGAGTTGATAAAATACACTAAAGGTATTATTCACTCAAATGATTAAGTTATATGTACTTTTTCTCATTATCACCCCACCTTTTATAATATGTATATCTTTAATATATAGCTCTATGAAAACAATATTTTAAATGATCATTTTAACAATAATAGGTGAACAAAAGCCTAAATAAGATGAATAAGCGTAAGCAAGGATGCAAAATATGGGTTAAGATGGAGGACGCTCACTGTAAAGTCATAACAAGTAAAGGATGTTTATATGTTTAACTTGGCTTGAACTCTAACATGGGTCATAAATGCGCCTTTTGTTTCTCCAACATTTGGTTCCATTGATGTGCACATTTCAACAGCTGCAGAATTAAGAGTGCCAATTTGGCACCAGTATAATATGTCCGACTAATCCATAGCAGGAAAATGAATGTGGGAAATATGCCATTAATTCCCTGATACCAACCAGCTGAACGTACTGCTCCCTTTATGTGCTATTGAGTTGCCTTAACTTGTATTAAGTGGATTTCTCAAGGGCAGGGAGGTCAACGTGAGAGAGTGACTTGGTTGGCAAAGAGCTGAACTTTAGTGTTGAAGAGTGCACTTAGGCTGTGAGCCCTCAATCTAAAGAGAATCTGTATATCCACGAACAAACGCCAAGAGGGAAATCAAAGCCTTTTGAAGTCAGAATAGGGGGAGAAATTGTACAGCAATTTGAGCCATTAGGCCTCTTTCCTCTCGATATAAGACTTAATAAAGACGTCTGCGGTACTTTCATCCCAGCTACTGTTTTTAATGTCATTCTCTTACTAATGAAGGGTAACTTCTATCAAGCCCAGGCCATTATGCTACATAATTGCACACAAAGCATGTGAAAGAGGCAGGAGAGCAAGAGGAAGGTTCTCCAGATATATAATCACTTAAAGTGAGATCAACCGAATGACATGGCTTTTAAATGCTGTAACTTCTGTCAACACACTGAGGAATAGCTCTATATCAAGTCTTCTTGTGACCCTCTCTGACAACAAAAAACCCTACTGAACGATTATCTAAAGTTGTCAATCTACAAACGCTGTATCTCTGTGCTGATCAATCTCTCTATGGAGAAAAAAATATATTAATTGTAAGAAGAAGCAGAAGAATACTTTAAACAGAAAGATCCAGCAATCGAAGAGCCCATTTAGCAAATTATTATTATTAATGAAAGACAAACCATTACAAAAAGAAACTAGATCAAAGATTCTAGTGTACGGGTTTGTTGGACTTTGATACCGGTCACATGAAGATGTACTCTCAGAAGTCTCTGTGTTACATTTTATCTTAAATAATTCAGACAGGAACAAAGCCTGAAAAGTTTTGGCCATCTGAGAGACGCGTTTCTCTTCGAGGCGACGTATTAATATCACTGCTTGAATCACTTTGGTACATCATATTGAATCTTCAATCAGGAGACTCTTTGATTTCCCATTTGGAGAGAGAAATCCATCCATGCTACTGAAGTGCTTTCCCTCGCTCTGTTATCTCAGTCAAACTGGTTTTAGTCAAGATCTCATCTTTCACTTTGCGCCAGCTCCCGTGACGGCAGGCTATAATTCTTGCTTGGCAGGTCAATCTGAGGGTGCACCTATAAAGTGGCGAGGGAAATCCCACTGTCACATTTCCATTGCCATTATTAGTGTGTTTTGATGTTTGTCAGAGAGCTTGGTGAGATGGGGTGGGAGGACAACTTGAAATATGACCATCATAATTACCAGATGAGTAACCAAAACCAAGACTAATTGGGGTATATAACTGTCAGGTAAGGAATCTGATTTAAAACTGTAAACAAAAGAAAAGACATTAGATTGGATTTAAAGTCACAATGGTTCACTCATAAGAAGGTACCATTTTCACTCTGGAGTGCCCTGTTTCAGTCGCACCTTTAAACACAAACATATTTTATCTATTACCCATGAAACAGGAAGGAACAAGGAAACCACAACAGATGTCATTAAATGTAAGTAACAGAGGAAGATCAATGTTTCCTCCTGTCTTTTTACTTGTTTGAATCAGTCTTTAGCGTTTTATAACATCCTTAGACATTCTTCAGACCGAGCAATGATTGAAACAAGAGCAAAGGTTACCATTAAGTTTCCTGTTGTTCAACAAATTTGATAACACTCCACACACTAACTTGGTATTTTCCCATCAATAATAAATAATAATAAAAATATAAATAAGGGCAATTGTCGGCTTGGTTACCGTCTCTAACTAACTATTCCCTTATTAGTATATACATTAACACTTAAGAGTGGGTAACATATATAACTATTAATGAGATACTTATTCACATGTGTATTAATAGAAATATATCACGTATCAACCATCCTAAAGTACTAACTTACACCTGGTTCATTCTGACCGTATTCTACCCTTAATAGCATGTCAATGTCAGAGTTCACCCAGAACTACACATTAATTACTCATTATTAACAGAAAAAAAATTACCATATATACAATAGCATGACTAGACAAGCTTACTTCAATTCATTCCAAGGAAGGTTTTGACCATAATAAGAGCTCTGTAGCAAGTTAAAGCCTTTTAAAAGGCACAAGACATCTCACATGTTTGCCCTTCTTTTAGCCAATGGCAGCTTCCGTCTCTTTTTTCAGAATCTGAAAAGAGACCAGCAGCCTCTTAAATCCATGCAAGCATGTTAAAGGGACAATAAAATATTTAAAACTAAATTGCAGGGGCTTTCTTATTCTTCATTTAAAATAGTTTTCGTGTTTTGTATCTTATAAAAATCACAATCTGTGACAGTACATGAAGAAGTTATCCCTAAACGGTAGAAGTTGGCTTTTGTATACTTTCTCTTACATTTTGATTGTTTTATCCCTAGTCCTGTGAACGTGATAGAAAATAATGAATACACGAGCAAAGTACTTGAAAAGCACGTAGAAAAAGCTTACTGCTCTGATGAATCACTATTCTTCCTGTCCCCTATGTTTATTTTGTTCTTTTCCCATCCTCTGTCTTCTTCACCCAGGTACACTTCACTCTGCATACAGAATGGCAAATATGGGGAAAAAGAAAGAGACAGATAAGGTCAAACAAGAGAACAGGGGATGCTAAAATGGCCTTTTTTCTTGTATTTCTGGCTTCTTTATTTCTACATAAGAAGTTACAAATTCAATCAATAGACTTTCTCTTGTTCCTAAATGCAACTTGGCTGTCGTATAAACTTTTTTTTTATTTGTAAATAAAATAAAATAATAACTCATAATTAACAATGTGTAAGATGGTAATTTGGGAGAAGCATCATTTATCATGAAAGCAATATACAGTATATACATTACTAACCCAGAATTAAAACAAAAAAGAAAAACTAAATATAAAATTGAAGTTATTCTTCTTATATTAATGATTTAATACAGTTAAAACCTGAAAAACATGCTATATTAATTCCAATAGTATTGAAGAAGGCATTTAAAGTATTTAATAGTGCTTTACCAAAAAATAAATGTGTTCATGGTTATTATCTGGAATATATACACTGCATTATCGGCTAACACTGACTCAGCGGTGCAAACAGGCTTACCGTTAATAGCATATTAAGTAATACTGATGTACAACTAAACTCCAAATGAGGATCATCAGTGTGATAAAGGCGGTATCATGATGATGTGCTTCTAAATGTGAGGAAGCAAGAAGTCATTAAGCAAGATGTATAATGCTGGAGTTTTTTTGTACGCTTTACAGCCTCAGTGGAATTTAACTCCTGGTCATATTTGCCTCTAATTTGTTTTACAATAATATGTTTTCTAATCGCTAAAGGACACTGCAACACACACACTTCATTGCAGCCTCCTGCTGCGTGTGTAATGGTTTACGACCAAGAGTGTGAGTAAATCAAAGTAAATGGTACTGGACCTGTCGGCTGACATGTTGTATAAATAATAGAGCACCTCTCTGACCCGCTCTGCTCGGAGCAAGACATGTTCGGCCTGTACTTAATTTTTTTCCTTTTCAATTTCTGTCTTTAGCCTGTGGTTCCAGATCTATAGCTGATAAAATAATCACATAATTGGATGTTATTTGCCTGTGGATGTCTTTTATGCAACATCTCTCTCTTGAATTGCCTTTTTGAGGCTAATATCCCTCAACATTTTATGTATTCTTAATGTGTAGAATGTAATTTACTCGTATAAAGGGATCTTTCTTTTCATTCCTTTCTTTTCTATTAAAGTGTGAAAAAAAACTTTGTTTCCCCTTAAAGGAAAATCATTTCTATATCAACGTCTGAAATGTATATTAGTTCCATCCGTTTATTTTCTAATGACCAACTGATACTGAACTAAGCTGCGTCAAGAACGATTAGAAACGCATGTTCTGTCTTCGTGGTATAATTAAAAAATATTGGTATTAACAGCTTATGTACCAGCTCATGATTATTTAATGACCATGTAAAGAAATAAAAAACACGACGAGTGGGCAGCTAGTTTTTATTCGGTCACAACATAGGCATCAAAGGATGGAGCCCTTTTGCGCATACAAACCCAAACACATGCAGCGATGATCAGACAGCATGCACAGAAGAGATGCCACAGTCATTAAATGAAGTCAATGTAAACGAAATAACAAGCTAAGTATGATATGGCAAAGGAGAAGGAAAATAGGCAACATTTTTCAATATATCCGAGATTAAAAAACATCGAAAACAGCTCATGAATAAACATGAATAAAACATTTTTTATTGGTGAAAGCTTTGAGGAGAATGGTGGGAACAAAGGTCTTGATTCTGTTGTTGTTTTAATACTCATTAGTTATTTACATTCCAGCAATATCACTTGTACCTCAAATCAATTTGATTGCCTGAGCCGATTGAGTGTTGATACCCATAATGCAAATGAACTTGATGTACTCAGATAAGTCAAAAATATTTACAATTGAAATTCTACTGGTGCTCATGCCTGCATTCTTCTCACATCACAGCTTCTGACAACAACTTTTCTGTGTTGCAAACGTGTCCTCAAGCCTTGTAGTCGTCAGTCACCCGACAAAGACAAATTGCTCCAGATATTTAATCCATGCTTGCAGATGCTTGTTGGGGTCTCTCATGACCAGGCTAATGTCAGTAAATTACATCATCAAGTGCCTCCGCCTATTCTGGAATATTCATCCCGGCTGAATGAATGGGTTCATGAATTAAATATGATGCTCAATTGTGAGCAAGTAGGCCTGCGTATGTGTTTTCTTGTGTACTAGCTCGGAATACATAAGTAATCTTTGGGATTTATTGCTGCCAGCATGTAAACATCAGTGAAGCAGCGTGCCCAGTTTCTGCTGTGTGCTCTTTAACTCATCAACGTTCACTGTTTGCACATTTGCATCTTGTCATTAAAGCCATTAACGGTCCTTTTATCTTGTCAAAAAATATGTTCGCAAACTGTCAAGTTTAAAGAAATGAAGACATGTTGTGACGTTGTGACGTTTTTGCTTGAATAATTCATGTCTGACGTCTGGAGAGACACGGTCACCGAGATGCCGCCTCAATAGCCAACTATCTCTGTGACGGCTGGACACGAGGCTTCAATGTGTGCCCCTCCACAAACTCAAAAGACAAGATATATGAAATTGAGATTTGATCCAATTAAACAAAATAAAAAAAACAGTGTTCTAACATTAAAGAAGTAAAATGAACTCCAATCACCTTTAAGAGTTTAGAATTAACCGATAGGTGATTATTTATGAGTTGAAATTCACAACTTCAAAAAAGAAGAACGACTAAAGTTGATTTTATTTTACTTTGTCCTCCTTCACTTGTTGAAATAGTTTGATTTATTGCTTGATGCTAGCACCTTGTCAGGGTTACGCAAACCATGAAAAAAAAGCTGTGCCTGACCCCGTGCTAGGCGAGGGCGGATTTAACATGGATATGTTCTCTCGATGACCCACAGAGTCGGGTTTATTGGGAATCATCAAGGGCGGGAATCCCTGATCTTCTTCTTGGCTCTTTTTTGCCTGATGACTCCTGGTCATCTCCCAGATGAGATGTTCCAGGCGTGGAGAGACGATTCATCTCGCCTCCCCTCGAAAAGACCTCAGTATTCCCAGAAGAAGCTGGATAATGTTTCTGGGAAGAAGGTAATCTGGGCATCTTTGCTGGTTAAAACCTCAAAGGAACCAATATTTTTTTTTCCTAAAAATGCTTTAATTTTTATAGCAGCAAACTATTTTCGTTCATTTCAGTTTAAAATTGTGATTAAAGTATCATAATTTAAGATTTGTTTTTCATCCTGCTAGTGTTGAAACATTTTCACACATACATTTGACATAAAAAAAACTATAAGAAGAGGATTTTGTTTGGTCGGTTTCACAGTCTGATTTCCTTAAAACATCAAAAAATTCCCTCAGCCATTATGGAAATGAATGCAATCACCATCACTGACCAATGACCGTGAAGCAGTAGGATCGTCAAGTCAAGGTTCATCATTAAAACAATAGATATAGTCATCAGCGTTTCAAAACGCAAGTGTTCATTGCGATAAATATTTTTGAAATATTGTATTTTCCTTTGCAAAGCTATGAAGACATAAAATCTAGCTTTAAGTCAGCACAATATGTGCAGCACTATGTCTCATTATCCGTTGTTGTCCACAGCAGCTGACAGTTCTTTGCTTCTTTTTGGCTTGAAATCACAGCAGAAGAAGGTGCTTCACATGTCACCTTTGGAGGGAAAATGCAAGTCACTAGAAATGTCCACACAAAGCTAAAAAAAAAAGAAAACTGCGAGGAAGGTTGATGCACAAAGAATCAGTCCCCAGAGAAGAGGCAGAGAAAAGGTGGAAGGAGTGAAGTGTAATAAATGTGTGCGCATTTGTACAGGGAACAAACATGTCAAAGAAAAAGAAAAATCTGGATTTAAATGATTTAATAAAGATTAGATTTCTGCACAGTTTGCTTTTCAGGAATCGCAACAACAACATACTTTCATTTCCATCTGCTTTCATTTTCATTTCATGCTGAGCATTGGATGTAATCCGAGCCCACACAATGGAGCCTGGTGCCGTCACTGGACTAGTTGTCAGGATGAAACAGAGCCAACACACGGAGGCAAGGACTACACCTGTTGGGGTCTACATATTAACTTGGACATTTGATGTTGCTGTGCTGGCACCCAGCCACACAGATAGTATGCCAGCGCCAAACAATGAGACCCAGCTGGAGACAAACAACAGTCTCTATCAATACATATGTTCATTAGCCTGGATTAGCTGGCACTGTTGCGTGTTCAATACAATCAAATTGTGCTACTTTAAGTTTGTTGTAATTGATGGATAGATGGATGGATGGAATAGGTGTGAAGTTTTAGGCCTGACATGAATAATACAAATAATGTTGACTTTTATTTCATTTTTTTCACGTTTATTTATCTTTCATTTAGATATTGTGTTTTTTTTTTTATTTAATTTGTTTTTGCAAATACTGTTACTCTTTTTACAAATTAGACAACTGTTATATAAGAAATGTATTCTTCCTTTATAACAAGTATATAATATATCCAGATTGATTATTATTAAATTATTTTATTTTTACATTTTACTGCTGAAATTTCAAGCCATGGTAAACATGATCACGATGAGGACTTGATACAATATTGTCTAACTGACATTAAGAGCTCAAATTCACAATTGGTTCAAAAAAGAAAAAGAGAAAAAATATAAACTAAACATTTGTTTGTGTCTTCTCGTCTGGACTATTGCAACAGTTTTTTTATGTCTTAAGAAGAAGGAACTGTCTCGCCTACAGTTGATTCAGAAATCTGCAGCGAGAATTCTGACCTGCTCAAGTAGAAGAACTCACATTTCTCCGATCCTTAAAACTCTTTTCTTTCAGGATCAATTTTAAAATTCCGGTTCTTACTTTCAGATCTATTCATGGTCAGGCTCTTCCTTACATCAGTGATCTGATCCAGACTTACAACCCAGCTCAGAATCTACTGATGGTTCCATTGTTCAGGACCAGAGGAGAGAAATCCTTCCAGACTGTTGCTCCTAAGCTTTGGAACGATCTTCCTCTCTCTCTGTGTTTGATGGATCTACTGACTCCTTCAAGAAACATCTTAAGACCCTTTTTTTTGTGTAGGCTTTTCTTTGATTTTCTGGAACTCCTGTTTTGTTCTGGGTGTTATCTTGACCTTTTAAGTATATCTTTTCTGAGTTTTATTTTGATTGTTTAAGCGCTTTGTGACCCTGGTCTGGAAAAGTGCTCTATAGATATAAATGACTAACTTACTCACTTCCAGCAGGAACTAAAAAAATTACCAGAGGTTATGATAATTGTCAACCTTATCGGCAAGACAGCCATCGTCATCATTATTACTATTAATTTTTTCAAGCAATTTTCATGACATTAATATTTAGAAATTATGGGACTTTTGGACAAACACACATGTACATCCCTGGAAGATGATATTAAGGATCCTGACTGACATACAGTACTACTGGATAAAGATCAAAGTGTCTTTGATCAAATCATGCCCTCAGATCAGCCACTTGCACTTTGGTGCATCGTGGACTGAAATCTTAGTGAAGACTCGCTCGCTTGCTTCATCCTATTGAGGCAATGCAGGGATATCTATCTGTTAACTTAGCCCATGTACACACACACGCTCATTTGTGAGCAGTGCCTCGGATACGTCTGCAGCTTCAAACAGCAGTCATTTGACATTTCCTTCAGAGCTCCACTGATCATGACACAGCCTCTTTCCCCGCGTGAGATTCGCTCCCTCTGAAGTGAGAAAACAACTTTTCTTGCTTCATACATTTAAAACTTCTGTCCCCCTGCTCCCTCTCTCATTACCAGCTCCCCCTCTGGACTGCCTGAGGTATTTTCCCAGTGATGTCAATGTGGATCTGTGCAAAATGGTGCGTGTCTGTGCACAAATCATGCAGGCGTGTGTGTGTGTAGTGACGATGTGCAATGATTCTTTCATGCCGTCTGAGCAGAAATCTCCTGCTGCATCTTCTTCAAGATGTTTAATGGAGCTTAGCTTCCCTAAGTTAGTTACTGCTGGTGTTTGTAATGAAGCCATTGCGCTCTGTGAATGTCACCGCCTGATTTGTGAGCCCAACTGAATTTGCACGATCATGACTGTGCATATAGTTACTGATATGATTACACACAGGGATGTGTCTCATCTCCAGGAGCTTGGCTTTACCGTTTAATCTCGGATTCGGAATTCCATTTTCACCATGATTCATCAGCATTTGGAATTCTGTGCAGTTTCTTCACATTAGCTCCATGACTTTTATGTTTACACAGGGTTGGTGATCACAGACCAAACATTTCCCTTAACGGTGTAGTTTGAGCTTTTGTTTCGTAAGACATTAATTCGTTTCATACTCGAGAACTGGGGGCAAAATCCAGAGCACCAAGTCTTAGTATGTGACCTGTGCTAATAGTTGGTTCAAAATGTGTTCATATCGTGATGTATGACATTGAAAGTGTTTAACCCTTGTGTTATCGATGTCTCAAATTGACCCGGAGGACTGAACACAATTGTGGGATACCACAAACACATTTGCTCTCAAGCCTCTGGGTCACCTTGACCCCTAAACCGCACAAAGATTAAGATAAGCTCAGTAACATATTTCATGATAAACTAATTCCATAAATACATATGCGGTGGTGGAGGTCGTTCACTTTTAGAAAGACTTTATCTTTCCCTCAATCCCTCTATAGATCTCCTTTGGGAAATTGTGTTTCCGGTACACAGCAGACAATGGAAGGTACAGAAGTTTAATTAAAGCAAAAATCAAGAACAAAGTGCAAATAAAAATAACAAATGCAAAAAGACAATAAAGTGAAAATTTTAAAAGGATACAAAGGTTAACATACAATACATACTCCCTTACTCCTCTGTTATACAGTCTAATAGCACGAGGTCTGAGTCTATTAGTGTTGCCGTATTGTTAAGATAAGGCTGTGTCTTTGTTGTTGCATTTGTTTGTAAAAAAAAAAAAAGCTAATTGTGTCACTTGATTTTCTGGAACTCCTGTTGTGTTATCAGTTTTATCTTGATCTTTAAAATAAATACTTTATTGAAAATTGTTTTGATTGTTTAAGCGCTTTGTGACTCTGGTCTGGAAAAGGGCTATACAAATAAAAATTACTCAATTGTGAACTGTTGACTTGTGGTGACTTGTTCATTCCACAACTTCAGGTACTATCTGCTCAATATCAACCCTCATAAGATTTCATAATTTGATATAAAACCAATGAAGTAAAAAAAATTGTCAAACATCTGTTTGCCTCTGACTACAAGTTACTTCATTTGTCAAACTGTTGAAGCGTGTCCTGTGTTCACTGAGCTGTGACAGCAAAAATACCTGAAAGTGAAACCACAAGACTGCAGCAGTTCCAGATTAAGTTCATCCTCTCTTGACATTTTTGGGAATAATTGAATTAGTTTGGATGTTATTTCAACCCCCGGCTTGCATGGATTTAATTGAGTTCAATTTGGTGACAATCGTCTTCAGATTAATGTTTCATGTTGAGCAGATGATGCTGTGGGCATATCGACCTGAGACCTGTGTGGCAATTTCACTAAGTAAGCCTTAAAATACGTCTAAAGATATGAAACATGACTTAAACATTAAAAACTGTTTTCAACATTGTAGTTAAAATCACAAGGATTCCAGTTGTTGATGTCACCCATGGCAAAAACACTTTCATGGCTATTTCTCTTTTGTGTTGGCGTTCACAGCAGAAGTGTCCAAATTGTTTTCAAGGAGCGACACAATTTGAGGAAGTGAGATGAAGCCCAAATTTGAACATTGACATCAAAGGAAGATTGCTTTCATTCAGAAGTTCAAAATATAAAGTATTGAAAGTAATCGTTTTCAGTCTTTAAGAATTGGCAGCAACAACTTGCAGTTTTCTTTTTATTCTAAGAAAATGCTTGTGTGAAATTGAAAAAGTACATTTTGACTATTTCTCTATTTGCACTTTGTTTGATATTTTATTTGTAAAATATCTAGTAATTTGTTGATACATTTCAGTGTATATCAACGGTGACTCTTGTATTGACATACAAGAGTCTAGATGGATGGATGAATCGATACATGTAGATAGATACATGATAGATGGATAGATACATAGATGATAGATAGATGGATGGATACATGATAGATGGATGGAAACATGATAGATGGATGGATGGATGGATACATGATAGATGGATGGAAACATGATAGATGGATGGATAAATGATAGATGGATAGATACATGATGAATGGACTGATGGATACATGATAGATGGATGGAAACATGATAGATGGATAGATACATAGATGGATAGATAGATGGAAACATGATAGATTGATAGATACATAGATAGACAGATAGATGGATACATGACGGATGGATAGATATAGATGAACAGATACCTTAATGATGCCCCGAAGGAGAAATGCTGTTGTCTCCAGAGTGAGTTTTGACAGGAAAGCTTCGACTGAATCTGTTGTTTGTGGAGTAACATTTGTACGTGAGATCACCAAATAATATATCACCAAATATATACATCAGCCCTTTAAATACATATGCTTGGTGAATTGTGGAAGATTTAGTTTGATCACGTGACATGTTCATCACATGTACATTGTGATTTTGTAATGATTTTCCTGTAAAATGTTCAAAAGCAATGCACAGTAACTACTGGCAACTTTTTTTGTGTTGTTTGCTGTATATTAATTAAAGCAATGTTTAATGTTTTACATTCAAACCTACCATCTATTGTATTTCTTTTTTTTGGAATTGTACTTGCAATTGTACTGAATTTCTATGTATCCCATAACATGGTTACCTGGTTACTGAAACAGTCTTAGGTTGTTTAGAGGTCAGTAGGTGGCGCTATTAGTTTAAAAATGAAGTGATGTTTCATCAGAACAGTTTTTCAAAACAAAGGAAAATAGTGCAGAGACCGCCATCTAGTGGACTCTGAAAATAATGACACTCCTTCATGAAGCTTCATCAGACCATCACTAGTGGTTACTTCGCCACTGAATAGCTATTACTATTGTTTGAGAATCCTATTGTTGAGTGGTTGTGCAGTTAATCTTTCTTTGTTCTATTTATAAATGAAGCACTTTGAGACTGTGGTTATCAAAAAAGTATCAATGCTATAATACACTAACTTGTTAAATTGAAATGAGTCAATGGTGCAAAGAAGTGTTTTGTATGAACAAAAATGTCATGTCTATATTATAAACAATAGAGATCAGTAACAGAGCTTCGATAATCAAGTGGAAGATGGCCATGGAAGAGACAAGTGCAGAAAAAGCGTTCAGGAAGAATCTCTAACAGAGTGTTTTAAGACACCATAAGGTTTGCCTCATTCTGGGATTCATTTATTTCTGATAACCAGAAGAAAACCAGAAAAAGTACAGATGATAATCATTTGGGGAAAATTATGTATGGCTTTAATAAAACATTCAGTCATGGGTTTGTATTCAGTGGGATAAAATCCATTAATCACCGAATGCAAAAGGGCGACTGAGTGTTGAAAATAATGCTGACCCGAAGCACATTCCTATCAACACAATTTCACTCATGGGTTTAAAAAAAAAAAATGTTCCTGATCGGGTGATTATACTTTTTAAACAATTTGTCAAAATGTCAACTGGTCCAGGGAGAGCGACAAAGTGGCCGAAGAGAAAGTGAGCAGGAAGCAAACACTCACTTGACCTTTATCATTCCTGTTGTTGCGCTCAAAAGGCTGCCCACCTGCCTCTAATGAGACGGCACGGTTCTACAAGCACTTAGAAATCGAACAAACAATGCTTAGCTTGCACTATGTCGGTGTGGTTGGCGTTGGACAAATTAGTGAAGCGACTGGGATTGTTGATTTTAGGAGTGCAGAGCTGGCGGGATTTTAGCAAGTGATTTGTAATTCGTTCATTGGCTTGAGGGGTAAGTTTGTCTTTGTCTGGAAGCAAGCAGTTTAATAAATAAAATAGTTATACCTGAGTGTGTGTAGTGGAAATAGGGTTAAATTAAACGATCACAACCCTGAATATATGAAGATTACAACGTCATATTTGTGGATTTTCCACGATTATTGGAGAAAAATCTTTGAGTCTCGATGCAAATAATTATATTGGATTTATTTGGTAATAATTAATTAATTGAACTTGTTCATTAATTCTAAAAACTTTTTTACGACTAATATTTTCCTGATCAGATGCTCTTAAAAATGTATAGTTCTTTCCAAAATAGTGCAAAAGTAACTGACGTTATTGTACCAGACGTAATGAAAGAAAGCAGGAGAAACAAAAGAACAGTAAGGAAAAATGTGATGAAATGAAAAACTGCGTCAGGATCACAGCATGGAAGATATTTAATAACCAGGGATATAATACTGACTCTTGGCTTCAATAAGTGGAAAGACTTTGGGAAACTTTTCCTTTTTTTTGACAATAAAAATATAAGTCTGATTAATAAAAACTGTATCTCATGCATTATACAATGTTACAGCGTCATATGTTGTCGATGAGGGGATGAATCAATGGATGGCGACGAGGAGATTGATAGAGAGGAGTAGCAGAAGATGGTAAACACTTGACTGACCAAAGACGTAGCTTTACTCAGTTCAAGGGACCACATGTCTTCGATGCTGCATCTTCTCTGGAAGAGCAGTTTGGTTGCGTGGTGAAGCAAGTGGGGGGGGGGGGGAGTCTGTTTCAGCAGAGAGATGGTTGCTGGACAGCTGGAAATGACAAAAGTGATGTATTTCTTTCGAGCGGGCATTTTTAAACCGTGGCTGAGATTTGAGTTCTGTACTGCTCCAGGATTGGTCGCCGACATTGGACTCCTCAGCACCCATCGGGAAGTTAGAAGATCTGAGGTTCACATGATTATTTATTATACAAACTTTCCTAACTCTGTTAATGGATCACAATGATACCAAAGATTAATTGTTATATACATATAGAATTGAGGTCCGGGTTTAAACAATATATTAATTGTTAATCAATTAATATTATCTCAGGCTGTGTTGTCATAGAAACGAGAGGGGTTTTCAGCACTTTGGCTCATACATTTGTGGGGATTCTGCACAAGGTAATTATACATACTGTATATGTATATATATATATATACTGTATATATATATAGCTTTTATTTAAAAAAAAAAGCATCACCATATAGGGACTGTAACATTTTTTAATTAAAAGTGGTTGCATTTAAGTTGTGCATATTAAAAAACGTTTGTGTTTCAATGATGTATTTTGTTGTAAAATTACTTTCAGAAAAACTACTCTTATTGATAACAATGGGTAGTGATGGTCTGATGAAGCTTCATGAGACTGCCATTATTTTCACTAGATGGCAGTCCTGGTATTATTTTACTTTGGTTTGAACAACTGTTCTAATGATACATCACATCATTTTTTAAACTAATGGTGCCACCTACTGACCTCTTAACAACATGACACTGTTTCATGAAGCTTTACCAGACCATTACTGACAATGGGTTTTATTTTTTTTATCTGATACTGATGCCAAAACCTCTACTTTTAGGACAAGCAAAAAGATTTCCCAAAAATCTAATAAATGTGAAATACTATTCAAAATAAATCGAAGTTGTCGCACTCGAGAGTATAGTTTACGTTGAGTGATAATCATTTTAGTGCTGGCTTATATTTCAAAGTCTGTAATAGAAAAAAAGGGAAATAATTAGGGAAATTAACCAAAACCCATATGCGGCATCAAAATCTAAGTAAGGTTTTTTTCTGTTATTACTGTTATGTCAATATTGATGTCAATGCGGGATGAGTACTTTAAAAGCCTGAGTTAGCTTTCGGTTTCATGGCTGGTGAAGTTGATATTGAACTAAATGTAAAATAAAAAACATGTTTACAAGCAGAAAAATAAATAAACTACAGATATATTTTACACAATATGGCTGATAGAAGGTTTGTTGATTGAGTATTAAATAATGCGAGCATGATAATTAATGTAAAATACAACTAACCATTATATTTGTTAATGTTTAAATATTGTTGGACCATGAATTTTCTATGATGTGTAAAACTACAATTTAAGCTACAGTTTGTTCATCTAAGATTCAATGGAATAATTGAACTTTCAATTACTGCAACTCTAATCTTTATACTCTTTTTTTATATAAATGCGCTGGCAGACACTATTATACAAAGTATACACACACTAGTAATGATAACATTGGTTCTCACTGCAGCATAAATTAGTTTTCTTTTTTTCTTTTATATGTTGGAATTCATGGTTTAGGTATGTGTTAATCACTACATTAGTCTATGAATATTTCAAACGATGTGAATTCCGATATATACACTGTTGTTATCAGCTTCAGTGAATGACAAATTGGAATGTCCAACAAATGATGCTTCCTCTGGTATTCCTTATTATAGAAGTATGTGGCAAACAAATATTTGGAATTATTTTGTTTGTTTTGTTACATTTAACCTATAATATTATGTAGTCTAATGATGTATATTTTTTACTAACATTTTTGTTTATATTGGATCTGCATTGTGTGGATGTTGCCGTGTTTTTCTTGAATTCTTTTGGAAAGGTTGATGCATGCAAGACACCCAATTAATACGCTAATGTGCATCGACTCATTTGTTGCAGTGAAGACCTAATTGATCTAGCTGGAATACCATCGTTAAAGCCAAATCACGTTCAGCCGGCCTCGGTTGTATTGCTGGGAATGTATTTAGAATTAAAGCAAAGCGTCTTGCTGATGCTATTTGCCGGAGGAATCCCTTTTTACACCCGCATTCTTTCATTTCAAGCCGCTCTCGATGGAGATGAAAGTGCCCACACATTAGGTCGAAATGGACCTCCACATATCTTTGACATTTCCAGCACAGACAGCTGTAATTTCCAAGCGACACATCCAACCACTTTCATTTTCCCCATCGCCCTGTTTTTACCATCCGCCTTCCCATTCAGGCTCTTTCTTTCTTTCTTTGCCCTTTCTGAATTTCTCCCGCCAACAACTTTTATATTATGATTCCCATTTTGCCTGATTTCTTCTGTCTTTATATTTTCACCCACCTTTTACCGCTTTGCCCTTTTACTTGCGATTAATTCCTTTCAGTGTCTCACATTTAAGTCCAACTTAATAGTTATCTTTCTTTAATCACTGTCTCTGCTTCCCTGCCTTCAAATGCCTTTACTAAACCTTTCCCCTTCTCTTTTGGTGAATGCCACTAGTCCATACTCGCTTTCTTTCCATAGGGTTTAAAAATGTCTTTTGTTTTATGTTTATTCTTTTTAAATATGTATATTTTCTTGCATGTCTGCAGTGTTTAGCGCTCGGCAGACAAGGCTGCTGACAAAGGTGAGGGGGCGGGGGGGCATATTTAAAATGTCACTAGCAAAGTGACAAAAGGTCATATGGAAAATAAGACGGTTCCAACACAGTTTGCTTTGACTGCCAAGCAGGGGATCATTCCAGAATGGTGTGTGTGTTTGGATGTGTTTCTAATGACAACAATTCAATATATATGTTTTAATCTTGTCCCCGGGTTTTGTTCCATTTATTACGTCAAAGAAATAGATGAGAGTTGCTGGAAAAAAAAATCCCTGTATTTCTCCTGTAGAATGATGTTCGCCATGTTTACGCTCCGAGCATCCACTGAGTCCATGCATCTTTTTGAGGCGAGACCTTGAGCTGCTGATATGTTACTCTGAATTTAAAGTTCCCAGTTTGAAAGCTTCTTTATTCAAGTTTTAAATATTATCAATCATTTAAATCATGAAATAATCATTGTTTTAATGGTTCTGTCAACATTTGAAGTTGATTTGTGACAAGAAATGGAATTCTGATCCCAAATGCAAACAGAAGGTCAGATGCCTTATTGTGAATGTTGGGTTGAATCGCCTTTAGGGATCAGAAGGTTGGTCATCAGGAGAGATTTGTGGAACCATCAAGAAGTTACTTGCCAAAGGATTGTCAGAGTTTCAAGCCTAGTATTGAGCCCTTAGGTAGCTTAGTCAAGCTAGCACAGTGCTCATCGGGATGCACTTGTGCACTCAAAATATTAAGTAGATGTGCAGATGTGCGCAATTTTGAGCCACACCCAATGTCTCCCTCCCCGTCGCTAATGATCTCATTACACCTCTATTGTGCTGATTGTTTTGGTAAGGAAAATACAATAAAATAAAAAAACACCTCATGTGTCTACCTCGCGATCCATACCTCTAGATTGCTGACTCTACTCAATACATACAAATGATTTGATCACAGTGGATTTCCCACTGAAGGTTGGCGACCTTGGGAAATTTTAATTAAAATATTATCACAGACACAATAGATCAATCTGCATACATTGAAGTCTGAATGTCATCAGGTTAGATAAATATGGGTTTAAGACTTGGAATGGAGAGAAATACAATATCTTTGTGAAGCACTTGGAAGGTCCTTCAGTCTTGCATGAATGCAGTTTGTGTAAGAGTTGAATAGTAGTAGAAGAAATATGCCGCTTTTAGAAAAATGCTGATTTTTTTCATAAGTCACAGAATCCATCTGCTGAGATCCATGTTTACCCAGTTCTCTTCCTTTTGAATCTGTGTTTACACCCTCAGCCAGACTTAATTCAAAAAACGTCCCCCTCTCACCTCTTAAACGGTTTTCTCTTGCACCTAGACATATCAAGAGATGTTTGTTTCTCCCACGAGCACTTTCTAATTCTCTGTTTCCAAACAGCCTTTCTCCTGGTGCATTCATGTGAAGCCATCTGTTGACTTGTAACTCTTGTCTTCGCCGCTGTGTTTGTCACTCTACCTTCAGGCCAAGCGTTCTCTCCGTCTCTATCAATGGAACGATGGAGTGATCCATCTCCTGAGAGAGAGAGCTGGATCTATAACGTGTGTGTGTGTTGAGCATGTGCTTGGATATTAGTATGTGTGTGATGCCTTTACTGATCAGTCATTTCCTCAGCCTCTCGTCCAGTGAATCTCACTGGAGATCTAGTCCATCTTTCGCATGTGTCATTTATATATAAAATGTCCACACCATCTGCTCTCCTTATTCTCTGGACAGTGATAAATAGAGGGTATTTTTGCTGACATAGAAATGGAACTTGATGGGCAGATGACATGGCTGACTGGATGTATAGAAGGGTGGGCAAATGGGACCATAGATACGTGTGCAGTGCAGAAACGGAGCATGTCAGCTGTGTGTCAGCAGTTTTGATGAGTTGATAGAATAGCTGACACGGCAAAGGGAATAAAACCCCAGACCTCTGATTATCCCTTCAGCTCTCACACTTTACTTATATTAAACGTCTCCTGCTGCGGGAATAAAGCGGTGGGGCAAACTTTGAAGTACACAACTGTATTCTTTTATTTCACTTGTCAGACTGTTCTGTTCTGGATTCTATTAAACCAGAACCAAAACCACATTTTCACACATTTACATTTTTAGCTAAAAGAATATTACAAATAAAATAATAGTAAGTAAGTAAATAAAAGTTATTTGTAAATTGCTTTTCTAGACAAATCGCTTTAAAAATCAAAAACGATACACAGCTAAAATACATGATTTAAAAGGCAAAGACAAATAAGACAAACACAGGATTCCCAGCAAATCAGGGAAAAGCCTGCACGAATAAAAAGGTCTTAAGATGTTTCTTGAAGGAGTCAGTAGATCATCAAACACAGAGGGAGAGGAAGATAATTTCAAAGCTTAGCAGCAACATTCTGAAAGGATTTCTCTCCTCTGGTCCGGAAGTGTATCCAGGAACCATAGTAGATTCTGATCCACAGACCTCAGAGCCCGAGCTGGGGTGTAAGGCTGGATCAGATCAGTGATGTAAGGAGGAGCCTGACCATGAATAGATCTAAAAGTAAGAACCAGAATTTTAATTTGCATCCTGAAAGAAACTGGCAGCCAGTGAAGAGTTTTACACAAGAGCTCTGGAGGTAAATTCATATCCATTTAAATTTGATGTTTTTTTTCCTATGTGAAAGCAGCAGGTGTGTTGCGTCTTTTTACTCAGAGTATTCCATGAGGAGTGGTTCATCAACTTGTTATATCAACTAGGTGTTGTTGAAGTAGTTCTGATATTCTTTTATTAGAATTTGTCTGGAAATGAATAATAAAATGTGAGGATGGAGGCGACAGTTTCTAATGACACACCGGGGAGTAAAATGAGTAAAGTGCGAAAAGACAGTCAGACGTAAAGTCTATTTGCTCGATAGACAGTTGAGATAACAAGGTTCATAAACTACTCTAAGGTTTAACTTGGTTGGTAATGCCAAATACAAGAAGCTTTTTTTTTCACCCTGTTAGCCAAACAACAACACAAAAATAAAACGCTGAGGGTAAATGGGCTGATAACCCAGGATTTAATGAAGCTAAGCAGCTGTTAATGAGCACATCACCATGGCAACATGTCTGGTAGACGGGATATTATCTAAAATTGACTCACAGTTTTGTCAAATTGTGAAGAGTTTGCGTTGTGTCGAAAAGTCCTAATCCTCTTTTGGCAAACATAAACTCTAACTGAATGAGAATGAATGATTGTTAGAGATACTAAAAATTGACTTATCGGAGCAATGTGTGATGTATGATCTAACAAGTCAAAAGATTTTTTGTCACTTGTTTTCAAACAAATTATTGTACAATCTCACAATGAGAACTTCAACAAGCTCCAATTGGTAAAAAAGAAAGTTATATTTAAATATGTTTATAGCACAAAGGTTAACTATTACAAATCCCTGAAACGATAAATGTCTTGGCATGAACAAACGTATGTAACAGTGTTCATATGAAATCCGACTCATTCTGGTTTATTCTAAAAATATGTTATCATATAATATATATACTAACAACATATTTTTGTTCTTTTTCATGTTGATCACCACTTGATGACACCTACAGGTAAGTCTCTCTCTATATATTAATAATTTCTTCTTAACATTTACAAAATCCACAACACAAACTCGCCTGTTCCAAGCGTCTACATTAAACACAAAAACACACTCATGCAAACAACTGTGTTTTCATCGGATTTTAAAAAGCACAACTGGAATTTACTGAGACACATTTGGGCTTTTTCTCATCAGCAGTCAATGTTAAGGCTAATTGGACTTTCTTGTTATGACTCCCCCTAGTTTGAGGGGTTAAAAGAAAAGTTGTGTGAGGCCTGTGCATATGTTTCGCTGGATCATGTTTCCTCATTACAGTTCCCTGATCAACGTGAGAGTGAAGAAGCACCGCACGTCACGTTATCCTCATTTAGGCACTTTATCAACAGTTCCGTGAGCAACAGATGCTGACAGGACAAGCAGGAGCGTTACAGTCTAAGAGAAGACCTTAAATTGAACTTTAAACTGAAGCATAATATCTAACAGCAAAATATATATTTTAATGATAGTAAAGAGAAGGAAGGTTTTTAAGGGCAACTCATGTGTTGATTTAAGTGTCTCTTAAATTTATGTTGTATTTGTGTCTTTTTTCATTTAATTCATTGTTTACCATAACCACACCCACTCTGCTGTGATTGGTCAAGTGGGGTTGTCACTGCGCATCATCCATTCTAGAAGTCTCCATGTCCAAGGGACTCGTTGTATAAACAAAGCAGGTGTGATTACAGCTTGCTGAAGGAGGAGTGAAGCCATTATTACTTCATAATGGATTCTGAAGTCTCGGCGAACGAGAGGTTATGAGAGAACACGAAGGAGAACTTTATAAAGTAATAAGTTCAAAACATGGGCATAATGAGGGAGATCTTGGAGAGGAAGACTTGAACATTCGAAACATGCGAGTGAGTGAGCACTGGATTTTCAATTCTCATTTATCCTTGTCACTACTCAAGTGTTTCCCCCTGTTTAGTGATTTTCTTCGGAAGCTTAACTTCGGAAAGTAGGGAGCAACTGCTTGACTTGACCATGATCAAGACCTCTAGCGTGTCAGTCAACACGTACGCCTCACCTTGCTGGGACTCCAGCTTGTCTGCAACTCATTAGGGTGAAGAAATGAAGCAGCCGAATGTGAGAGTGCTGTCACCTCTCCCCACCCTGAACTCATCCCCCACATTAATAAGCCACATTTGCAAGGTGCGAGGCAAAAAGGTTCATAGTCACATCACCATGACAGCTATCTGGAGACACCAACAGCTGTTGGAAGGTGGAGGAGGACGGGAATGACGGGTCGGAGAAGACAATTATAAAAGAAGTTGAAAGAAAGTATGGAAAAAAGGATGTGTACGTCATGCTTCTCGAGGACACCAGTCCTTGAGAGCATTCATCACCTTATTAGACTTAAGTCTGGAGGAAAAAGGCCAAGGTTGAGGAAGACGGTTCAAGCCTGGATACAGAATGCATTTATTCAGCAAAGACAGAGTGCTATCACTGCTGCACCACTCATTACTTCTGTCATTGGGAAGACTGTATAATAATAGCATCAGCCTAAAGCAGTCGGACATGAGAAAAGTGACAATGAGATAGTGTGTGGGGGGGAAGTTGCGTATCGCTGGAGAAGTATACCAAGGTATGGAAAATGTGGTGCAACTAATTTAAATTGCACATGTAAAATGGACGAGTGACTATAACAGGACAAAAGCATGCTGTGATTTCTACCAACTATTTATTGGGAAATGTTCTAACTCACACCATAAACTGTTATTGTTATTGCTTTGTTATAGAAAGTGGTTGGTTGCAGTCTACATTTAATTTGGAGCAGGAAAAAAAAAAGAAAAGATTCTCACACTCAAGTGGTCGCGATAATCCATTGGACATTTTAGCAGTCAGCTCTTATTTTTCTGTCCAGGGAGAAACAAAAATGGCAGTTTTATGAGAGCGGGACACAGCACGGACAGGACACCAAATCAGTGTGACGGACAATTGCAACCCAAGGCGGCAGTTAAGAATTATATATTTCCAGCTGGAGATGAAGAAAACCAGCTGCATGTTTTTGTTTTTTTTGCAAAATAGGAGGTTTCATGAATTAAGAAGTAATCTTTCTTATCTTAACCTAAATCCTATAATTACCTCGCCCACTCAGTTACTCAGTTTTATTTATTCTTTCTTCCATATGCATCAGATACATGGCCTCAACCTAACATTCTACTTCTAAATCGAATTGTTGAGAATGTTTTGTGGCGATTAATAAACAAGAGATGTTGTCATAATGCATGTCCGGGGTTGATATATTCTGCAGCTTTCATTCTAACAGGTGACCTTGTTATTGTGAATTCAGCAATACCTACCAACTCAACATTCAGTTCCTTTCCTCTTTGTTTCCATCCATCACATTTCCCTACCACCGCTGTCACCCTCTTTGTTTTTCATTCACCTGTCAGGCGCAGAAATCGCACAGTGAGACTGAAATTAGTTGATGGATCACATCGTCTTTATCAAACTTTCTCCTGCATTAAATAAGTCCACAAAACGCCAGTGGAGTCAATTTTGCCAGTTTAGTTTTGATCATTTAATAATCCAAGCGTCACTTTTGATTGCATTTTATTGAGAACTGTTTAAGTCCCGGAGGTCGGCGAGTATCTTAAATAATTGAGCCAGTTCAGTTTTGTCACTAATGGATGAAATCATATTGGTCGTTTGTTTTGGGAATCAATGTCTTGTGAAGCGTTTTTTTCCCCCTGAAGCAAAGGAAGGAATTTGGTTAGCACCGGGCACTAGAGTGAATATCAATAGGTGATTTTGTTGAGGGTTATTACTATAAATATAAGGGGAAATAAATGGTAAAATGAAATTGCTGTCAGGTTATCAATGATCAAAGAAAGGAACAGTTTTGACAAATTTGAAATTATTTGTCCTTGTAACAAAACCAAGTTATTATTTCTACTTTTACATCGACCACAACGACAAATATTTAACAATCATTATAAATTAAATGTATTTTTTTTATTACCACATGCATGTCTTGTGTCTATTGTTCTGCAAGGTGTCGAAGACATTTCATTATATTGATGGGAATCCATGAATCTTTCATTAATCTTTTGAAGGATTTGTCACGAATTTTGAAGCTGTGCTGCATTGAGAAAAAATGTAAAAGGAAAAAAACAACAACTGTAGAACTTATTCTTATAACTTCTCAAAGAACTCCCACAAGGCCAAAAATGTAATGGTGTATGTTTAATAATGTTTAAGGGTTGCTAATGAATGAAGATCACTTTTTTTTTGTTCAATAATCAACTTGTCAAATTATTCAACTAAGTTTGTGTTTATTTTAAATGATTAACATGTCTTCCTAGTTTAAGATCCAATTTATTTGTCTGCAAGACCTTGGTCTATCGTCTTAATAACACAGCTCTCCTAATTTGACATTTTAAAATGCTTCTTTTATTGCAGATACAACTACTGCTTGATGTAATAAATGATATGGTATTTTTACAAGAATATGTAATTTAGTGAGTCAAAAGTATGATTCAATATCCTCAAAAAAAGTCGGTAAGATCTACCTCTAAATGTTATATTCTTTTCAAGTTCATTTCAAGTTTATCGGCATCAAAGTGAGACGTTGGTCAGTTTAAAGAAAAAAAACATGTCCTTGTTTGCCTATGATTAACAAGACGACAAGTTTTCCAACATGTCATTTCTATGTATAACACTGTTCCACAGTCCAGATGAGATGTGATTAGAATCCTCTGACAGCTGTCGTCTTATGGTTGACAGCATATTAAATCAGTCTCAGGCATTAAATGGCGACCATGCGGCTATCATCCATCTGTTACTCGGAGAAAGAACAAAGGTTGTTTTTCTATCTTTAGGAAGCCAAAAGCATATGAAAGAGAAGTGACCTGTCCATGCATTAAAGAGATGGATAATAATGTCTCAGCACGTCATTGCTGTAATGCTGACGTAAGATCCTGTCGATCCTGATCACCTTTTCACCAACATATATCTTTCACCGGGAAGCAAATGGATCGATGACAATTATAAAAGCGAGAGAGAACAAACCTCCACCAAGCACCACACGCTACGTTTAAAGTTCATCCTGGACGCCCATTAGATGGTTAGTCGCAGCATCATGAGATCGCGTCTGCATTCAAGTGGTGTCGAATTTCAGAGTTGGCAAACCTCCATTAACGTCTTTAGAAACAAAGTAGCATCAACATGTTTTTGTTTTCGAGCTAAATGTAAGTTGTTTTATTGATTTTAGTGTCTGTTTGGTTTTATTCAACATCTCTACCTTTCTGCAGTGACAAATATTTTTAAAGATTCTGGATCAAGATAGTAAATCAAGTCACTAAAACCAGAGACATTGGTTCCTTTTTTTTGCTACTATTGTGTTGATTTAGGCGTCTCCTAAATAGATCTTGGCCCTCTATTGTACTCATCAGTATGTTACCGTTAGTACAAAACTCTTTTTCATTTAAATATTTACATAAGAATATGTGCTCAAGCTCCGCCCATTAAAAATGCTTAGTTTTTCTAGTCAAGCATCAAGGTTGGTCGCCACGCTTCATCAATCCCAGAAGTAGGGGAAATAGGGGCATCATAGCTCAGATGGTAGAGTGGTTGCCTGCAGTCCAAAAGGTTGCAGGTTCAATCCCAGCTCCAGACAAGCTTGTGTCGTTGTGTCCCTGAGCAAGACACTTTACCCTGATTGCTCCTGATGGTAGACTTGGCGCAGGTGTGCAGCCTACTCCCATCAGTATGTGTGAATGGCTGTAAAAAGCACTACCTCGCGGGACAAATAAGGGATTCTAAAAAAAAAAAGTCTCCAGCGTCAACGGCCTCATTGTATAAACAAAAAAGGGCGTGATTACAGCTGGCAGGAGGAGGAGTGAAGCTATTATTACCTCATAATGGACTCCAGTCTTGTAACCTCTCGTTTGCCCATATTTCAGACGGGGGAAAACTTTATAGTAATAACTTCAAAACATGGTTACGATGAGGGTATTACTGCATCTTGTGGAGGAAGACTTCGACATTTACAACATGTGAGTGAGTCAGGAAAGTTTTGTTTTCACATTAGTTGACGTTTTAAGTTTCTCAAAAACATTCTGATCATACTAACACACTTCACTAAAATATAGGCGGAGTAAAACCAGCCAAATCGAACTCAATATACATGGTGAACCAACAGTGTCCTGCTGTAAACCAAACTATGCAAGATTGATGCATCTCATTTGTTGGAATTGATAGAATATAGCTTTGCAGTAGTTTTAAATTTCACATTTCACTTCAGCCCCTATTAAGGAGAACAATCCACTTCACCATCTGTCAGATAATTGACTGTGCATCAAGAGTCCTTCATGCGAATACTATTCTATAACCGCGTGCACACCTGAGACACCAATTTTATTTTGTGAGTGAATTTCCAAGCAATCAGTGCTGGTGCGTTTCCTTCTTCATAGCGCTTACTCTCCCATCCCACCCACTGTGGAAAAAAAACGTTTCCTCGTGTTAAAAAATACATTTTGGAAAAAAAACGCAGAGTGAGAACGACGGGGTGTGCTCAAGATTTTGTCATGCATATCACAGCATGAAGGAAGACCGGTATCTAAGACAATTCCCTTCTCTTCAAAGCACAATAGGCTATTACATTTTACAAAGTCAGAAGTGTGAAGCCAACGCCGGGGGAAGTATTTCCGACGCCACAATCTAAAAGGTTCTCTCTTACATGAATGGGTTTCTTCTCCTAAAATTTGAGGAAATATAACACATACACTCAAACCACACACTTATGTATTTAGACCACTTCCGAGGACATCTGGCACAAGACCCCACCTTGTGAGAGTTGTGTATTGTGTCTACAGAGTTTTCACTTGATGTAACTTTTTATGCAACATTCAGGGACAACGATTTGATTAAATGTGTTGTCTTGAATGATCATCTAAAAAACAGTTTCGTCATATCTAACGATGAAAAACTTTTTGTCAAAAATTACAAGATAAATACAATATACCTCAGGGGTCTCCGACCTTTTTTGTACCAAGGACCGCTTAATTGTCAGTATTATCTTCATGGACCGACAGCCAGATACAAAAAAGTAAAAATACAATAGCATATACCGCAAAAAAAAACTATAATTAAAAAAAAAAACATCTCATCATAACAGCAAGAGATATGGACTGGTTACAACAAGATGTTTGTGTATTTGCATCCATGTATGTTTGTATGCAGACGATTATGTTCTGTATGTGTGAGTCTCCCAGTTTTAAGAGACATTGTGTCAGTATTAGTGATGGTTAGAGGTCAGTAGGTGGCGCCCTCAGTTTGAAAAATATGTGATTAGAACAAACAAAGGAAAATGGTGCAAAAACCGCCATCTAGTGGGCTTGGAAAATAATAACACTGCTTCATGAAGCTTCAACAAACTATCACTAGTGAGATTCTTGGTGTTTAAGCATTATTTATATGGAATGGGGACTAAATTAAACATCTTTTAGGCAGTAATAACAAATGGAACATTCTTTCTTTTTAGCAAATCTCAAGATACCTGTACCGCTCCATGTAACAGGGTTTGATGTACGTAACTAACAGAGATTAAGAACAATTGTGAAACAGGTAATTTATAGAAAAAAGGTTTTGTACCTTTGAGTTCCCAATGGGAGCTAAAACAAGACTTTTGCAATTGTATTTTTGTTAAGGTATGCATGCAGGTATAGATATTACTGCTGTTATAACTTACTCTGTAGTTATAAAGTCACAGAGGCTCAATGGGGTGTTTAATGAGTGATTAACAGTAATGGTGGCTTTTGCTGGATAAGAGACCTTTATAAAGGCATCTTTAATCAATGTTCTGGTGCAATTAATGGTTGTCTATGTAGATTTCCATACATTTTAGCTCTCTAGTTTTTTTCCAGGCTATACAGGTGCTTTGATGGACTGAAAAAAACATTAGGTTCGCCTCAGAATCATCAAAGCAGATGGATAATTAATCACCCGCCAGGTTTCAACTAATAGGTAATTGGAGTGAGTCATTTCAATTTATGTGATTTTTCAATGCGTCTTTACAAAAGGGATTGATTTTGAAATGTCTGCATGTTCGGGGGAAAATATAGCTTCTGTGAATTCAGATATGAATGAAAAAGAAGTGTAGAGCGGCGGGGAAAAAGAAATGAAGAACATGAAGCAGTGACAGGATGGTAAAAGATACTGTGGCAGAGAGAAGACAGGTGAATATAAAGAAAGGTAAAAGGTAGTACTGGTGATGAAAAAGTTCAGACAGTCTTAGGAGGTACAAAAAAAATGAAACAAGGGCACGTATTTGGTTTGAGCGATGAGAGCAGCTCTTTGTGTTGGTTTTTCTAAAGCTGGCATTAAGCAAACCTCGGGGACGCGTCGGATAAAAACGCTCTTTCGTTGTTTGAGCGATATTTTATAGATAGAGGTAAATGCACATGTTGCTTTAATGGATTGTCGAGAAGACCTGTGGGCTCAGAGATGGAGTGAACATGTTTCCTCACTAAATGGGGCTTGAACATTTCGGTGAGGGTCGGATGCTACATTCTTGTTAAACCTTGCAATGTTTTACTGATTTAAAATGATGTCCTGGTGAATTTGTTTTTAATGACTCCTGGGTTTGTCATAGCGCAGCTGCGGTGATGAGTCAGGTGAGCACAATGATTGAGAATCAAATAATCTTTTGGTTATTCTGGGAACACACGCAAGAAATTGTGTGTGTGTGTGTGTGTATAGATGACATTATTGAAAATAATATTATCTCCAATGTTCATTTAAATCTTTTTTTTAGACTATTAGTAATAAAAAACCCAATAAACATTGTGTAGTTCCAACTTTTTACACAGGATAAAGTAAAAGTGACCAGAGATTTTTGTATCCTCCAAAAGTATCATGTTTTTTTAAACTGTCATCAGTTAAGTTTACTGGTATTGTTTCATCAGTAAAAGGCACCAATCCTGACAATATCAAAAACAGAAATCTGTCGGCATGGAAACCAGATCATGGGTTACTCCGGCAAATAGAGCTCTAAGAAAACAATAAAAACATAATTAATATTTAATTTAAATTATTGCTACTCTCCACATTAAGATAGATAATCAAATTCATATTCTGTTTTTATTTTCAGGAGAATCTGACCTCTAAACAGACCTCTCGTTTTTGTTGTACAACTACTTGAGAATCCATCCAATTGTTTTGTATTATTTACACATTTTATTACAATGACGATTCATCTTTCTGCACAAGGACATAAATGATGGATCAGCACATTATGGGACCTTTTAAACCCAGTGGATGAAGAGGCTAATTGGGTGATGCATCATTGTTGTCATACTATCCCGATATTTCACAATTTAAGATTCTAGTTTGAGTTTGTACCGTTATAGTCAGAATATTACTCCTGCTCAAGCACTTTTACTTTCTTTTCTTGATAAATTAACATGACATAAGCTGCACAAACTTGAAAAATGAAAAATCACTTTAATTAAATAGACATTTTGAATGGTCTCTTACACTAGTAAAACTATCTCATATTATATCTGATATTGTTGAATTATAAAATCTTGAATTACCTCTTGTAACATATTTAAAAATGCATGTATTTTTACACAAGTGTTCTGCTGGTGAAGATACTGAAGGGCAGAAAGCGAGTTCTTTTTTCAGTAAATAGTGTGAAATATAAATGATGGTGGGAGGTTTTGTGCCCATGTTTCTGTTCCTACCGCTGCAAATCCTTGCCCTAGGGTTGGCTTTGCTGCAGTAATGTCCCCAAATTGTTTGAGCCAAGGGATGCATTCAAGAGAAGAAACTGTGTGGTGAGTAGTTTTGATCAAAGCGCCGTATCAGTGAGACAGACACATGACGTGTGTGTCTTTCCAATGTTTTTGAGGGCTTTTTAATACACAAATTACCCCAAAAAAAAGTATTTATTATAGTGTAAGTGTAAATACGTCTTACAAAAGTTGTTGGAAAAAAGATCGGATGGCGTAACATGTACCAATATTCCTACTAAGACTTTGGACGTGTGCACTTGTTCGTCCTGGCACTGCAGACTTGTCGAGCCACTTAAATAGAATCAGGTCTTTATTTTTCAATTAGTCACACTTGCTTGGTCAAAACGTTTCATTCTTTGTAATTGATTTGGCACAGTGTCTCAGGTACAACCATTCATCTTGTTCCTCGTGATGCACGTTGGCTTTCTTATACTTTCATTTGTATTCAGGAGAGAAAGTCTGAACACTTGTTGTTGTACCATCTGGAAGCAATAGCTCGGTTGAAAGTCCCCCTTTCCCCTTTATCGCTCTCTCCAACATGCTTGCTTGTTATTCATTCATTTTCCGAGATAAGATCATTTATTTACATTATTTGTCAATCGGCAACTGTTGAATTTTAATTAATAATTTCAGAAAATAGTATTTCTTTTTTTTTTTTTTAAAGGATGATTCATTCTTTTCAGATTGCCATCTGGATCTATGAGCCGTTGAAGGATTTTAAGTGATTATTTGCATCCGCACAAAGAGAACATGTCTTTCTAAAGTAACACTTTATTTAAACATTACGATCAGTAAAACAACTTCAATGTGGATTTTGTTTAGGGTTGCTAAACAATATTAATAAGCATTTAAAATGTGTTGTAAATAAAAAATAAATCTCATTGGTGACCAACAGCCTTTGTGTAACTATCACATTATCCATTTATAACTTCTCTTTTTTTTTTTTACTTTTAATCCTGTTGCATATCATTGTGTGGCTTTTCTTTTATCCTGATCTCATCTTTGTGTTGTTTTTTGATTTATGGATATAACTTTTTTTATGAGTTCTACCAGGTAAGCCAAGTCAGCAGTCCTCCTACATTAATGTTGCCATGTCCTGGAGGCAAGCCAGTGAAAGATGGAAAAAGATAAGCCAGGAATATTTCCCTAGAATTGTACCCTGGGCTTTTTTTTTATTTTTAATATATCGGCCGTTATTGCAGGAGCTGATAGATAAGATTTGATGATGATGATGTTGGACTGCATTGGTTGTGGTGCGGAAAATTACTGACTAAGCAGTTGCATCTAATGCTGTCCCTGCTCTCGCATCCCATAATAAAGTCCCAAGTGATATAGTGGAGCAACTCAAGGTGAAGCCTGGGTCAGTCAGTTGCCATCATCAGTGAGGATTAAATATACCAGAATTAAAAGAATAGTAGGTTGATAATATAAATTAAACATCTCAGGTTCTTGAGTGAAAACAAAACAAATATAGTTTGGCTTTTTCTCTTTGTGTCATTAGATGCACAAAGCCTCGACCTGAAGTTCATCTGAACCCGAACATGATGCTGTAGGTGGTTCCGTAAAAGCCGCAACATAATTTGTGTAGAATAATCTGATCCAGTTTTCCATGTTTATTATTTTTATTAATTCTTGTACTGCTTTTACTACTCATCATAGTAATGTTACTTTTGAGTAGAATATTTAAGTACGCTTCTATCTCTGGATATGCCTTTCAAAAATCTGCTTCCACTTCAGACTCGACAAGTCGTTTTTCTAACGAAGGGAAACACAGAACTTCAACAAACAACACTAAGACAAATAAATATTTAAATATTTGAAAAAAAAAAAATGTAACTGACTAAGAGACATCAAACATTTGACCAGCTTAAAGGGGTTAAAAATAAAGTATTGACACAAAAACTTCAAGCTAACATAGATTTGAAATACTAGTGCTTACGAGTTTGATATTACAAATGTGTAAATGATGTATTATATTACTAACGTATACCCTCTGTTATATGTTGACATCGTAAATTTGATCGCTGCTATATGTTGCAGGAATAATGAAGAAAGCGAACGTTGCTGCAGCAAACGACTACTTGGATTTGAACAACTCATGGCAGAGAGGGAGAGTTTGGCAGAGAACACAAGGTTAATGGAGCGCAACTTGGAATTATTTCCCAAAAAAGTTTAAGCAGAGTTCTGATTTGGTTGGGAATCCAAACGTTAGGCATAGATGGGACAACGGTAATTTGTAAAACTTGCCGCCAACGAGTTGTTACGAGGAACAAAAAATGCTGACAGAAAAGCAGTCAGGATTCAGGATAGAGTCTCTTAACAACGGATGAACAAATCACGCAGGAGTCAGGAGATTACCAGGGTGAAGAGAAGGAACACACTGACGCCAACAACAGGTCCACGTTCCCTCTTTAAGCTGCAGAGCTTGATTGGCCAATTGTCGTTAGCTGTGGTCTCGCTGGGGGAGTGCCCCTCGCCGACTGTCAACAAAGAAAACACAGGGCAGGAGAAGGGAACAGAAAATGATGAAAGATGAAAAAAAATAAAAGTCTCAGGAAGGGGACCATGACACAATTGCTTCAAGCGCCTAAAGACACAACATCAAGAACAGTACAGAGACAGCCTAAAGATTCCACAAAAACCAAGGTGATGAAAAAATCATTTATCAAAGGCAACTAGTGCTGGTCTGATGAAGCTTCATAAAGCAGTGTCATTATTTTTCAGAGTCCACTAGATGGCGGTATCTGCACTATTTTCCCTTGTTTTGAGTTTCTAATGAAACATCACATCATTTTTAAACCACCTACTGAACTCTAAATAACATGACACTGCTTCATAAAGCTTCACCAGCACATCTGGGTTGCCCTGGATGAAAAATCACATATTTTTTAAGCTGATGGCGCCACCTACTGACCTCAAAACAACATGACACAGTTTCATGAAGCTACTGAATCTCTAAAGGCAACCAGATATTACTAATGATATTTGTCCATTGTAAATGTTGATACTAGTGTTTTTGGTCATTTTTTTTGGCCAAATTCTATACATTTAATCTATACTTATCTAAGTAGAACTTTTAAGAATAATAGAATTTGTTGATCTTTCTTTAATCAAAATAATACATCTGGATATTAATCTTTTTTCAGGGTGTACAATTCTGTCCATATTGAACACCACTAGAGATATCCAAAAGTGAAATAAGATCAGACATATTGTGTATTCAACTGGGAATAAAAAAATACAAACGACAATGGATGAGATTGGAATAAATTAATACTATTGCTGTATGTGAGTGTAATTGCAAGCGTAAACACTTTGTAACTCTGACAGATATTCAATATTATACATTAATCAATATTTTATATGGTTATTTTACCAATGAACTGAAAATAAAACAATTTCATATTGTTATAGTTTAAGCTCTTAACACTGACAACAACTACTTTCACTCCATTTATTTTTTGGGCAGACCTCTTCTGTATTCTAGAGGGTACTTTTGCATGATTGCTGTAACACAAATCTCTCATTCAAAAAGCTCTGTTTTTGTGTTCACCCAAAAACATCATAGAAGTTTTGCAGACACAGCAGCAGATGTAGGGAATGATAAGTGTATTTGAAGTGCTTGCAGCCTCTGCTTGTGGTTAAGAATGTCCTGAATGGTTACATCTGTGGACGAGACCGGACATGAAACGGTGTCTGATCCCGCAACGAGTGGTTAAAAATGTGCACAAACAAGTTGCTTTGATCTCTGATTGATGTCACTTTCGTGTCTTCTTCTGTGTGTGCATGTATTTGCCGGATGTGATGAGCAATGCAATAATAGAAGCTGTCCTGCAGCACACAGTCTGGTGTTTGCAGCCGAAAGCTGTCATAAACAATCTGCTCCGGCGTCACTTACACAGCAAGCGTGGGAGCACTGGGTGCTGCACGGGCTACAAACAGCCTCACACTCTCTAAATAGAACCAACTCATCTTCCTAATGTTCCGACATCAAAATGAGCAATGGATATCCCTCGTGACATTGCGAATCTTATGTCTCGGCTGATTGGCAAGTGTCACCGGCTTTGGGAGGTTCCGATCTCTGACACTGAGTGGATGTGAAGAGGAAGCTTTCCCTTTACAGTTGTGAACTAGCAGCTTGATACTCCTTCCTTCATTGAGTGTAATATTCCTGCTGGTAAAAAAAATGGAATACATTATTTTTAGGTTTCAAAATCTCAAGTTGAGGAAGCGACTTTCTCAGTAAAATTTCAGGAGTGGCATTTGTTTGTTTTAGTGACTTAAAGTCTCTCAACACCACACCTTGTGTTATTAATTTTCAAGTTCATGACAAAAGTGTACTCAGTTTATCTTGGTTCTCTTCCTGCTAGATCCCAGCTGGCGAGTTGCTGGAACCTGCAGCTGTTAATAGCCAAAGGCATCCTGGACATGTGGCAGTACACATTCATGAGCTATGATCAAATCTCCTGCTGAAAAATCTATTGCATTGCTAATTATTTATTCTTCCGTGGCATATCGCAGACAAGAATGGTCCGTTGTTGTGAGTTTTGACCTGTTTTAAACTCCACCGATTATTAATAAATTGCTTTAAAGCTTCAGCATGTGCTTTTAAAAGCAGGTGAAATTCCGAGTCAATATTTGAAACAGTAAACATCCTTTGAAAAGGAAACCCCTGAAGTTGGCGCTTGCCGAATCACAGAACATTCTTCAAAGCGGCATCTGTCACACATCTCTTTCTTTTAGTAATCTTGAAGGAGTGAACTTCTGTGGAGGTGTAGTGAAGGAACAGTACAAGAGTATATCCCCAAATAAATAAATAATTTTTATATCGAAATACCATTGCAATGCTAACATAACTTGAAGGTTGGATTACAATCCAAGTCAATGATTGTCTGGACCATTGTGTTATTAATGTTTTAATATATACACCTCATGTCACTTTTAAAAGCTGTGTTTATAGAAGTGTGTTTATCCCACTACTGGCTGCCTCTTAAGCTTCAAGTTTGCAGTCTCACAGATGAAAGGGTATTTTGAGATGTTTGTATCGTTGGCTGACATTTTCCATTGACATTTTCAACTATCTTTAACAGCCTCTCTATTACGCGCTCCCATGAGAAAAAGCAACAACATCGTCGTAGGCAGCTCATAATCTACACCCACTCTTTTACAAGAGTCTTTTAAGAAGCAATATTTTTTAAATAAATGGTGTAAAAATGTTTTCTCATTGATGAAGAAATCACTGTTGGAAGACAGAAATGATGAAATAATTACAATTAATTCACCATGTCAGGCCGCTCAAGCAAAACTGTCTCCATCAGTCTTATCACATTTACTTTATGATAAAAGAAAGGATTTACCGCTCCAAAAGTCAAGTTCTCTCGGTGAAACAACAAGTAACATGCTGTTCTTCTAATAGGCCTTTTCTCTTTCATTGCACACCTGCTCTACCCAGCTGGATGTCTAATGAAACCATTCAGATTCAGTGCTCACTTTTGTTCCATCGTGATGCCTGGCAGGTTGCAATTTCATCTGATGCTTCGTACAAGAAGGTTAATCAGTCAGTTATGCATGTTTAAGAACCTCGCCATCCAGGCATTCATCACAGTCATCGACAAGATTCTGATAGTGGGCGTGACTCGGAAGCCTCTGCTCTACACCACATGCATGTCGATGTCCACCTTTATGCGTGATGTATAATCCGAGCACGATCAGGCACTCCTCTGCCTGTTCGGCTCTGCCAAATGGTCGTCTTAAAGCCTTCACCGTGATGGATGGTTATGACAAGGATGTGAGCCGCATCTTGCCATCTGCTCATTTAAGTCAAAGTAGTTGGTCACCTGGTTTTGAATGCATTAACGAAGGAACAAAATGAACAAAACAGGTCAGACTTTCATCTCACTTCTGACCTGATCAATCGTTAATGGAGGTAACATCCAAGCTACTTTGGACAAGAGGCAGGTTGCCAGACTATCAAAGACCCTCCAAAACTATTTTGAAAAAAGATAGCAACAGATATTTCAAAATGTGTAACATATTAATTGATTTTCAAAGTGAGTCAACTGGACTGTGAAGAGTTGTAGGACGACGTTTCGCTCCTCATCTGAGAAGCTTCTTCCGTTCCAAAAAAGATAGAACGTCGTTCTAGAACTCTACACAGCCCAGTTGCCTCGCGTTTCAACCTCTTGGATATTAATTGATTCATTTTATTTAGATTTTTAATGCGTTTTTTATTAAGGAACAATGACAGGGCTGGTGATTATTTGAATGGGTGTTTTCTTTAATGCTGGTTTTACATTAGCACTGCTGGTCTTAGCTGATTATTTATCACATTTAACTTGAGTCATGATCTTGTCTTCCACCTTCTCTGTCTCGTAATCTTCTCATGTTGAAGCGTTAAAAGTATCGTGAAACATGTTAACATTAATTCATTGATATTCAAACATATACCCTCCAATCTTATGTTGAATTGCCTTTCAATTATATTACAGATATCAAACTGTGTTTGAAAGAAATCTATACGGTGGCTGCCCAAAGTCGTGGGGAATCTGACTGCTACATCTTTATTCCAAGTATCTTACAGGGACTTTCGAGCTTGAGATGCTATCGGAGAACAGTGAGATCCCACAGGCTCCCCAAGAATCGACATACTGTACTGTGCCTTTGTCACTCCTTTGCTTTCATTCCTTTAACATGCTCTCTCTGTTTTCTCTGTCTATCCCTCTTCTCTGACATGCATCATGGCTTGAATTGTAATGAGGGGAAGTGTGAGGTGGGAAGAATTCAAAAGGAAAATGGAAGAGGAAAAAACAGTGTATTTTATAGTTGCAGATTTAGAATGAGTCTGATGTGCGAGGGGGGGGAAAGTCTAACTGCAACATATTCTCAATTTACGGTAATTAGCTGTGACCTTCAGCACTGAATGGATCCTTCCTGTCTGATTGAAAAGAGTTTGGCTGAAGATCTAAGCCGATGATTATGTGTTAAGCAAGAAGCAGTTGCCGAAACTGGGAAAATGAGTGGGTGAGGGGTGTCGCAGGAGGGGCCAATGTGTTTAAAACAATCTGGATCCTCACTAATGTTTTTTGAATCTTTTAGGCTTATTTCACAATAAATACAATTATTTTTTATCCTAGTATTACCATTTACAACAGACTTTTTTCATGTAATCCTCTTGTATTGTTTGGAAGTTTCTGGATGAACGTTTGGCATTTCATATCTCCATTTGCTATAAAACAATTATAATATTCTAAAGCTCTTTCGTGCACATTAAGATTGAGTTTAAAAACCTTTGCTTTAGATGTCAATCCAAGGCAAACTGAATGAAAGCACTACCCAACAGACCTCAGAACAGGTGGAACTGTTACACTTTTGAGTCCTTAGAATTTTATTTATTCATCAATCTGAAAAAAAATCTCACTATATGTAAGCTTATAAGGACCAGGGATATCCTCTAGAAGTGATGGCAAAGAAGTTATGTTTAGTGACTTTGTTTTCACCAAAATAAACAAGTCTTTTTTTTAATCACGTATTCAATATTTGTAACTGTAGTTCTTTAGTTTAGCCACTAGATGATTGGTTTAGTGTGTTCGTTGGCATGGGGACAGGTCATCTCGTGAGGGCCAGCTTCCTGATCCGGTGTGCTTTTGTTTTGGAAGCTGTGCGCTATGAGCGATTTGAGTATATTGTAAATTGAAAATATTTGTTCCTTCGGTGCTTTTATTATCTGTTTGTCTGTTCATTGAGCGATGCACGTATTCATTTGTTTATTATGATTTAGTTCATTGATGACCAAGTGATCGATTGAAAAACTAAGAAGCTGAAAAAGATGGAGGTGAAAGAATTATTGAACAATGAATGAGAATGACTTGATCTTACAGGATACTCACAGGATCACACTGTGAAACTAATATTTTCCATAATGGATGTATATGTTTATAACTGCTTGTCGAATAAATTAACTTTATTGGCTTGGCTAATCTAGTGGCCAAATTAAATCGCTTCAGTTATAAACATTTTCCAACGTGATTTGAAAAAGACTTGTTTATTTTGGTGAAAACAAGGTCACTAAAAAAAACTCCTTCACCATCGTTACTGGAGAATATTTCTGGTCCTTCTTAGCTCAAGTATTTTGAACTAGTGCGTTAAAATAACACTAGAAGTGAATTTCATGAGATACGAGAAGCACGAGATATGTAGGTGACATGGATGATGAAGAAAAATGATCCATGTCACCTACAGGGCTCCGTAAGAAATAATGTCTCTACTTAAATAATGATATTGACCATCAGTATTCATTTGACTAGATTGTATTAAACATATAATTTATGTTCAATTTTTCCCCAAATTATTATATTCACAATGTGAGCTTGAATGAAATAATAAAATCTAAAGAATAGTTACAGAAGATTCACAAGAGATGAATACATGTTTTGCTAATTTTACTAATCTTTAAGAAGCACTTTGATCGCTGTTAAACTATGAGCATTTTCCAATATTAGCTATTAGTTTGTAATTTGTATCAGGTATTGGATCATTCCAATCTGTGATGATGGGAAAGTACTGAAGACAAATTTATAAATCAAAATCTTTTGAATCGATGGTCCCAACACTATGGATGTTGACTTGGCATTTAAAGTTGAATAATCATGTTTTATGTGGCAGATCTGACATTAAAAGAGATTTTTTTTTTACTGTGTTTAATTATCCCCTTTTCCTTCTATTAGCTTTAAAAAAAAAAGCAAGAGAGTATATCAGAAAAAGAACAGACTCTAGAGTAATTATTTTGTTAGAGCATATCTCATCTTATCATTCTCTGTTGTGTCTTCTCATATCAAATCCATCTTGTTTTGGAGCTTTTCAAAAGGTTTAGGAGGCTGTGTCATCGCAAACCTCCGCGTGCCCTCTGTCTCTTTCCATCTGTACCCGCTGCTGAGCATTTACTATCACTGCGATCCGACCCAGCATTGGTCTTTCTCTCCGCAGTAGCACTGCAGCTCCATCAATCACACTCCTGCACACACACACACACACACACTCTCACCAACAGTTCAGAGCGTATCCAGTCAAGACAAAGATGGCTCTGTGATAGACACACAGGGAGAAGTGTGCATCAGCTGCACACACAGAGGTGACGACTCATAATGCTTGAGAAGGCTGAGGGGAGATCAACTCTTAACATTGGTTGTGTCTGCTGGGTTGTTTTGACTCACTCCTGCTAGTTTAAGTGTCTTAAAAATCTTCCTGTGTTGTGCGTCTCCATGAAATAAATTATTTTATTCAACATTATACATCATCATGCGGTAGAGATTAAAAAATATATAATAAAAGGAGTATAAAAGTTAAGAAAACTGCCTGATGAGAAAGAGATGTGGATGGTGTCCGATGCTGAAAGGCACTTGCACTAACAATGACGCTTGAAAAAAACATTATATCATGGTGAGTCAGAAGATGAATGGTCGTTCAACTTAAGTGCCGTCTTTTGTTTTGGGTCCACTTCATTGGCTCTCAGAAATGAACGAGGTTGAAAAGATCAACTCTTAATTGGAGTTTTGTGAATTACTTAATACATGTTTCCAGGCCATTGCTAACAAAGATTTAATGTTTTCTTTATGGAAAGTCCCAGAATTAGAACCTGGCATATTATGACAAATTCATTTTAATTAATAAATTATTGTAAATAATACGCATGAAACAAAATGAAATGTTTTTTAATTGTATTAAATAATAGCATATTTTTTTATTGTAATTTATGCATTACCCACTGTTTTACATCCAACCCTCTAACACACGTGTGTTCTTGCCATTAAAAATACACTGTTTCTTTATTGACATCACTGAACTGCCTGCAAGAGTCAAGGTCTTAAGCAGACAGGTTAAATAAAATAAAATGTTTTAATTTAAAGTGAAGAAAGTATTTAAACTTAACTGTACACTTTCTAATAATGTCTTTCTAATATAACATTCTAAACATTTTTGAGAGGAAAACACTAGAATACATTAAGAATATGATTTATTTTACCGGTCTAATCGGTCTAATATATTGCATCGTGCATCATAGTGTATTTTTTTTTTTTTAAACAAAATCATAGTGTTATGCTACTAGTTTCCCATGACCAAGAGAGAAAAGCATTTAGAGGCAGACTATCCTTTCTGCAAACATCACAGAAACCTTCATTTCATGCTTCTCCCTGATATGAAAATTCCAGGCTGAATTTACTGTCTTGAATGGCGAGACTAATTTCACATTAAAAGCCAAATATATTACAGGAATATCGATGTAATAATGCCAGGAGAGGAATTCTTACCATGACAGTGATGGAACACAGAGGCAATTATACAATGTCATGGATTTTTATTATTTCTTCACAAGAATTACATTTATTGACTTTCCTTTTGATATGTACTTGCTGTTAATGAGAATTATTTTTATTTTATTTTTATTTTTGCATGATTTATGCAGGATTGCTTTGCTTGTGACAAACACACTCTCAAACGTTGCCAGTCAGAAGGAAGTGATGAATAAATCATCATGAATTGTCACCATTAAACAGAAAATGAGGTTGTGCGAGAACACAATGATTTGCTTAAACATGCATGATTATGTGCAAACAAGAATTCTGAATAACTCAAGCTGAGCCTCTTGTTTTTTCTTGTGTATGATATTTTTATTCTTATCTACTGTTGTGTGTTTTAATTATAGTGTTTTGTAATCAATGTCATTTTAAATAGCTATGGTTTCTACTCTGTTCTGCAAAAATGAGTTTTTTACCCCCAAAGTTTTAAAAAAAACTTGAGAATCAATTCTAGCAGAAACTTTCTTCTCAATTTACCTATCGAGAGACGGAGTGAAGAGACTGAAATGGAGTTGGCAAGATGACATTGCAGGTAAAAGTATGTGATAAAAATCCATAGGACAGAAAGGATAGGAGTGATTGAAAAGAAAAAAAAAGATTGATTCTAACAGACGGGAGACTAGATGATGGACTGCCACACATGTGTTTCCATAGTAGCATTTTTCTAATCCTTCTATTGGCAGCGAAAGGTGATGGTCTGGGTGCAGATCAGCAGATGTTGTTTGCATCTCTAGCTCCAAAATGATCAGATAATCCACGACAAACAAGTTAGCGCTTTATTGCCTCAAGGCAAACAAAGACAACTGTAATAAGACCCATTTTGCATTGCCAGGCCAACGCTAATGCCTGTGAACAATGCCATGTATTACTGCCATAGGAGAACAATGCAATAATTCTTGTCACCGCTGAGGATTAAGCTCAGCTCGGTTTTCCATTAGCCTGAGAGTCTAGCTGCACACACACTCGCATTTAAGCAAATTCAACCTGTTTTACTCTGTCGTTCTGTCTCACACACGCACACACGCACACACACACACACACAGACACACACACACACACACACACACCTGATTCCTATTAACCTGTGAGAGCCCTCGCTGGCACAGAGTGAGAACCCTAATTTGTCAGCCTGCCGTAGGTCTAGTGCTCAAGGTCATTAGCAAATAGAGTTCATGTCTAATTATTGCTGGGCTTCCTTTACCATCAGCGCATCATGTGTATGTTGGAGTGTGTTGGCTATTAAACAGGATGGATATTTTGGATAACAAACTCTCTCTCTCGCATCAGTTCAGTTCAGTTTATATCTAATAGGACAATACTGTTAATTTACTGAGACTGATCATTTCTACGTGGATTTCCTTCTATTTGAAATCTGACTTGATGACTTTAACTTAAACAAAGCATAGAAATCAGATCTGTTTTTTAAAGTGACACATTTTATTTTTTATTTAAAGTCAGAAAGCACAGAGCTTTTAGGTTCCCGTTGTATCTTCGTTCGCGGTTTCACAAGCTATTAATGATCTTTCTCCAAGGTTTCCACCAAACACAAACTGGAGTTATTATTGCTCAAGGTCGGGGTTGGCATTTTACTCCTTCAAAGATAGTTAACTGGCCTGAAGTCATCTGTACCCCAACATTCATTTCCTTTTTACAAGCAGTGATGAAAACACCGGCAGTGATACAAGTCTAATAATAGAACTGGTTGGAAAATATGATAGGATGATATTAGCTCAGCATTTTCCCATCACTATGTGTGCCTCGTCAAGGTCGTCTCCATATCTCTTGTATGTGGAGCTGAAATTGTTGAAAAGCAGAAAAATGATTGTATGACAGTTTCTAACTTACTCATTGACGGAATTACAAATGGATCCCTTGAACACCTGAACACTGGCTCAAGGGTTCAATTGATGAAGGGATGGTGGGACATGATCTTTGAGCCTTTATGGTCACCTTCAGTACATCCATCGACCAATTTATCAAAGGGAATTCCCTTTATTTAAATATATATACTCACTCATATATACAGGTATATATAACCAACCTGATTATATAAGTTTTATTTTACATATACAAAATCTCCTGCTGCTGATTGCAGCAAAACAGTATGCCTTTTTTTTAAGATAGTTTTCTTTTTTTGGCTCTGTGTTGGGATGGATGGATGGATGGATGGATGGATGGATGGATGGATGGACTTTATCAATCTCTCTGGAGATCTCCTTCAGGGAATTGGGTTTCCATTTTGGAACACAAAGTTCCATAAAAACAAGAACAAAGGGCAAAACAAAACAAAAGTGAAAGGGATGACAAAGTATAAAGAACAAAGATCAGAGGAAAAAAAGCAAAGAAAATGATAAAAGGATACAAAGACTAACATGGAATACATCCTTTCACTCTGCTCCTGCCCCCAAACACGGAATTATGCAGTCTAATTCAAGATTTTTATTTCGCCCCATGGGGCAATTGGTTTTGCTGCATCTAAGACAAACAGTGACACACAACCATACAACAAAATATAAATAACATAAAATAACATATAAAAGCATATACAAGATACTGTGGGATTGGCTATGTGAGTTGGTGGGTCTGCCTGTACTGTGTGAAGTTAAGTAGCAAGATGGATGAGGGGATGAATGAGTGTTTGAAGCGGTTTGTTTTGGCTGTTGGTAGTCTGAGCAGGAGGAATGAATGAGTCCCTGAGTCTATTAGTGTTGCATCTAGGAAGGAGCATTCGTGCACTCCATCTGCTTCTCTGATGACAGTGTTGAGAGAATGACTGTCATCAACCATAATGGACAGTTGATTCTCCAGAGATCTTCTCTCTGCAACTGTCACCAGTGAGTCCAGCTTCAACCCACAGAGTCAGTCCTCCTGATCAACCTGTTGACACTCCTCTTAGACACCCACCACAACACACCACAGCATAAAACACTGGCCACCACAGACTGTTAGAACATGCAGAAGAGTTTCCTGCAGATGTAAAATGATCGGAGCCTCCTCAGAAAGTACAGTCTACTCTGAACTTTCTTATACACATGGTCTGTGTTGCAGGACCAGTCCAGTTTACTGTCCAGCCACACACCGAGGTACTTTTCTTGGACCTCCCAAAGTCCAAGACCAGCTCCTTGGTCTTTGAGGTGTTCAGCTGCAAGTGGTTCCTCTCACTCCAGTCCACAAAGTCCTGTATCAGACTCCTGTACACGTACTTGCTGTTAAAAAAAACAATAAATTAAATAACTAATCACTATATCAAATTACCGAATGAATCCCTTTGAATTGTGTGGTCTCGTTAATCTTTCATTCTTCTTTTGTAATTCTTATTGAGTTTATGGCTGCTCTTCTTAAGACGAAACCTCCAACAATGCTCCGATTGTTCTTAACGTCTTTGACAAGACTGTCAGTCAGACTTTCCTGTTAAAATGAGAAACGTTGGAAGGAAAAGATTACGGTGCTCAAAATAAATGGAAAGGCACATTCGAGCGCTTATTATGCAGCATTGAACTTTTAAAAGTTAATCTCTAATAAGATTCCAGACAACCTGAAATCAGAGTTCTTTCCTTTTCTTTTTGCGAATAATTTTCCTCCATCATTCGTCATTTCATTCTTCCATGAATGCCAATAGGATGTGCACTTATTAAAGAGAAAGAACTTCTTTGAACTTCTTGCTTAAATCAATGCTTTCTTTTGATTGCTGTCTAGTTGAGTATACATAGTTGTTACTATATATATATATATATATATATATATATACATACAGTATATATATTGGACTTTATCGTTTAGTAATTGTCTTAGTTTTCTTTATTAATAACATCTAAGATAAAGTGAATGTTTTGCAATTCAAAAAGCTCATTAGTTGAAGAGAAAACCGAGTTTAATTTAGTAACAGTTTAATTTAGTTTATTTTCATAGTGAATATACGCAGCCCGTCTAATTAGAGGAGAAGAGAAGGAAAGTTTTCTATCTGACTGAGTCTAGCTGACTCATGTTTTTTATTTTTTACCCTCTTATGGCAGGTACTAGTTTATCCATCTATAACAGGTTGTCAAGGTTTATTTATGTAGAAGTAAAATGGCTGAAATGTTTTGTCCTCTTTCCTAATAAAAGTTACATTTTCAATCACAATAATTCAACATAAATCTTGCAACAGGTTCAACACATACATGGAAAAGAAGTCTATACAAAACCTAATATCGGAACACATAAAGTGAATTTTAAAATACCTTACAGAAGTAAATCAGTATTTCTGCTGATTGATATGTGTAATGTGCAGGTGATTCAGAATGATTCTGTCAGAATAGTCATTTGGTTTTAGTGAAGTCTAGTTTAGTAAGGTAAAGTTAAGTATTTATTTTAAGATTCTGTATTCCTATGATTTCAACATCTTTACCTAAGAAAGTGAACCAAAGATTATTTCAATTATAAGCGAGACATACCTTATTTACTGCTATTGTTTCGTTGTGTGACAGATTTTGTTGTAGACAGAAGTGGCTTGAGAGATATTATGGGTCTCAGTTATTGTATTGCCAACAAATCTTCTTTATAGTCTCGATGACATGAAAGTTAGGATCAGGATTTGTGGCGAAGTGGACTGAGAGTATCGAGGAATCCGACTTATTCCTTTATTGCACAGAGATTGACTCATGGTGCAGAATTGAGGATATTTATACACCTTGACAGGTGTGAGCTTTTGATTCTATTAAGAAGGTGATTAAATAGGGTTTTTATGGTTTATTATGTTTAAATAACTTATTTTATCTTGTTCTACACATAGTTAGTAAGTAAGTAATTAATTCGTATTTATAGAGAAGTAATTAATATTTATAGAGGGTCACAAAGTGCTTAAAAAAAAAAAATAAAAAAAAATAAATAAATACTTAAGATCATTATAGTCGGCCATTAAAGGAAGAGATTCACTGTAACGATCTTTGGAAAATCTTTACTTACAATCTTTGATCTTTCTTTGATCATAGGAAACTTTTTTAAACCTCTTTTTTTTTTACTCCAAGGCACCTCACAGTATATAATGTGACTGGTTATTGCCTGTTATAAAGCCGGGGATGGCACACATAGTGTTTGTGAATGAAAATACCTTGTGGTGTTTCTTGTTTGAGAATTATTTTGAGAATAATTTGGTGTAGTTAAGCTGCTGAAGCTCTTAAATTGAAAGAGATGCATCTATTTGTTTTGCTATTTGAGCCTATTTGACGCTAATATGACTGCTGACCAATAAGGCAATGCCCACAGTCCCAGTATGGGTTCTGCTTGATGGTATTTTAATGGCCTCTGAAATGAAAGGCATTCCCACATGTGTGTAATAATAATTCACTGCTGTTTGGAGATGGTTGTGCAGCCTCATGGTGAAGACCTGCAGCAAGATGGTCTGCCCTCGTTTTCTCTTCTACGATACTGAAATGATGAAGCACTGATGAGTCTCTCTGATCTGTCACTACTGTAGTCGCACAATGTTGGTTCACTTCGAGTCAGATAATGGAACCCATGTAAAAATAGATTACTGTGATGCGTAAAGGAATTGTGATCAAGTGAATGATTTGGCAAAGTTCACAATTCCTGAAGTCCCTGATAATTGGCGCACTGCTGGAATGCCTTCATCGATTGCCAAATGTCCGGCTGCGTTTGTGAGTGAACCGCTAATGAGTTTCAGTTTGTTTCTGAAAATGTAATGAAAGCTTCTGAAGACATTTGATTCAGCCTTGCGCGTACAAATGGACCTCTTCACCTTTTAGAGGCTCTATTTAGTGTGTGACCGAACTGAAGCTGCAGCGATGCTGCTGGTCAAAGTTTCAGAATCTCTACATGCAGACTCATCTTATTCTACGCATCTCTATCCTCATGTTTACAACCTTATTTGACAATAAGTGTCCTTGAGATTCTTGCTCATCAACATTTTTATGGCTCTATAAAAATATATGTCACTGAAAAAGTCCTTTTATCCTTGGTGTTATATGAGCTTTCACCTCCTCGGGGCTTGTGTGTAAGCTACATGTATGCACCACCGTTTTAGATCTCCATCACAGTTTCTGCTGTCATGGTGTGCGATTAACGTTAGTATTGAAGAATAAAGCAGAATTATTGAGGGGACTGAAGTTTGAAAGAAGAAGATGGTTATTTAGGTTTTAGATTTTGGCTGCCAAAGTACAAAAAAAAAGGCCAAATTGTAGCTTCCTGTCTGCACTTAAAACATCAAACTGAGGCGTACAGACTGATCAAGAGTGCTGTGGCGTCACACATGGCTGGAGCCTGAAGTTTCAGATCCAAATTATGAACAGAAACCCTCCAAAACCGAACAGTTGTTGGACTTGCTTGTCAGAAATTAATCACTAGTGGATGAAGGAGTTTCCTATGGCTGTCTCCCTTAATGTGTTGATGTTCAACAATGTTCAGTTTAGTCTTCTTTTGTCAAGGCCTGGATGAAAATGTTGTGTGTGTGTAACAAAAATGTAAAGTTAATGCAACGATTGATTCATTGAATTGTATTTGTATTGAAAAATATTTGTAGTAACGCATATTTAGATGATGGAATTCAAAAAAGATGAAGCATTTTAGCTTGCTTTGTGTTGTCGTTGTTTTTGTTTATTATTGCCACAATACATTTTAACAATTATATTTCGGATGTATATGCTGAAGAGGAGGAAGAAGTGATGTTCAATATTAAATGAGTATAAATAAGAACTCTGCTGTAGTTTAAGTAGAAATTCAATTCCCAAGGCCATATTTTAAACAGTGGCTATTGTGAGGGATCATGGAACAGAAATAAAGAATGGACAATGAGAAAAAAAAACATAATTAGAATGGCTGTTATACAACTGAAAAAAACTTTTCTGTTATCTGTAACCTTGACATTATAGACGGAAACAAAACAGTAGTTTTGTATTATTTAATTTGATATAGTAAGTATTAGGGGAGTTATTTGATGTTTTATATTTCAATAGTGTTTGTATAAAAGACAATCTTTCGGGTTTTTTTTATTTACAATTAAAACGTATTTTAAAGTATTTACAGCGTTCATCCATTTGTGTGCTGCAATTAAACCTCCAGCCACTAGTCAAGTCTAAGTTATGAGCATCTAAAATGGCTGATGTTAAGCATTAGTAGAAAATAAATAAAGCATTGAATGTTAACAATGATTTGAAGTTTTTTGTACAGTTCAATTCTTTATAAGAAACAATATATCGATCTTCCTACAGTATATCGTATCTTAACACATGTATCCTTATCTGTATTGTATCATCAGCTTCTTGCCAATATGCAGCCGTACTAAGTATAGTATAGTCATAAGAAGAAATCATATAAGAACTGTTCATACAAAAAGTTAAATAAAAATGTCAGAATCAATCATTTTGACAAATTATATTAAATATAAAACTTTATTAATTTTCTACTAAGTCCTCTTCTAAGGCTACGAAATAAAGCCTTGTGATTCACCTGTAAAGTTGGGTTTCGATTGGTCTAGCAGTTCCTGCTCCAATATCAGCTGTATGATTACTGTCATTGTTGGAATCAACGAATACCTTTGTCGTCAACATGTCAAGTGACTCGTCACGTCGCGTGGAGTTGTTTTGAGAAGATGATAGGGATTTATCCAGGGACGACAGGAGTGGTAAATTATATTTGATTTGATTGACTAGCCTCTTCTTTTTGAAAAGAAAAACATCTAGTCTACCCTGATGTCAATTTACAATGTAGACGAAGGAAGAGGATGAGTACAGCTTTGGCGAAGAAGATGAAAGGGCAGATCGGCATTGCAATCTCCTATTGTCAATCAGATGGGACAGACCAACACACTTGTCAATCATTCAGAATCCTCACTGAATCATATTCTTGGTGGAAACCGCTTTATCTATTTCAATGTGTGGATGTGTCAAGATATAAACGAACTGCAATTTCAAAAGAACAGAACTTGTTCTTTAATGGTAACGTTCATGGCAACACGGACAACCTCAGCACGCTTTGACACGCATCATTATGCTGCCCGAAACTTTCTATGAGAGGCAGCAGGGCTTTGGTTCATGTGGTTCTGAGCAGAACAGTGGAGGTTGGGAGTTCATTAAACCAGGCAGCTATAACTGATCTGACCTGGAGTCCAGTCGACAGGTCAGAGCACATTACAGAGAAGAGTTAAAAAAAAGTCTTGGGCAAGAGTTTCTGGTGAACTGTAACTGGATTTGTTCAAGTCAAGACTTATGGTTTCAAATATAATATTTTGACTTCTATATTTTATAATTGTTGAATCTCCTGATTTGAACAAGTGATTTATCAACTATCCCGTTTTATTTATGTTTCGGTTTAATAATAATGCAAAGCCTTTTTAATGGTAATTTACTTTAATTAAAATGTACGCCAAAAATAGAAAATAGAAATACATTTCTACTTTAATTAAAATTAAAGATAAGGTGAAGTAGCATTATTCCCAATGATAAATCTGTGGAGTGGTTCTCTTACAAGAATACATAAATGGAAGAAAAAAAATCAATATTCTTATTAACGTCATGGTTAAGTTCATGCTCAAAATTAGGTGTAAATATGGAATTTTAAAATGTGTGTTGCCTGCATCTGTCATGCAGCATGGCTAATGCATCCAAAATATTTTATTATGTTCTTGGTCTGCGCTCACATTGGCACGGCGCAAATACACTGATGTCAAAATGTGTTAGTTGATGGTTCCAAGACATGAAAAATGAATTTGGAGCAGGAAATTTAGTTTAACAGCTCAAGCAAAGATATGGCATATAGCCTGCTGTCGACGTAGCAGGAAATATGCACTTATTTGACTTTTTAATCTTCATTATTTGGTCATAAAATAATAATAAATCCCCTCAGGATAAACAGAATTGTGATTCATTCATTTTCTGTGCCATCTTTTCCTTTTTGGAGGCCGCGGTGGGGTTCAATCATATCCCAGTTTCCGGGTGAGAGATGGGGGAAACCCTGGACAGAACTGCCTGTTACAGGACAGACGGTGACACACAACCATTCACACACACACTCATTCCTATGGACAAGTTCCCAATCAACCTCTGTGTGTTTTTGGATTGGATTTGGAGAAAACTGGAGTGCCCGGAGTAAACCCACGCAGCACGGGATGAACAAACAAATTCCACACAGAAGGTCATAAGTTTCCTGCCCCTCAAACTGGAAGCGAACCAGCAACCTCCTGGCTGCGAGGAGATCATGCTTACCACTGCGCCACTGTTCGCCCAGAATGTGAATCAGATCTATATAAATTTTATGATTTCAGAAAAACGGTATCATCTTATAGAATCCCTATTCTAAGATCATATAAATACCCCTGAAATACAATAAACATCCAGAAGAGAAAAAAAGATATTGTACAATGAGACTAAAGTATTAATAGAGCTTAAAATATTAATTCCATTTTTCTGAGAGTATTCAAATAATATTAAATTAAATGAAGTTATACTGTAACTTAAACTGAAAGCCTCAAGTTTGAACATGTTCTGTTTGTGTCCATTATTCATTTTCATTTAAATTTTACCTGAAGCTACCTACACCTAAACGATGAAGTAAGCACGTATGCTATTTTCTGGCTGTATACAAAAATACATTGTGGCTTTAGACCACCTTGGGTATAAAAACAGGGAAGGAAAAACAATAAGAAGAGACCCCTCGCTCACACCAGAGACCAAAGGCGTGTGGAAACAGATCCACTCCTCATGTTCATGTAGCTTTTGGCAATTTTGACAGCTTCCACTGAGCTCATGACTCCAGTCCAGAACAAAAGCCCTCAAGTAGGAAAACTGCAGGACTGTGTTGTTGAGAGGTCAGACATGCTTAAAATTCCCCAGCTATATGCCATTTTTTCTCACCTTCAAAAAAAAAAATACCAGCTACATTTACATGTGTCCATTGCAGTCGTCATCTTTGTTTATTAATTGATGACCATTTCAAAACTAAAGATTTCTCTTCAGGCTGCTTTTCCAATTCAAGCCGAGCTCATCGATTCATTTATTAAGCGGCTTCTTTGCTACTCAATACCGATGACTTGGGTCAATACGGTAATCTCCCAAAAAGACAGAAAGGTGAGAACAACAATAACCTGAAGTGGTTGATTGTAACTAAAGTGTAGCCAGGATTGATGACTATGGATTTTTGTGTGCTGATGACATTCAGGAAAGTGTATACAAGATCTTACTTTGGATCTTTCAAATCTTTTTTTGAGACTAACTTCTGTCTTGCAGGGAATAAAATAATACATGACCCCTAATAATAGAATACAACTTTTCCATTCCAATCTGGAATATTGGATTTATATAGGTGAATGACCATCCTTTGGTACTAGAGGTGGGGAAAATAAATCAATATTGCAATACATGGTTGTGCTCTCTGTCGCAAAAAAACAATCGATACACTGACGGGAAAGTAGCGCTATTTTAGAACGACACACATAATGGATTTAAGCCGTTGTCACCGTCAGTACTTCATCTCTCCTGGTTTGTTTTTGGGGGGGCGCTTATCCGGTAAATGAAGGTAAAGTAGGCGTCAGCAGAGGCCTGAAGAAAAAGATGAGAAGATATCGTGATACTATCATTATCGCCTAATGGCATCACATTATCAAACTGTTCCCAACCCAATCAGATACTCCAATCATGTCAATGTTAGATTCATGAAATGGACTTGATTCATGTGACATAAATAAAACTATGCATTTTGGCTCAGCTCTTACTCCATCACAAGAGGCTTACTTTGCCTTATTTAACTTTGTATGCCCTATATTGTTTGTTTTAAACAAGACCTCATTTGTTATTTGTATTTGAACTCATCCACCGTGGGGGGGATTCACTCTCTGACCGATAACTATGGTATCGCAATTAGAGTAGCTGATTTTCTGACTTCACATTTCTTTAAAAATATTTTATTTATTTTTGCAAACCAAAGAGAATGTTTGACATAAATGCAAGGAAATGTGGGATCACTGGCCGCTGTGTTAGTTAATTCATCATCATTAGTGTGGCACTAGCTACAAGGGGTTAGTCCCTTGAGCACGGCTGCGACATTAAGTAACAAATAATAAAAAGCCTCACCATTATTTAAGCTAAGGTTGTTCAGCTTTTGCTTTTTGAAGATATTTTTGAACATCCTTGAAGGAATAAAAATAACAGTTTTGTTGATGATCAGTGGTCAAATGCATGTTTATAACGTAATAAAACGTTTTAATGTTAAGCCCGGTAAATGCGAGGAAATGGCAAAAACTGATCACAAATTTGACATTTCATTCATTTTCAACTTTTGACGGGATGCTTTTTAACAGCAGCAAGTTATGTTTATGTCACCCTATGTTTCTGGAAACAGCAGCAGCCAGCTGACCATTTTTCAGAATCTTGCTATTTACCTGTCCTTAAAGGTCACCAGGAAAATGTTTGAAAGAGCCCTCTTTTCTTTCCTCTCAATTTCTATGATCCTTTTTTTCCAATCTTATCTATCACTCTGTCTCCATGCTTGCCCACCTGGTATCTGTGTGTTATCATTTCTGCAGCATGAAACCATCTGGCCCTCACTCCCCGGGGAAACAGTCTGACATTTGCATTTGGATATTGTAGTCATTTGCTCGTCCTAAATAATCCCGACATACAGAACCCTACAGCGTACTAAAGACACGGGCAAATATCAGCTGAAAAGAGTGCAAACATGAGCCATGGAAATCCGGCCATGTGTCCTGCATTCATGAAAGGCTGGACGATAACCTGGTCATGCCGCTCACATGAGTGCACTTTCCATGTGTGGTCACACATGACGGTTTTCTGATGTATATTCTCTATCTTCTGTATTTGTGAGACCATGCATCTCTGCATGGAATTGCTGTCACACTGTTGGGTCTACAATAAATTTAGAGGAGGTGGTGTGCTGATAATTCTGCTGAGGTTGGTTGATTTCAAAGGGATTGAAGAGGAGGGATGGGTTCTTATACTCGGTACAATAATGAACTGAGTCAGACATAAAAAGTTGTAACTAGACTGAAAAGCAATGCACATTTCTGAGCATTATTTTGGTTGTAAACAATTCAAACATTCAACATGTCTTCAAAGAAAACATTCATGATGCTGAATCACAGCTTTCCCATAGCTCTCAACATAGCAGAAAGTTTGTTACAATAGAAGAATGTAAATTTCATGTTATTCATTTTTCTTAATTTCTTTGATCATTCAAGTCTGTTTTAAAAGTAAAGATTTGGCACAGAAATCAGATAAAACCTAAATTATACCCGTCCCTATTGAAGAGTAGTTTGGGTCTGAGCAGGTCTACTGACCATATCACCATTCCGTTGTCCCTCATGAGAAGAGCAAATCCACTGATGAATACCAAGACTCAGTTGAGCCAGAGTAGGAAGACTTGTGTTAATTGAAGATGCTGAATATTGGTAATCGTGTCAAGCACATTTAGGAACTCGGAATTAAACATTTCTGTCCTGTTTACAGCTTCAGATGACACTCAGAACGAGTGCGAGCGCATTGCTATTCAGGGGAGCAGGATTGATGTCATGCACGCATCAAGACTGAAAATCAATACGTGGCAGTCAACAATAATGTATTTGTGACCACCACGGAAATCCGAGAAGACATTTTGATGTTGAAAACGGCGACACCTTATCTTTTGAAAATGATTCTGCTTTTATAAGGGTGGTCATTGAATTATAGTCATTTACATGATCTTTTGCCTCATCTTGTATCCAAAAAGTATACTCAAGTAAAGCAGGTTTATCTATTTTGTTGTTGTTTTTTTTTTGGAGATGTGTTAAAGTGGTTTGTGTTTTGAATAGAAGCATTATCATTTATAATCGAGGACCCTGAGGGAAATAAGTAGTGGCATTGAAGAAATGAACAATATATCTCTCAACGCCTACTCTCATCCATCCTGCAAAACCCACTTTCTCCCCATTAACTCCTCTTTCCCATGCCATCCATTTGCTCTCACCTGCTACTCATTTTATGTGTGCAGAGGTGTGTGAGTGTGCAGGTGTGTGTTTGTGTGTGAGTGTGTGTACACGAGTCCTGACCTGTTCGTGTGTAGCTGCCATAAGTGTTGAGAACCCTATTGAGACACAAGGCTGCTGGAGCAAGTTGCGTGTGCACATGTGTGACTCAATAAGAAGAGGCAGCCTGTGTTGATTGCTTCCACACAGGCACACACACACACACACACACACAACCCCTCTTACAAACAGTATATTTCCTGCTCTGCTTACCTTATCAACTTTTTTTCTGCCCTCCTTCTCTGACTTCTTTCGTGTTGTACGTGACTGGCCGCACTGATTCTTTTTTCTCAAAAATATCACTGATATTCTGTAAAAGCGTCATTTGTAATAACAATATTCTTGGTTTATAATTAAATGCACTTGTTTGGAGTATTGTGAAATATTTGTGTTTAAGTGAAATGTTATGTTTAAACAATTTAAATAATCAAATAACAGATTTGGGGTCAACTAATGTGAGTCTCCTGACTCACTCACATGTTTCAAATGTTAAAGTCTTCCTCTCCAAGGTGCAGTAAGTCCCTCTTCATGACCTGGTTTTGAATATATTACTTTATAAAGTTCTCCCCTGTCTGAAATCTGGGTGAGCGAGAGGTTACAAGAGCGGAGTCCATTATGACTCAATAATGGCTTCAGTCCCCCTCCAGCCATCTGTAATCTTGCTAATACAACGAGTCCTTCAGAGGTGAAGACGTTGGGATTGATGACCCATGGTGACAAACCTTCAGTGGGCTGGGCTTAATGAAAATTTCTAATGTAAATATTTAAATTAAAAGAGAGTTTTTTGTACTAATACTTTGTAATAGAAGTCCAAGATCTATTTAAGACACACTTACATCAACAGATTACCATTTAATAACAGAATCTGATAAATGCAGAGTTAAAACAAATAATAATAAGATCATTTACTTAATATATTTGATGAGGTGTTGCCATTTCAGGGCCATTCTAAGATCTCTTATGTGTGTCGTACTTTTGTCTTGTTGACACCATATAAAGAGTACTGTATATCGGAACCCACCTCAAATATATTAAGAGCTGTAGAATTGGGTGAAAAATAACAATAATGTGCTTTCGGCATGCTTTGTATGACTTCAACCATTGAAGCTTTTCACATCCCTTTATATATATATATAAAGATATAAAAATATAAACCGTTGAAGATTTTCACATCCCTTTATATATATATATCTATATATATATATAGATATAGATATATATATATATCTATATATATATATCCCCCTTAATGACTCGCATTATGTCAGGAATTAATCAGCACAAACACTTAAAAGCTAGTGTAAAGTTTTTGATGTTTTCTTATTGTGATGTTTTAAGTTTAGTCTGCCACCTGCCACCAACATGTTCAGGACTGTGGGTGTCTCAGAAGATCTCATGAACTCGTTTACACATCCATATTGTGTCCTGGCATAGCAATATCGACTGCTTCTGCTTGGCTTGTCAGACGATGCACTCTTCTGTCTGCATGCAGCCTAATGTAGTTGTGGAAAAATAGACCCACAGATGCGTTTGTGTGCGCTTGTGTGCATGTAGAGAGAACCTACCTCTTGTAAGACACTGCTCTTTCTTTTAAGGCGAGGAAAAAAACAAAACACTTAAAAATGTCTTAGCTGAGCCAAGGTCGACGATGAACTTAACAATTTCTTGGTCACAATTCATCATACCAGACAGCGAAAAATGCACTTCAGCACCAAACTATAAGAGAGTATACATTTGAGGCACAGCTGTGAAGGTTGGAGTTATATAGAAACTCACCACAATACTTGCTGGTAATGTTCCTTGTAAAGAGTTTGACCTTAAACACAACATCACATACTTAATTCAACTGTTGATGGATCTGCGCTTTGGTGCTTTTATACGTGAGAGGTGTGTGTCTTGAAGGCGTCTTGTGGCCTGGAGGGAGATTTGTAGAAGTACTTTAAGGAAACAAACTGACAAAAAGATGGATTGTATAACGAGCATCAAAAACACTGTATGTTCCATACATTTATAAAAAATACGTTAGTTGATTCATATTTTAGTGTTTTATACATGACATAGTGAGTCCATCAATATGAATTATGTTGTAATCATGATCCGTTTGTAAATGTAACTTAACTTTTTTTCTTTTTGTCTTCCTCCCTGTTCCTGTTCCTTCTACCACATTCCCCTTGTCTCCTCATCTTTCTCCCTGCTCTCCATATCTTATGTCACTGCTCAGCAAAGTGTGACGAGCCACTAGCGTCTGCTCTGCCTCACACTGCGTTCACCAGCTCGTCTGTCTTTTCCAACGGATACGCACCCGGCTACGCCAAACTCAACCGCAGAGGAGGTAAGATCCACGCAAACACGAAGAATAATGAATGAAAGTAAAGGAAAAATAAATGTTACAACCTTCTCTAGGATTCCAATATAAAATATCACTTTTTTAATCTTTCTTTGTCACTTTGATGCTCAGACTGAATTACAGCTGCAGCTTCACAGTAAAACGGTCCAAGATATAAATGCAGTTTTAGGCAGAACCGTTTTTCACGAGACCAGGATCAGGGTTTGGCAAATACATTTTTAAAGCGGCCACTGTGTCCATTTTGTGGCGTCTTCGGTCCAGAGGTCAGATAGTAGGATGAAAAAAATATGTTATTATAAAGTGTTATTAGGTAAATTTGCCTTAAAGAAAACGCATAAACTGATGCAAAATTGAAAGTAGGAATTCTTAATATAAAATCTTAAATGTTAAAGTACAACAAGTAAAAAAAAAAGATATATTTAATCTACATTTTTTTTCTTTTACATATTTACACAACCGTAAAAATAATATAAATATATTATATATAATAAGTATGTTTTATTGCAAAGATATACATATTTTAATAATGTAGACAGTATACTGTGAAACTAAAGGATCACAATATAGAAACGATATTTAAAGTTAATTCTTAAAACAAAGAAATTAAACATGTAATTTTTAGAATTAAAATATCGATAGGAATTATATAAACTGTTGCAGTCAGTTACATATTTAACCCCCTTGACTAACAGTTGTCCATCTAAAGTGCAACTTGTGGTGAGACCTAAACATTAGCCTCAAAAAAGTTGTTTGTTTATGCCTAAATATATATATTTCAAGTTAAAAAATCGAAAGTGAATTTTGTTTAAAACATTGTAGTGTTTTAATCAGTTTAATCAGAACTTTTGTGAGGTTAATTTAATTGTGTGAATAAATTGTCTAGTTTTAAGAAAAACTTAACTTAAGGGAATGCCACCTTAAAGTTAAAAGCTTTTAAAGAAAGTTTCACAGGTGCCAACTTTAGTCAAGTTGACGCTATACCTTATTGGTTGTCACTTCTCCACCCTCTCACAGACACCTTATCGCATGCAACACCAATTCTCATTATCACCTCAACCAAGTGTAAAGGGATATTGAAAGATTGCTGTGTTCAGGTATGTTCATATGGTCCTACTTAATGCACTCACTTTACAGGCAAAACTGTTTTGGTCCTTTGGATATACAGTACAAACTGATGGAGGATGGATATGACTTTAATATTCCAGGTAATAAATTAACAGACACTATTCCAGTCATTATTGGAACAGTATTTAGATATTTTAATATTTAGGTTTCAACCATGCAACAAACGGTATGTACGCCGACAGACATTTTAAAAAACAGTGACTTTTCCTACGGAATATTAGTAGTTCATATGCTTATTAAACCACTGTTTTATTCAATGGATTGGATGGAGTTGCCTGCCAGATTTCCCTGTCAATGTAAGAAGAAGACATGAATTCCAATCCCACTTTTCAGCGTACAAAAAACAATTATTTTTCTACTTTGTTCATCGGCTTTCTATTGTTAGAACATTCTATTATTTGAAAAGCCCACATTATGTAATTACAGTGATGAGTATGCAACATGTACAATTTTTAATGTTAATGAAATAAAATTGTCCACTTTGGCAAGTCATTTTTGTTTGTCGCATTACATTCTTTCCATACAAGAGCAAACAAATGGTCCAGAGGCATAAATAATGTTTGAAAAAAATACGATTTGTTCTCCCAGAATCTGATTTGACTTGACCAAACTAGCTTCTATAATAGATACAGTATATATTCCATACCTTGTCCCTTGTGAATTTCTTTAATCATCAATTGGTAGCACCTGGAAAGTGTAGGTGTTCTCAAAAATAATGACCATCTCTGGCAGCTGCATTTGGCAGCTAAATGTGCCGTCAGTGCTATGAGTTTGTCCTGATAGGCCAATCTATTCTGATCTTTCTACCCGTTGGAACAGAGGAGGCATAAAATCGATGGGAAACACTAGTCATTTTAAACTAGGCTTGTGCATGTTGACAGCTATTAGAGTTACGAGAATGTGTATGTGTTTGTTTCAATGTATTTTCGATATCGGTGCCACAGTTCTTCCTGATGTTTAAATCTCCAGACTGAAATAGCTGGAGAAAAGATTCCTTTTGTGTTGGCATCCCCTTTAATGTTGGTTGAGTGATGCACATTCCATGTGTGTTGTGTTGTTCATTTTAATTGGACGCGATATCCGTGCACCTTTGGCAAACATGTAATGTTTCTGTACATACCATTATTGATACCAGGCCCTTTTCCCTGTAGGTAAAAATAATGATAACAATAATTAGTCATGATTAAATAATAACAAAAAGTATTTTTATTATTGTTATTATAAGTATTAACTTCTACAGTAATAGTATTAGTAGTTGTAGTAATGGTCGTTTTTTTGTTGTTGCAGGGGTTTTATTCAATAAATATTATTTACGGTTGCTCGTCAGTAGATATCCAAGTTAACAAACACAATTTAAAAACAGTGTAATAAACTAAGGTTATTCAAAAAAGTTTCTGCCCTAACTTATCTGAAATTAAACAGTTTTTTCCAAATATTTCCAGTTAGATATATTCGAAAATGGTGATAAATATGTTTTAAATATGCACTTTTTGTTTGCTAAAAGGAAAAAGCAACTGCCATCGTAAATTCTTTCCAACTATTAAGGGGCTGACCGCTGGTCAATGTCACCTGTGGGTGGCTCTGATATAATCACACTGCCCGAACAAGATAAACGAAGACTTACAAGGTCTCTCTCCGCTATCGTCTAATGGTTGAACAGACAAAACACTATTACACCACAAGACATGATGTTTATCTCTCCAAAAACTCTGCAGTCTGGTCCTTATCCTTGTTTGTTAATGAGTAAAAATGTTACCCAACGGAGCAAATAGAAAACCCTCAGACATGTACATTATTTGGAAAAACAAATGTTCTAACCAAAATAGCCAAAATTGTGTGAATTCTTTTGCATCTTAAACGAAAATAATTTTGATAAAAATCAAACAGATTCCCAATTAAATAAAGTAATCTGCCAAATCCAGTTTGTTGTTTGAATACAAAAAGAGAAATGACAAGGCAAGGACTCGCAAGGGCCCTGAATAATGGAGGTAATATGGAAAAAAATAATAAATGTCTTGAACATCAGCACGTGGAGAAGCTTTCAAACAGAAGGTTAGATTCTAAAAGGCACCAGATGCAGGAACAATGAGACAATGGCAGTAGATGGGAAACAGAAGGAATGAATTTAAAGGAGGAATAAAGACTGGGTTGGATTAAGGGATGGTCTTGTGAACCTTGGGAAACCAAATGGTTAAAGATAGCTCAGGTTAGTCTTGAAGGAAAGATGATGAATGTAAAGTCCAACATTATTTAATCATCAGCAGGGAGGCTATTGTTTAATACAGATTTATGAATGCCAGTAAAATTAGTTGTATGCTAAGAATAGTGAGACACAATGAATAATTCAGATGATTAAGAGCATTGTGAAGTCTAGGTGACGAAGTGATGGATATGTTTTGAAAAGAGAGGGATTGGGTAGTGAAGCTTGACATAATTTATGTGCTTTATCAGAAAGTTTGATGAGGAACAGCACGTGCATACTCTAATGCGACGCAATTAAAATAATCGGATCTGGACTGTTGACTCATGTATGACAGGTGCCACAGTCAGATCGGCTCTAATGGTAAGAATTTGGTCGACTTTCCAAACGGTGACTGTGCTTGGCAATCTCACCAGTTGGTTAAACATCTTGACGCTCGAGAATTCCATCGTTCCAGGAGAAGGATTGTGGTCCCCTTGATTGGTTTCCCTCCATCTGTTGCTTCGATGGAATAGAGATGTTTTGGAGTGAAAGTCTGAAATAAGCACATGTTTTAAGATGAAGAATCCTTAGAAACGTGACCAGCAGCTCGTCATTATTAGCAAAAGACACAGATCTCTTCTTCAGTATCTCCTATCTTGATGCATACCAATGACCTGGCGGGCAGTGACAGATAAATAATACGCTTGAGAGAAACTTTATTTGGAAGAAAAAAAAATCATCTTTGTCACAGGTTTGCTAAAGGAGGTGTCTGTGGAGATGAATGCCTGCCCGTGGCTTCTGCCCTGTCACCATTAACACTAAATCTAGGAATGGAACGCTCCCTGTAGAAGTGACTTATCTCCAAACATTTACTGTCATTTAAAGTCTACCATTAGTTAGTTTTCAAAGTGCATTGTTTTCTGAAATTTGAATGCAAGGGCAACATCTACTCTGACGAATAAAATGACAGCTACGGATGAGTAACTTTGAATTCTCGACCGGCATCCTGGTCAAACTTGAGAGTGTCAGTCGAGATGAGCTCAGAGCTCAAAGGAACCAAGATGGAAACAAACCTGACAACCTAACAAGAGCATAACACGGGGCCAGGAAAGAAGAAACACTGGTGAGACTTGCGGAGGCAGTGGGACACTGTTTGATTTGAGCTCAAAGAAACCAAAGGAGGCTTTCATATTTTTGCCTGTGGTCCACTCTAATGACATATAGCCTAAGGTTTTCCAGCTGCATGAATTGAGATCTATGAGTTACGATACAAGAAATATCTTCACTCACCATACAAACGTTTTTCGGAAAATGTTCCCACAGGGAACTGCCTGCTTTAATTTTCCCTTTTGCTTCTTCTTGGTCAGCAGGTTTCTCTTATTACATCCATCTGTGTCGACGACATTCCCGAGAAGCTTTTTTTAATGGGTTTTATGGGACATTCAGTGTTATTGGTTTTATAATGACACTGTTGATAGCTAGAGTGCATCACTTCTACGGCAAATCTGACACACAAATAAGACAAAGACCTGTCATTTCAAGCTAACAACATCCATAAGCCAGTAAAAAAAACACGCTTTTTTTTCTTTTAAGTTTTTGAAGTCTGTTTATTCTCCCTCTGGAGTCACACCACCCATAAACACTTGCATTAGCACAACACAACTAGCCACTTCTCCGTATGGTGTCTCTGATGTGTTCACCTTTGAACTCGACTCAAATCTGCTCTTAACTGTGAGTACACCTCCACCAGGTTGCTAAGCAGGAAGCAAGTTTTGCGCCTACACATCTGCCCTGGGTTTGTGTTCCACTTCAACATCTATGTGCTCAATAAATATAGTTTAAGTATATATTTTAACTGTGTATTGTTTGTTAAAGTGCTTTGTGAACCTGGTCTAGAAAGGCGCTCTAGAAATTAACTATTACTTACTTACTTACTTAGTTATTGCTACACAGCTGGGTTATCTCTGTCGACGTTAAAACAAAAGTAGTTGATACAAAGTGCTGTACAAGAACATAAAAATATCATTAAAATAAGAACAGTTATAAAATACTAAGATACTACAAAACCAAATAAAACAAGTAAAAAACAAGTAAAAGGCACTAAGAACAGCTACCGAGTCTCATACTGTGTTAAAAGCCAGGGAATAAAAGTGTGTTTTTAGGCGAGATTTTAAAAATCAAAATAGATCTTGGACCTCTATTGTACTCATCAGTATGTGACTGTTTATACAAAACTCTTTTTTATTTGAAATATTTACATTAGAAAATTATCTTAAGCCCCGCCCACTGATGCTGGAGGAGGAGTGAAGCCATCATTATGTCTTAATGGGCTCTGCTCTCGTAACCTCTCGTTCACTGAGATTTCAGACGTAGGAGAACTTTATAAAGTAATAAGTTCGATACATGGTCATGATGAGCGACTAACTGCATCTTGGAGAGGAAGACTTCAACATCTGAAACATGTGAGTGAATCAGGAGAGTTGGGTTTTCACATTAGCTGTGCTTCAATGATGATATGAATGTTTATATTCATTTCTAAATGTACATTTTAAGTAATTCATTACTTAGTAGACTTGTGGATCACATAGACCTTTTCTGTTGTCGGTTAACAGTTGTGGTATAGTGTTCTCATTGGTCTTAGGCCAACATTATGTATACAGTTTTTTTACAAAACCCTGCAATGTCTTAGAAACTACCAAGGATGTTTCTGTTATGGCCTTGTGGACAGCTGTCTCTGGAGTTTGTCAAGCTAATAAGACCTCAGGCTTCAGCGTTACAGCCTCCTTTAGGGCATAATACTTCTGATAATGTTGGCAGAGCAGCCAACGGCAAGGACCTAATAGAATTCTTGCGACTCCATATCCTCGTCCGGTTTTTCTTGATGTCATTTTGCTGGACATAATGACATTGGTAACCAAACCTTGTGGGATATGTTTCCAGCATCAACTGATGACATGTCATGTTCATGGTTCCCCTGTAAATATATTGCTAATATTTTTTCCAGTTACTTAAATGTTTCTTACTCTCCCCATATATTTTTTATGGAATATTGCAAATGTTGCGCCCTTTCGACTTAAATTTTCTTGAAGAAAATAATTTAGATTTTCTTACCTTCTGTTTAGTTTTCTCTCTTTCGGCAATGAAGCATATCTGATGGGTTTTAACTTGCTCTCCCTTTTAAATGTCCCTTCCCATAAGTGGTTTTGTTGACCTTCCTTGCCCATGTTCTAACACCTGTCCTCCTCCTGGTCCTCCTTTCCTCCCTGAACATCTGTGTGTGTGACAGGCGAGAGGATGGCTGCAGTCCCCCGACATCCGTTTCCTCTTCTCCCTGCAAATCCCCCCTCCCCACACCTCACTTTAGTGCATTCATTTATCTTCTTACCATCCATATCTCACGCTCCTCTGTCAACATCTTCTTACTTCACCATGTTTTTCTTCCTCACGGGTTCCAGTTTGCTTTGAGTTTTCATTTCCCATAGAGGATGCCCTTTAACCTTGACCTTGACTACATCTACTCTCATTATTATTAACAATATTGAAAACGGCAGACAATAATGGTAAGCGCTTCTTCTCCTGTTGTCAGTGGTGCTTCATCCCATTTTCTTCACCTTCTTTTCACATCTTCTGCTAGTCTTTACATTTCTGGCAACCTGTAAAATATAACTAGAAAACTTTCCACTCGCTGCCCTTCGCTTACGTGATCCATCTTTCTTGCTATTCATCATTTCCAACTCTCTCTTGAACCAAACCACTGTAGAAATACATTCAAAATTGTACCTTCAATCTTGCAGCCCATTGCATGCCTTAGTCATTTTCTGTTAGCTGTTTACATTTCTCTGCCACCAAGCTCTTACTCAATCCTGTGTCTCCTCCTCCATCACAGCCTTCCCCCTGTTTGATAGTGCTTTATCACCCAGGGGAATGGCTTTGCTGCAATGGCTTTTTGAGGTATTGACGTTTCCACTGATACAGGCCTGGTTATCTGTCAAGGCCCCAGCCCTTGTGTAATGGTTCTGTAATTGGATAAGATATAGGGTTTTAGCCAAGGTGGGGATACATTGCAAACTGGCTCTTCCTATATTTTATCATAAGGCTATTATCTCCTATATGTCTGTCATTATAAGGAGGAAAAAAAAAGAAAAGTTTACTGGCCCACACCGTAGATTGATGACACTCACTACTTCCACCCAACTGCTGTTGTAAAATCTTTATTGCCACTGTTTTCTTGTGTCAACGTAGACCCAGTTTTGCTCAGCAATGTGATATATTGAATTTGACAACCGTGGATAGTTTTAATGTAAGTGTGTTTTTGCGGTGCCATTGAAAGTATCCACAATGAAGTTAAAAAAAAAGATGCTCATTGTTATTCTGATTTTGATGTATCGGTCTAAATAAATCAACCTATTCTGGCATATCTGATGATAGCAAACAACTGTTTGCAATTTAAGGATAAAGTTTAAAAAATATTTCTTCAAATTTTAAATCAAAATAAATCCTCATTAAGTCAAACCACTCCATCCGTTTGTGCAAGTGCAGCCCAAAAATGACATTGTAATTCGTTTGCTATGGCTAAAGCATACAGAGGGCAGGCCTGAATCCCTTTTAGGAGACATTTAGGTCTCTTTTTTTTTAATTAATTGGCTTTTCAACCTCCATCTATCTCACCTACTGTTTGAATGCTCTCACAAAACCGGCAGCAGAGGCTCTAAGTTTATCTATAAGTTATGCGATTGCCACAGGCTTTTTGTATGCACTGAACCTTAAACTGTGGTGAGGAAAACGGATGAGCAGACTGACTCTTCCACTATAGCAAGGCTATGGGAGACACTAAAATTGCAGCCCACCCTCTATTAACCTGAAAGGCATTGTGCATAAATTTAAGCCCATTCTTGGAAGCCAGTCATCTGTTCCTGCATCTCTAAAACTACCAGGGCTCTGAAAACAACCGTTGGGACTTCCCTTGTCAATTCAGGGCACAATTTGACACCATATTCCCTCAGCAATTAATCTGCAATCAAATCAGTTTGTGGAATATACCTGGAACAGTGTAGCAAAACATAATAAAAATAACATAATTGGCAAAGTGCAATTTGTGTCATGTTGCCAAACCTCAAACGAGACAGGAAGCAGAGAAGCTCATCTCTTTAGTGTCAAAAACCATCAAAACGAGCTGTCTCTCTTCCTTTTTTAGATGTGACTTTCTGAATAAAGGGGTATAAAAAATAGATGTTCCAGCTTCTTCTCTGCAGCTTTTAGACTTTGCACACCTGCCACGCGTATCTGAGAACAAACAAATGTTTTGTTGATTCCAAAAACTAACAAGTTATGTTTGACTTTGTGAAGAAAACTGGAGTCAAGTGTTCAGTCGGCTGAAATAAAAACAACTGTGATATTTATGATAATGATTGAGTATAATTTAAACAGAAGTTTTGAATACAAATGTGACAGCACAGAGCAGTAAGTACCAGTGTCTGTTCACTGCTTCAAAGCCTCTTCTTGTGAAGTGTATTTGTTTATGTGCGCATATACACATGTTGAACTAGTTTCGTGAAGAAACTACATAAGCAGTAGAAAGCCTACCAAAACCATTATGGGGAAATGATGAGTAGTCGCTTTTTACTTCTTGAAATGTTGTTTGAGTTCTCTCTCAGAGTTGCCTAATGGATTCACTCTTTTAGTATACTTTTGGGATGGAGAGAGTAAAACCCTGGAGCTGCCAGGTCAAGGTCAAAGAACTTCTACCTGACTGTGCTTTAAATAGGGTGCTTTATTCAACAATACATTAGTTATATTATTATTATTATTATTATTACTAGTGGTGGGTTAAAGAAGCCTTATGAAACAGCTGTGTATTTTGAAAGGCCACTAGATGGCGCTATCTACTGTATAATATTTGGCTCCAAACTACTAATTCAATAAAATCTGGCCTACTTGGAGTGACATGCAGCAGCCTTTCGAATTGACACTGTATCATTACACTGTCTTTCCTACATCCCTGTTTCATGAGGCCTCATCAACCCATCACTTTCATGTAACCTATAAAACTGTTAGAAGTAATGAAATACATTGATTCTCAAGGACTGCTATTTGTAGCTTTAGCCTTACTTGTCAGTCCAGTTTTTCCTGCTACCGGATACCAGATTAATTAAAGGGTGATTCCGTTTGAAAAGCCTTGCAGTGCAATGGTAGTGAGTCATGTTTATCTTCGACAGGTGCTGGGGGATGGTCTCCCTTAGACAGCGACCACTACCAGTGGCTCCAGGTGGACCTTGGATCCAGGAAGCAAATCAGTGCCATAGCAACGCAGGGTCGCTACAGCAGCTCCGACTGGACCACAAGATACCGCCTACTGTACAGCGATACTGGAAGGAACTGGAAACCATACCACCAGGATGGAAACATTTGGGTGAGTGAGCAGGAGTTGCAGTTGAATTTTATAAAAAATAAATGAATAGCACATTTGAAGGGTAATTCGTGTTGATATTTTGTTCATTAGCAATGTAGTTTGTTTCAGCATAACAAACAATAAAACACATTCAATAACATTATAATAAACAATACAATGTAAGACATGTGTTTCCCAGTCTGGCGGCTTTACTCTACTGCTCCGCGGCCTCTTCCCTTAGAAAGAGAACAAGTGTCTTGTAAGATCATAAATTCCTTAACAAATAGGTCGTGTAATTTTCTCTTCTCTATGAAGTCTTCTATTTTAGTCCATCACAGACTTTATTTCCACTTTGTGTCATCCATGAATGGCCAACTCAGATCTCATTTTCACTGCAATGCGTAGTGGAACATATTTTCCGAAAGCCTTCATCATTATAAATGTATTCAATCTTTATGCACCAATTTTAAGCCTCTGATTCAGTAATAATGAGTTCCTCTTAAGAGAATCGTCGAGTGGTGCTGTACGGAATGTGCATCTTTTATGGTCAAAAGTAATTAAGCTGTTCTTTACATGTTTTTCATTCTAATTGCCTGCATGATATTAATTATTCCAAAGGGTTTTTCTCTGGCAATTAATCCTGCTGCATTCACGCTGAAATGTCACAAAAGTACTCCAGATGCATTCATCTTCTTCTCATTCCATTTGTTTATCAAACTTTATACTGTTGTTGTTTCACAGTGTGGCAGACATGTGGAATTCCAAATATTGTATATTAAAAACATTGTGAAGCCAATCATTTAGAAGTGAACAGATACCATTAATAATCCAAGGCTCAATAAAAGGTTTGATTAGAGCCATTTGTTTGCCGTTGTCAGTTGTTGAATTTAGTCGGGGCTTCGAGTTGAAGATTTGTCTTGTGCTTGCAAACTGGATTCCGATTTAATGGAGCCAGCTTATGTGTTTATTGGATATTGTTTTAGAATGAAAGCAAACGGTTATTGTCAGAGGAGTGTGCAGTACATACATGGGCAAACAAGCAGATTTAAGATACCATAATAAGATAAAATAAAACAGTGTATACAAATTAATAAACCAGAGTAATTATTATTTAAATAATACATAGGATAATCCATCAAAATATATGTGCTTTCTTCGATACTGTGGTAGCTTTCAATTTTAAGGCACATTCATCCTTTTTAGTGATTTATCATTTTCATGAGAGTAAATGCTTTGAAAAAAATTAAATTAAATTGTTTTATTTAAACATGATCTTTAGGTAAATAATTGTTATTCTTGCCCCAAAATAAAAAAAAAAGTTGTATCTTTGTCATGTTTACAGTTGATATAGTGACTGTCTAAACAATATGAAGAAAATATAAGTAAATAAGAATAATAAAGTAGTTCCAGCATATAATATAACACCATGGCATAAGTGCGCTTGATGATTCCCTATTTTCCGTTTTTCCCTCATGTCAAAAGTTCTTCTAGGAGCATCTCTTTTTTGACTTGGCAGCCGCTCACAACAGTCACAGTTTATAATGTGGTCCTTCGCAAAGTTTCTGTAGAGGAATAAAAAGGATTCATAACTGTCTTCAATTTTATTTCAGTTTAATCTGACCAATGATTTAAAATCCTCAAGATGGCAGGAATGACACTGATGAAATCTTGACTGATTTATCAGGACAGGACGTTTAAGTATTAATCTTTTTTATGTTTGTTTTTCTCTGTGTAGAGTACTAGTAAAAGCAAAAGAAAAATATTCTCTTATGCAGAGACTCTTATGCAAAACATAATCAATGTATTAAATTATGGTATTTTTTTTCTTTTGTAATTATTAACATCAAGGGAGAACTTGAAAAATGAAAATACAAATATAGAATTCCTAATTATGGAGTTTAAACTTGTAATTTAAAAAGTTAAAATTTTAAACATTTTTCTTTATTTCGAATAAATACATGTAAAAACGGATATTCTACAAAAAAGCAAATGTAAAAAGATTTTTTAAATCATCAGGTGCTACACAAAGATTTAATTTAAATGTGTAATTAAGTTTAAACATAGCTAAAACTTGTATTTTACCACATTATTAGTTAAAATGCAATTTCAACCTTTCGATTTATTTTCTTGACTCTACCTAAACCCAGATTCTAGTCAGATATGCCGTTGGAAAGAACTTTATGAATGACATAATGAGGGGTTTGATGTGTGAGGGTAATCTTTTTTGAGTAGTCTTACTAATGAGAAAACTTACGATGACAGGTTATCACCAAGAGAAAGGCCCCATAACAGTAAAAACCTGATCAATCCTTTTCCCCCAATAATTTTCATTACGGAGAAGGGAAAAGTGTTATACACATTAAGACATTTGACCTTTACTGTACTGGATGACTGTGTGTGGAATTTGAGAATTTGACAAGAAGAATGACGTGTGTTTGAAAAGTAGCTGCATCCAAAATCGGCCAAGTTTAAATGGGATGTAGATGTACTTTTTTGTTGGACACCTTTGTTTTTACTACAATATGACACCTGCAGAACTTGTGACTTGCTCATAAAGTGTCCGCAAGCATACAAATTTCATTACCATTCTTCCTGTCTTTAATCTTCTTTCAGTTTATCAAAGTAAAGTGCTGGGTCAGTTGACAATAATTTATGTATCAAATAAAAGTAGAAATACAACACACAAATCTTTACAGTGTGTGAGGACGTTAATAATGGCTCACTTGCACAACACTATGAAAAATGTTCCTCCAACCTTTTTTAGTCGTATACTATTGTTCTTGTCTGTGGTTGTGTTGTAATAAATTCACATGATTGTTCGGAATAAAAACAAATGACCATTTTTTAAGATACTATTCTAGTGTACATTACATGCCCATGTGCAACAGAAGATTATACATAAAAAAATCTATATGTTAGTAGTGATGGTCTGATGAAGCTTCATGAAGCTTTTAAACTAATGGCGCCACCTACTGACCTCTAAACAACATGACACTGTTTCATGAAGCTTCATCCGCCCATCAATACATAGTATACATTAAAAATATTGACAACAAATAACTGTGTGTCGATAACTACAATGTTAGCTCTATTAGCTATCTTATAGTAGGGATCTAAGGTTTTGTCTTGCATCTGTTGAAACTGTATTAACTGGTCTCATCCAAAGTAAACCTCAGTTGACCTGAACATCCATAAGCACGAACGCAAAATCTCTTTTTTGAAGCATTGAACAATCCCATCATCGTGTTAGTCTCTTACATTCATATTTAGATCACATACTCTGTAGATAAATCAGTTTCTTATTTTTCCTACATCGCCCGGTTGTGAACTATACAGTAGTCTCCAAGCTCCAAAATGAAGTTCAAGTGTCTCATTACTAAGAATTTAACTCAAAACTAAACTGTGAAGTGAGCAACAAGTTGTGCACCTTGACTCAAATCTGGCAATACTTTCCTCTCAACATTATTGAGTTTACAGCTAATCCAGTGGATGTGGCTGTGGCCTTATTCAGCCTTAAAAGTTCTAGATAAGTGTCGGGAAAACTCAGTTTGAACCGTTTCTTTTTTTCTGTGGTCGTGGTATTTCCTGTTAGAAAATTGGAAGCAGACAGAATGTATTCAAGAGTTCATTATAACAACCGGAACAAATGGAGGATGTAGCTTGTTTAGTCAATAGACCTTTTAGAGATGAGGTGTCAGGATTATGCAGTCCGTGCGCCAGTAAAAGTCTGAGCACCAAATAAATGAAAGCTGTTGTGAAGGACTTAAAGATGAGGTAAGCTGCCCTCACCGGTCCCACCATTTGATTCACACAAGACAAAGACGGATGGAGGCAGTCCATGACTACCGCCGCTTGATAAGAGGGACTGGCATAAGATCAAAGTCTATCTGTATAGCAGGAAACAAGGTGCTCTTTTTAGAAATAAATGATGGTGTTCAGGACTGTTGGCATTTAGTTCGACTTCAGTATTTATAGATAATAAGTGACTCGACACCAGCAACCGTGAGTAGCTAGGAAACGAGATGGCATTGTGCATTTTCTTTCATGTTTTCTGAAGTGATTTGTTGAGTCAAAACTTATGCCGTAGGTTATCCCTCACCACTGTCACGCTGTGATTCACTCATTGTTGAGTTGCTCGGATCTGTTTTTCTTTTTTCCTAAATATACTTACTTAAACTGTAAAGTGTCTTGAGATAACTCTTTTATGATTTGAAACTTTAAGTAAAATTGAACTGAATTGAATTGAGAACAACACACACAATGAAAAAACAGTTGTAAAATTGAAGTTACGCTGTTTTGACACTAGTCAGAGTCAGAAGCAATATATTTTTATCTTACGTAAAGAAACTTTAATAAAAGATAATGCTTTAAAAATATTCTTATAATGTAATTATCATCCTTGCTTATGGATCAAAATCTTTCTTTCTATTTCAAATTATTTTTCATAATCTGACATTTGTACATGTATGTACTTTTATATATATTTTTTAATAATCTATACCATTTAAGAAGAATAATGCATAAAGTCTAAGCAAGATTAGACATTATAAATGAGTAGATGACAGGCTGAGGATGGAAGGCAAACATACTGTTACAACAAATTGACTTGAAACATCCACTCTCAAGAAAATATACATTTGGCACATATCAGATAAACTAATTGGACTCTTTTTTTCTCGTGGCCAGGGAATATCGTCTCTCTCAGGTACAATCTAACTTCAAGGATTAATTATCACCTGCTAAAAAAAAGCTGCCAACCCTGACAGCTCTGGCTTTTAAATCCGTAATGTTCTATATCATCTTTTTATAGAGAATTGAGACGTCAACATTTTTACCCTGGTGAACCTGAAATCCTAGGTAAGATAAGAAATATTTTTGGCATTAAAAACTGCAGAGATAAACGGATTAGAAGAGGCTTTTTTTTTAAGCACATACACTCTGCTACACTGACAATAAATGTCCTTTTCAAGAAGCAACCATGTGACTGTCTCTTCAAAGATCAACCATTTAAAGTAAATGTAAGTCACTGGACATCGAGACCCTAGGACTAACATTTACGAGTAGTTTTTTATTCCTTTTTTTCGGTAATTCAGAAACATGTTACAAGTTACGAGACATATTTCTAGGTCAGTCGTTGGTACGTATTGGACTGCAGATGAAGACCCAAACATTGCACAATCCAATCCAGCTGTTGTTTTGCAGATGAAATCTGTAGACTTGTGTATTATTGTCTCTTTTCTATCCTTGCTCGATAATAAAAGGTCACTTATTGTCGCAGAGCAAAAAAAAACATCTATTCTCAGCATAGCTTTTTAAATATTTGAGCCCCTGATGTGGCTTTAGCTGTGTTGAATTATTGGGTCAGGTCTGGAATTTTAAAAAAAATTCCAATACATCCCACATTTATTTGTGAGTACAAAAGATTCCCCTTGTGGTTGCAGATAAGTCGGTATGTTTTATTGTTAATGGATAGACACCTATAGCAAGAGAAAACAAACACAAACTTCTTCAGCTTGTTCGCCAACTTTCCTGCCACCTGCCTGTTTATTTTACTGTTGATCTTTACCATCCAGTCAGATGTGTTCTTTCTTTGTTTTCTGAGATATATACTGAATGTTCAATTTATTTTCTATCTTTAATAAAATTGGCTGTTTTGTCTTAGAGCATTTAAACAAGTAATGCATTCTATTCTGAGTAAAGACTCTAATATTAAATGGCCAGCAGTAATTTGTGACAACACAACAATTGATTGAAGATGTTTTACTATCATCCAAAATACTGGATGATAACGCTGGGATTTTAAAATTGAAAAAAGATTGAAGGTAAATATAGTGGTTAGAAATTAAAGGAATTAATCTACAACTCTGGAAGAGTATTTGCCTTACAGCAAAAGTTTGAATTTAGCTAATAAAGTACATTTAATAAACTCTACTTATGAAAGGCTGGCTGATTTAGTGCAGCTAATGTCTCTTCATAAGTTCAACAGTTTTGTTTTGCTTTAGAACATAAAGCTTCTAAAGACTCTCCAAAATATGTCAATAAAACTTCTTTTCACATCCCTCTTCATTCTACCTTCGTCCTCTGCTTTGCATGTAAATTTCTTTCAGATTCAAGCTTTTGTTCAGGCAAGAAGAGATAAGTGTTGAAGGCAGCTGAGAGCATATTGGAGAAAGAAAATAAAAAATCCAGGGTTAAAGGTTTTTAAAGATTATGAATATATATATATATATATATATATATATATATATATATATATATATATATATATTTTCTTCTTTTGCTCCTACAAAAATGTGAGGAAAATGATTGTTCCTGTGGAAGAACGAGGGAGGATAGAGGCTATAACCATATTTATTTCCAGATTAAATGTCCTTACGGGAGTGTTGTATTATTGTGTATGCAGTAATGGTATTGTGCATTTAGAACATAAAACAAGAATATTTTTCTTATAGAGAATAAAATCCCAAAGGATAAACGTTCTATAGGCTGGGAATGTTATAAAGGATTTGGCATGAAAGCAGGAGCCTGAAAGATTATGGGAAAGCAGTGAAGAGTGAAGGAGTAAAAGATAGGCCATGAGCTCGCGCTTCATTTGCTTATCATTCTGGTTCCATTGATATTGCCTGTGTGTGTTTTGTCATAGCGAGATTCTCCCCAAAGCTGTGAAGCAAAAAACATCAACTCTCTTGCTTATTGGACTAACAATAAACCTGTGAAGTTTGAACTCAATGTTCAGGGCCAGCTATTGCGAAATCCATCAAAAACATACCCTGAATATTTTTCATGAAGCTAAAGACCTCTCCAACTAGGTATAAATAAAGGTTTTTTTTTTTTTTAGGTTAGGTTTAGGTTTTGTACTTGTCTTCTAGCTCAAAAACAAACTCTTGGGAAACTGACCCAGCATTAACTTCAAAGTCTGGACATAATTAAAGCTGATGATTGATTGATGACCATTGACAAATCCACTTCCGACCCATGTAAATGTCTCATCATGGTCACAAAAACAAAAAAACCAGCAGCAGTTGTTGCCTTACATCCAGTCAGTCATGTACAGCAAGGAAACAATTGTGCCTTAAATGGCTTCACCTCCTTTTAAAAACATTTTTTACTACAGTTTTTCACTTTATGCATAAAAAAATATTTTTTTCTTATTTGTAGAATTCCAGCAAATGGACCCGCTACAAAAGCCAATGCACCCAGCTGGCCACAGCATCCCTCTTGATAGCTGCTATTTAAATCTCCCCCTCTAACCACTCTTCTGGGATCTCAACTAGGCTTTGGACACCGTTGTTTTAGCTCCGCCCACATGTAACCAACTGTGATTGGTCAATTAGCCCCTCACTCTCCAATGCAAAATACATCGCCCTGACTTAACCATTGATTCCTAGTCTTGACCGGGTCTGGAGACGGACCATTGGTTAACATACTGTTACTATCAAATCAGAATTGTCACTGTTCATTTCAGAACATAACTGGAAAACATATATTGCGTGAGGCTGATGAAGGATCTGGGCATCAGCGGACGAGTCGTACGCCAAGCCATTAAGTAGCTATTCAGACTGGCAGAGTGGAGTTGCTCTGGCTGAAAAGGAAAGACCCTAACTGGTCTCAGAAATAAATTGGCTGGGCAGATGTAGAAGGGGGTTCTTCTGGGATGCCAGAATACAGCGCTGAGACTAATGGAGACACCGTGGGGGTTAAATCAGCGATACCTTGGTGAAAACTAGGAACCCACTTGACAACCCCTGCGAAGTGTCTTACCAGCGCGAGTATTCTACTTTCTAGGTATTGCGGTCAAGTGCAAGCCTGGCTCAGGGAGTATGACGCCCCTAGACATTCTGGACTTGACATAATGTCATGTGTTCTCAAAATCATGAATCATGTCATTTAAAACTATATTAAATTAAAGATGTTAATATGTATGAAGAGAATTCCACTGAACTTGGAACATTCAAAGGGTTGCTTATCATACTGCAATTACAGCTTATGGTATATAGTATAGTTATAGTACCTTGTTTATGTGCTAGAATTAAAAAAAATTAAAGAAGAACATGATCCCTTTTTTTTCCAAGAGACAAATCAATTCCTGACCTTTGACATAATCAACAATTCAATCACATCTTTTGATGCTAAAATCCGAAATATGGCGAAAGACCCTTGGTCAAACCTAATGAAAGGTAATAAAAATAAATGATGACCGAAGTGTTGTCTGTGCGAGATTTGCTTTTTTTGTGTGCGAGTGCATGTGTTGCTCCCTCGCCTAACCTTTCCTGGATAAATAAAGCTTAAAAATGAAAGCGAGGGAAGGGCACAGCGAAGACGGGAGCACCCTTCACCTCACGTCCACTCCTGCTGGTGTGGAAGTTCAGTAGCTCTGAGCTTAGTGTGTATTCTTGACCATCTCCTCCTTCACCTTTGCAGATAGCCTATCTAAGAGAACACGCTCGGGGAAACCGTCTGTAAAGCTGTTTTTCTGCGCTCGCTTCCCCTCCAACGCCACTTTGAGTCTTATCTGCAGTAACACATGGCTTTGCTCTGTCTTGCTCTCATTTATATATTTACCTGCTATTAACGTTCTTCCCTCCAATGGCCAGAATCTTCTGAGAGCGTGTCAACAGGGGTGATGGTGTGCATGTTTAATAGTCAGCTCGCGAAAAGCGAAGGTAAATAACTATTTCCCGAAACGGTATTTGGATTGCTCAGTATGTTTTTATTTATAATACTAGCCAAACTAAGATAATATGGAGTGGATAAGATAAGGTGCCAATATTAGTCCATTGATAAATTGCCTGTAATTGAGCAATTCTAAAACCAACTTGAACTTAAAACACATGGAAGAAAATTACTTGTAAATGTTTTTGCATCTTTCATAATAGTGTACACTCACACTATTACTCCACACGCACTTATAGCAAATAGCATTGAATATCAGAACATCTTCAATTCACCTGCAGGAGCCTTGAAAAGGACCGTCCTTCCAGTGAGACAGAAACCCACAACCTTATTGAAGGCCACTTGAACACTCGAGAAATACATTCAATTCATCTGATTTGGATTTTCCTATTTGGCAAATAAAAGGTTTTACCTCTTCAGTTACTGCAATTATGTTTTAATTTTTTTTTTAACCAATCCGTCTTCTCTAGTTTACTCATGGTTCATGACCATGAGATTCTGAGACTCGTAACTGAGCTTCATCCATTTTTTTTTTTTTTTTTTTTGGAGCAGCTTGATTCTTCCTAGTTTCCTCTCCTTTAACAAATGAAGGTTAATTGGGTACCCCTTAAATGTCAATGAACTGTCTCTGTGTAGTTACTACTCATGACAAGGGTGATTTTGCTTAAAACGAACCACAAAAAGTACCTTCCAATTTGTTTTGAAGTGATACTTTTTAAAAGATATCTTTCACAACTAATGTCATAAGGTACACGTGAATATTTACACAGAATAACTTTCTCTATTTACGTCTTCAAATTTCTCCGAACTCCCTCACGTCCACAGGAGGTATATAATATCCTATTTCCTCTTCGACTCCCCTACAGTTGGGATGTCATAGGCAGGGTGTAATAGATATATAGACTCATAATTATTGTGTTCTTTTACGAGTGTGCGGTTCAGGAAAAGATGTGGTGAGCTGAACAAATACGCTTGCTCGAGGTCCCGGAGCTGCTTGTTTGACTGCAGGCTTGTTGCTTTGATGTATTTAATTTAATTTTGTGTGTATGTTTGCAGGCCTTCTTTGGCAACTCCAATTCTGAGAGCGCAGTTCGCCACGAGCTACAACAGGGAATTGTGTCCCGATTCCTGCGGCTGGTCCCTTTGGAGTGGAGCGAAGAAGGGCGGATTGGACTGCGAATAGAAGTCTATGGCTGTTCATACTGTGAGTCTTTATGTGGGACACTATAATCTTGCACCTTTTTATCAACCAATTCTGTTTTTTTTGTTATTATCTTTGGACTAAAAATGTTCCTCATTCTGAAAGAGTTACATTTATGATAGTTTTCTTTGTATTGTCATCATTTTTGTTTGTAAATGTCATGTTGGGTTTGGGTTGAAGTAGCATTAAACAATAGTAAAAGATTCTATAAATCGTTGTATAAGGCAAGTGAATAATTCAGTTTCTGCTACATGTATGTGAAATCCTATTAAAACCTGCCAAATTAATTATGATAACATTTTCAATTCCCCAACCATGGAGGTTGCATTATCATGTGTGGGTGTAAATGTGTGTATAGACACACTTGTGTGAGCAAGAATAATGGATATTCACATAAATTCAGATTTCTTGAAATGAAGGGAACCTTGACTGATTAGAAGAACAAACCACGCAGACAAATGTATTCATGGAATTTGCTATCGCTGATTGTTGCTAATATTGGTAATATTTGCTTTTCTGGTTTGTAAGGCAAAATCAATACTTGAACTGAACACATGTTTCCTCTGTACACATTCAGCCACAAGAAGCAGAACCACAGCGCTGAATCAGCGCTATTTACAGAAGGTATCAGTTTCAAGCCTAAATAGGTTTTGGAAAGGATACAAACACTGCCCAGCACACATCGACATCAATAAGATCAAATCCTGGATTCTGGATCCGAACAGTAAACATGAGTTTTAATCTCTGATATCAGAAATATGCTTTACCACAGAATCACCGGCCAATCAACGGCTTAGTGCATCATCGCTGTGCTGAATAGTCTGCTGGGCTTTCTCATAATTGCTCTGTCAAATGCTACTATCTCCTCTGTTTGGTCAGGAAATTACACCTGATGCTAAGTTATCTTTCCCTCCAACGTCCTCTCTGACAATCTGAAAAGTCTCATAAACATCCTCCTGCTTTTCAAAGGAAGGGAAAAATGAAAGGTACTGGGCATGAACACAAAGAGACGACAGGCAAGCACACGTTTAAAAAAAAAAAAAAAAAAAATGGTAGGTGGAGAAGGAGGCAGATAAAAAAAGATGTTATGTTCTGAACATAATCACCAAATATGTTGGCTCTTGATGGTAATTGCAGGTTTTGAAAATATATGCTAATTAAATGCAATGGAAAATTATGGCTAAGATATTCATGTGCGATATTCTACAGGCTTGAGTGGCTTTGGGTGTCAAGAATGGTGCTAAAAAAGGATTATTATCTACCGTGATGTGAATTTCACACGCTTCGTTTTCATTTTGATTAAGATAGAATCTTCAGAAAATCAGTTATTCATCAGAACAATTGAGAAATGGTAGCATCAGTGTCGGGTTTCAACACAAATCTGATGTTTGCATAACACTTTTCGTCATGTTTTTATGCTAAATATCAGTTCATTGGATTAATTGGTGGTGAATTTAGGTCATCAGAGTTAAGCCTCTGATCAAAATGATGCCTCGTAATCCATGTTCAATTCAGCACCCCTGACAAGTCTAGCAAGCCAGAGAAAATGGATGATATCATGCAAAGGTGTCGTTTAACCCTTCTGTTATCTCTGGGTCAAGGTGACCCGAAGGTCCGAAAACAAATGTGTTAGTTGTATCCCTTGTGTTGCCTCTGGGTCAAACACATTTGTATTCAGACTTTCGGGTCGCCTTGACCCAGAGATAACACAAGGGTTAAAGCTAGCTTCACTAGAATACATGTGTCTGGCTACACTCATTTTTGGAACACTATATTTGCAAACATTCTCAGAAAAATTAAAGGTCTTGTACGTGTGCATTTTTATCCATAAGAAACTTTTTGTTGGTGGACTACGCTTAAGCAGACAATCTCCATAATGGAAATAAATGAAAAACCCATCTTTGATGAAGCTTCATGAAGCAGTGTCATTATTTTCAGAGTCCACCAGATGGCGGTCTCTGAACTGTTTCCTTTGTTTTTAACAAAAGTTTCTAATGAAACATCACATCATTTTTCAAGTGATGGCGCCACCTACTAACTTCTAAATAACATGACACTGCTTCATAAAGCTTCACCAGCACATCTTAGTTGCCCTGAAAATATTAACCAACAACAATAATGTGTAGCTTTTAAGAAGAAACTACAGGCTGAGAAGACTAGAGGCATAAGAGTATGTGATCCTCGGATTCAGCATTTTTCCAGGGTCAGATAAATCTATTGAGCAGATTAAAGCATTTTTATGTTAGGTCTCCGTCTGAACCGCTGTGGATCCATCTTTGAGCCCTTACTTGATATGTTTTCATCACAAAACTTGGCACAGTTTCAAGATCAGTTTAACACTGTTGAGTCCCAAAGCTAAAGAGCCTCCCTTGACTACAGCCTTCAGATCATATCCTCAACTCCAGTGAAAACATTGAAATTGATTTGAAGGTTCCACCAAGGCATCAATACATTTTTATTAAAGTCTTAAACAAATTGAATTGTGGTGTGAAGTCAATTCAGATAGTCAAAGGCCAATGTTTTTTTTAATTTTTTTGTTTTTTATTTTTTATTTCCACCATGTCAAAGTCATTCTTCTATAAGACTATTCTATTAATATGAATGTGAATTCTAGTGAAGACAAATCCCATTAATACATTGAATTCTTGAGAACTCGTCTAGAATTGAAGAGGTATTATTATGAATTGTTTTCATATCTGCTCTCCACGTGTATACAGACCGTAGAAAGCTTTCGATTCTTTATTTCCCAATTTGGTTCTTCCTCCAAAACATGAGCTGTCTTCCAGTCAAACCACCTGGAACTCCTTCATAAAAAACTTAGGTTATGCTTTCTCACTGGCTCAGCCGCATATGGACTAGCAACGGGAAAGTCAAATAGTGGGAAAGGTGAAATGAAATTAAGCAACAGAGGAAGAGGTTCATTTTTTAAGTGAAAGCGAACGAGAGAGAGAGTAGAGATGAAAGGGGATGAGACGAAGTTGAAAAGAAACTGAGGTAGAATGGATCGGAATGTGTTGGAAAGGTGTATTTTTTCTCAGTGAGAGACGGCATGAGAACACTCAGGAGACTCTGAAGTCTTAACAAAGGAAAAATGTGTTGTGTTTTGCCGTCACTCAACACAGGTGTTTGGTCTGGCGTTTATTTTTGTGTGAATACGAGGAATTACAAAAAAAGACAAAACCCACAGAGACACTGTTAAAGCAAAAAAGAAAGAAATAGAATTTAATAAGAAATTATCTGATCTTGTTTTCCTCTCATTAAATTCTGCAATCTTCTCTTACATTTAAAGTTCTCTGTATATTTTTTATATATTTGTTATCGCCTTGGGCTCAACTGTCTATAATTTTGGTCACAGGTTCTCCTCAGGCCATAATCATGATCTTGAGGGATAATAGACCGTTATTATCATTCTGATCCTTTCAATGAAAAACATGACGCAGATGTTGGAGTAAAGAAAAGTAGGCAAAAGGGAAAATAAATGGGCCGTTGAACAAAGCCTGGATAGACGGCCCATTTTTCGGATTCAGTTTACTGGAACAGTTCTGAAGCTTCAGTGAAGTTTAATTACTGCTACTAAAGAGGTTTGTGACGCCTTTATTGAAGATATTTTTATAATAGAACAAGAAAAAATAGTAATACAATAATAAAAAAATCTTGTTTATCCGGAAAGATTTTCCAAGAATCCGGATTCGCCTGTAATTTATTATTTTTTCTTCTTCTCTTACAGGATAATACTTTCTAAACCCATCATAAGATATGGTAAATGGCTCTTATATAGCGCTTTTCTATGCTTATTCAGCACCCAAAGCGTTTTACGCGATGGGAGTAGGCTGCGACGCAGCGTGCCAGCTCAACCACCAGGAGCAATCAGGCTAAAGTGTCTTGCTCAGGGACACAACGCCACAATCTCATCCTGTCCTGGGATTGGACCCGCAACCTCTCAGACCACGAGCAAACCATACCTTACATAGATGGATGTAGGAGAAGTATATGAGACTTCAACATTGATGTTCAATACAGCCACAGTCTTACAGTAGCTATAAAAGGTTTCACAACTGCACCAAATAAACAAAAGCATTAAAATGTCCCCTGTGGAGTAAAATTGCCATTTGCACAAAAACACAATTATATCATGACTTTCAGCTGATATAGAGCCGTGCATGCAAAGTGTAATGGAACTTTACAAATACAAACGTGGCAACAGCCTGTGAATAGTTGTAATATCAGACAATCTATTTGGTCAAATGTTTTCCTCGTTAATGTCTTAGAGGAACCAAATGTATTTTAGAGATCCTGTTTCATGGAATTAATGGTATTTGTTTGTGTCTGATTCAGGGTCGGATGTGATCAACTTTGACGGACAAGGAGTGATCTCATATCGTTTCAAGGTACCTATACAATTACATACGTGGTAACCAAAATCCATATTCTTGTTTGTTATCTGTTAACGGCTAAATACCTTTCTATTTTTGCAGATTAATTTCTGAAAGCGTTGTGTGTTTTTGCCTTATTGTTAGTGTTAGAACATGAATGACATTTTCTCTTGTTGAAAAAAAAAAATGTTTCCATTACTCTAGATTCTTAGGATTTCTTTTTCCTGAAGAGATTTGAGAGAACTTTAATGTACAGGTAAAGAAGATGAAGATCATTAAAGACGTGATCGCGCTGAGGTTCAAAACATCAGACAGCGAGGGAGTGATTCTCCACGGGGAGGGACAGCAGGGGGACTACATCACCCTGGAGCTTCGAAAGGCCAAACTGCTGTTGCAGATTAATTTGGGTGAGAAACGTGTGATTGATATTTGCTAAACTGTCATCCCACCGGGATAATAACGCTTTGATACTGAAATTGATGTAACAGCGTAGCAAATGTGCTTTAGACTGCGATGTAAAGTTAATAGCTCCTCATTTATTTGATTTAAATTAAGTATTAAGTAAATACATATTTTGAATTATTACTACTCAATGGGACATGTTAAATCAACAACAACAAAGTTCATGAAAGTGCAAGCAAAGATAGATAGATGGATGGATAGATGGACGGATGGACGGATGGAAGGATGGAAGGATGTATGGACAGTTGGACAGATAGATAGATGGATAAAAAAACAGGATACATCATCTTTTCACTCCACTTCTGCCCCCAAATTCAGAATTATACAGTTTAATAGCACAAGGAATTAATGAGTCCCTGAGTCTATAAGTGTTGCATCTGTTGAGGAGTATTCGTGCACTCCCTCGCTCCTGTGAGGAGTATTAAAAGCGAAATGACTAATGATTTGACACCATGTCGAATGCCAGAAAAATGAAATGCAAAGATTAAACACAAAATAATCATGTGTATGTAGTAATAAGTGAAATTATGTAAGGCTTTTTTTTTGTATCGTTGTGACTCGTGCAGGGAGCAACCAGTACGGCTCCATCTTGGGTCACACATCTGTCACCACGGGCAGCCTCCTGGACGACAATCACTGGCACACCGTGGTGATCGAACGGTACCGTCGCAACGTCAACTTCACTTTGGACCGGCACACGCAACACTTCCGGACCAACGGCGAGTTTGATCACCTGGATTTGGACTATGAGGTCAGTAATTGTATTTGTGAACACTGGAACTGTTTATGCATCTTAATCAGTTTGTTTGTTTTTCATTAGCAAATAAATACTCAAATAATTGTTTAACTTTTTGACTGTTTAAATGTATAAATGACCCATCTTTAACAAGTTTGTTTTTTGTTTATACAGATCTATTCACCTCTGTTTAGTGCTCCTTTCTTAGCAATTGATGTTAGCGTGTGACCTTTACCCACTATTGATAAAATGATACATTCCAGTGTTAGGACGTACACCGTGTAATGGACGAACCACACACCAATTAGGCCGAAGCTCCGGAATTAAGGGATCTTTAGGGAAATCTTTACGGGGTGAAAGGGAGCAGTGCATAAAGGTGTGAATGTCTTTGTGCGCACCTCAGCATCTTCTGCTCACAATTAAGTCTGTGGATTAAATCTCCTGACCATCATCACGGTCATGGATGAATGACAAAGACACATTACTAATTCTGCTGCACTCTTCAGCTGCGACCTCATGAATTGTGCATGAGAAATATGAGCGAGCACAACTGGATCGCCAAGCTACATGACCGCCACCATGGTGTACTCGATGCACTTGAATATTCTCTATAATAACCGTTAATAATAATAATAACTATAGCCAATTACTGTGTCCTACTCAGTGATATGTATTTATGTTTTAGGTATAATGTAAAAAAAATGGATTTAATATGTCTAGTGTAGAAGAATATATAAATACAAAAAGCAGTGAACATACTTGTTAATACATAAACATATAGAAATGAAGGTAAAGGTATTTTTTCCAAATCATATGAATTAATTATAAAACGTTAAACGTTGTTAAAATACAATGTTTTTTAAGCTATGTACCAGCTATCACCGCCCGAAACATACCAACCAAATGATACCTTGCAAAACCTGCCAAAATTGATGTCGTTGTTCTGAGAAAAAAGATGGTTTATCTAAGAAAAATGTGTGTTTCATTTATGATAGTGTTCACTAGTTACCATGGCGATGCAAGATCAAGGAAGTGGGGTTAGTTCAAATTGGAGGCCTTGGTCAGACAAAGACTCTGACAATTGATAACATCTTGTCGATGCTTTCAATGGGTTTTTTTCTGAGTTTTTTCATTCATTGAGAGTGACTACAAAAGTATTGAAGAGCGTTAGAGTGCTGTTGCCATAATTACTTCTTGCTGTAACGATCACTTTTAGCCAAGGGCCACAATTATTGGATAAACCCCCCCAACATTTTGGCAGGAATTCCAATTATTTAAATTTCTGGGCACAATTTTGCATAAAATATCATCAACATGTTAACAAAATTTTTCCGCTAATAGACATTTAACCACTGGTTTTATTGTTTTATTATTTAGAAGGTTCTGCATATTTATTGTTATGTTTTTTAAAATATACTTGCAATACTTTCTATTTCATATGCATCTGTATCCCCTGTTGTTTTCTAGTTGAGTTTTGGTGGGATGCCGTACAGCGGGAAGCCGGTGGGAGGAAGCAGGAAGAACTTTAAAGGATGCATGGAGAGCATCAACTACAATGGAGACAACATCACTGACTTGGCCAGAAGAAAGAAGCTGGACACGTCAAGCTTTGTAAGCCAAAACACTGTAAATGTCAAGTTAAAAATGAATTATTTATTTCTTAGTAAGACATGAAGGAGAACTTCTGACCACTGAGGCACAAATATACTTAATAATTATAATATGTAATTCATAAATCCTGACACTAGTTTGACTAACTTTCTTCCTGAGGATTTCCTTCTGGAGTCTTCATTATATTTGTCTGTTAATTTAATGTTCTTGCCAGTTTTAACTCTATTTCCATCCAACTGCATATTTTTGGCTCCAACGGCTTAGCAATATTTCACAAGCATTTTAACTATCCCAGCAGTTTTGTTGGCAAATTCGATTTTGCAGAATTAAAGTAAACTTAAGCATAATAACGATCCAGCAAAGCAATTTGAGAAGCTCTTAAAGAGATCCTAATAGGACCTTGTCTTCTATCTTCAGGTTTATGTCTTCTATCTTTAAAAAGTCAAGGTTTGAAAATGATTCTGTCATTACCTTAAGAGTGAAGAACTGTTTAGGGATAAAATCTTTTTATACAAGATGCTATACAAGTAACTTTTTCACACTGTGTCCCAAACATATACTCAGCAAAGCACCTAAAATAAAAAAAGAATTTGTCTTGCGTTAGAGCACTCAGAGCTGACTTTGACTGAATAAGTTTGTGAACAAAAGCGCTTCTGTCTCTCAAATCCTGCTTCTGTTCGGCTTCTCTTGTATCTTCATGGATCTTGAAATGATTAAACAAATGAAGGCCAGTAATCAAGTCCATTAATACAGCTCCTCTCTTTCTCTCTTGAGGCCCTTGCAACCATTCATTTCTAATCAAAGCCAATTATCGTTCAAATTTCAAAGACACACACAAATGCGCTGAGAGGAAAAGGCTTCTATAGAAGGTGCTAAACAATGACTCCTCACCTTATAAAAGCAGCGTGTCCATGAGGCTCAATGGGAAATCGACGTCAACTCCTCAATAGTCAACACAAAACACAAACATTCGGCTGAACAGTTTTTATACCTGAATTTAAAGTCAATAAGCAACAAAGTTAGCAAAAAAAACTAAATTTACCTTGAGCAAGGAAGCGATGAAGGTAGGCTGGCGGTGGATTTGTGTTAAAATCCTTTTTTCCGAGACTCTGCTAACTATTCTAACGAAAGTGTCGTTTAAGATCAGTAGATCACTTTTCTCTATCTCTCTTTCCACTTTTCTTCAAACAGCGCAACCTTTCCTTCTCGTGCGTGGAGTCGCACTCCTTCCCGGTGTTTTTCAATGCCACCAGCTTCCTGCAGCTGCCCGGCCGAAGCAATCACAACTCCGTGTCTGTCGGCTTCCAGTTCCGTACGTGGAACACGGATGGTCTTCTCCTTTTCAGTAATCTCGACGACGGTACCTTGGAGATATCGTTGGAGGAAGGAAAGATAGTGGTTCACATAAACGTGACGAAGGCGGCGAAAAACCTACGATCTGACTTATTATCAGGTAATACCTTTTTATTGGGCTGGTTTTAGTCGATCGGTTTGAACGATACAGTGATGCACCATTAGCGTTAGCAATAGTTTTGTGGATATTATCTTAGTTATATATACAAGGAATTAAATGTAAGGCGTGTCCACGTCGTTGTTAGCGACAAAAAATGGTATGAATATAGACACCATAGAGAATATATAATTATCAATTGACTTATTCATATTTTTAACAGTGCTGGAGGCAACAAGACAGCTAAGAAGCCAGGGGAGAACGAGCTTTACCCATAAATGCTGTTTTTTGAACCTTCTTGCTGTGATGCAGAAGCGATTCAAACTAATAATTAATATAAAGATTTAAAGAATAATATAGGACACATGGAAATATATCAAAACCCTGTCGGAACATTGTTTGACTGGTCATTAAATATTGTAAATTACTTTTTAATAATTGAATCTCTTCCTTTCTTTAACCATCTCTCCAGTCCTACTTATCTCAGATTGTGTCTTATCTTTACAATACTTCTTACGCCTTTTTCTCAATGTATTTTTTCTGAGGACTCATTTATTCTGACCACTGACGCTGTAATAGGCCATTATGCTCATGGGGTGGGGATTATTACGAATACACCCTCCAGCTAAATCAGCTTCCGCCTGCGATATCATCGGCTATTATTAAAACACACGGACACAGCAGGAGATCCCTTCACTTGTAATGATCTTCATTGAATTCTTTTGTTGAAAATATCAATGTAAATCTTAAAATATCTGTCGAGAAAACATTTAATATGACGATAAAGTTAAAAAAAGGAAACTTTTAAATTTTTCAAATAAATTAGGTTATGTTGAAATCTGAAACAGTACATACTAATTTTTTAGTGATTTAGGAAAACAATAAGCATCAGCATATTACATTCAAATAAATTGTCTATTTGCACCCATGTTCTATGTAAATGTTTTCTAAAATCTGGGTTGAAATTGACTTTCTCTGTGAGCTGACATTTATATCAGCTATCTTTTTTTTTCCCAACCTGGAACAGTTCTAGCATTTTAACCTTCAGAAAGTCCCTCACAATTGAAAGTCTTTTCCAATTACATGCATCATAAGGTTTTTTTTTTTAAAAAAAAGTGAATTCTCGTGTTCAAGCTCAATTGACTTCCATACCTAGGAAGGTATTCAAAATTGGATTTTCATTCAAGACATTTAAATGCATTATTAGGTTTGTAGGATAAAGTAATGCTGTATGTTCAGCTGGTTCAAAAATGCCTCGCTGCCTGACTTCACATGTCAATTTTGCAGATTCCTTCTAAATATTAATATTCCTTTTTTTTTTTAATCGGATCATATAACATTACTGCTCTTTCTGTGAGTTACAATCACTGTCACTTCCTCACACAGGTTTTGGCTCATCCCGACTGCCTGAATTTAACTGAATATAAACTGCACAATTATGGGCTGTCGCAGAAAGAGCTCCCTGGAATTGGTGATACTCATGTCTTTTTGTGTAGTTTATGTGTTGACTTTGGGTTTGGCATTTAAATATATAGTCTATTTGCTTCAATAGATGAACAGTGTAAAGAAACTTTCTTTAACAGCCAAGTGTCAAATTCCCACCAACCTCATTTTTCATTGTTTTTTAAATGCTGGACATTGATTAGCTTTTTTCCTTATCTTATCTTAATCTTAGGTGATCACATAAACCTGAATATTAATCCGCCTTAATTTGAGCTAGACATCAAGCAGGACACAAAAAATGTCTGCAGGATTTGGCCCCTTGTTGGACACAATGGTTGGACTTCTGCAATTCTTAAAAGCTACATTGAATATTGTGACTGTCCAGAGAAAAAGGCTGTTAATATGATGGGGAAACCTTTTTTCCAACAATTTTATCAATAAAGAATGAAATAGAAAGTAAGATACCAAAGAGTGTAGGCTACAATGAATTATAGCTGGATATATCATTGAATTTGATATATCTTTGATGTTTTAAACATTTTATATCTATGGGCAAAACATGCAGATATGGACCTTTGGGGACAGAGCCTAGACTGAAGCCACCCCTCACTCTCTGAAGTCACTCCTACAACCAATCAGGAGCTCACACTTATTACAGACTTTTAAATCACTTAATTGCGTTTTTGTACTTCAGTACTGTACTTCACGTGTCCTTTGTTGTATATGTGTGTGTCTAAAAAAGCACTATATAACTATGATGTATTATTTTAATGCATTTCAGTACAAATTAAATTGTCTCTAAAAAAAAACCTAGTGAGGCTCTTTATATATACATAAATGCCCAGAAACTCTTTAGACAGATGAGATTTTTTTTCTAGTGATGGTGACACAAATATATGATGAAAACAATTTAATATAATACACAATGATAATGTGTCACGACTATTGAGAAAGTATTCTCAGAGGGTTGATGTGTTTCACTGCAACACATCTAAACGTCTGTGTGTACACGAGTGCAAGCACAAAGATTAACAGTTATCATGATAATTCAGACATGCAAACACACGTGACACAACATGCAGAGTGCTGAAAAAAACAGCCTCACAAATTCATTGATGTGAACATCCATCGGGAAATTGTGCTCTGGGATGTATGACTTTTTAAGTATATATTTTATTGAGCATTGTTTTGATTGTTTAAGTTCTTTGTGACCCTGGTCTGTAAAAGCGCTCTATAAATATAAATTACTTGTATAAAATTGGTTGTCACATTGCTACAACACTCTGAATATAATCTAGAACAAAAGAGTAACATCCAATAATCATCTCTTCAGTGAAAAAAGAGATATTAAGTGTTTTTCCTTTCTTCCGTTAGCATTTAACCAGTTAGCTTATCATACCTTAATTTGGTTTTATATAATTCTAACCATTTTCATCACTGTACAAAAAGGATATACTTTGCTTTTGCCTCAACCTTCTAGAATCTTTGCAAAGTTATGATAAAAAAGAGTTCTGTGGAAATGCTTTAATAACAGAACAAAGCTTTGGTAGGCTCAACACTATTTTGTCATGTTAGAATTAATGAATATGAAACAGAAATTCTCATCACTGCGATGTTTCCTCTCCTGCAATGCCAAAACTAGCCTTCTCGGAACATTTATCAATATCAGTGGTTCGAGATTAGCTGTTGTGTGCGTGTGCGTGTGCGTGTGCGTGTGCGTGTGCGTGTGCGTGTGTGTGTGCGGGGTTTAGTGGCTGTTTGCTGCAGTGACTCACACCTTCATCCCTGATAAGCTCATCATTCGTAGCTATTTTGGATGATGTATACCAGATGAGAGGACATGTGGAGGGAACTGTATCAATTTACATTTAAGAGGTGACCGTGAGACACAGGCTGTGGGTGAGCTTGTCTTAACACACAACAGTCCATTTTCAGAAGTACAAATTGCAGTTGAAGGACAGTGAAGATCAACTTTAACAATAATCTTAACAATGCTGTAACATAAATATATATTTTTTAATGTATCATCAACACTTTTGGAAATCCTAATATCCTCTCAAATCATGTGCAGTTTTCCTGTTTATTGTTGTGAACTTGTGAGAGTTGCGTTTAAGACCTTAAACTCGCTTTTTGTATTGGTCTGACGAAGCTTCATGAAGCAGTGTCATTATTTTCTGAGCCCACTAGATGGAGGTTTTTTTCCCTTTGTTTTGAACTGTTCTAATAAAACTGACATCAAATCTCTGGTAAAACACTGCAGGAAACTAACGAAAATCGAAATTTAGGAAAATGATGTCACGAAGATCTGGAGCTTGTAATCCATGCATCTGTGTCTTCTAGTTTAGACTATTGTAACAGTTTATTTTGGTGTCTAGAGAAGAATGAGCTGTCTCGCGTGCAGTTAATACAAAACTCTGAGGCGAGAATTCTGACCCGCTCTAGTAGAAGAACTCACATTTCCCCGAACATTAAAACTCTTCACTGGCTGCAAGTTTCTTTTAGGATCAATTTTAAAATTCTGGTTCTTACTTTCAGATCTATTCATGGTCAGGCTTCTCCTTACATCACTGATCTGATCCAGACGTACACCCCAGCTCAGTCTATTAGGTCTGAGGATCAGGATGTGTCTTTGATGGAGTCTACTGACTCCTTCATGAAACCTTGAAATGAAATCTTAAGACATTTTTATTTGTGCACTCTTTTCCGTGATTTTCTGGAAATCTTGTGTTCGTCTTGTGTGTCTTGGCCTTTAAAATGTATATTTTAACAGTGTATTGTTTTTGATTGTTAAAGCGCTTTGTGACCCTGGTCTGGAAAGGTGCTTCACAAATAACCCTAACTTACTTACTGAACAATATGACACTGTTTCATGAAGCTTCATCAGCAAATCAATAATTCATGCTATGTAGCGTTTAGATATATTAAACATATAATTGTACTTTTGTTTGGTTAATTCTTAAATAAATCTAATTTATTAATCTATGTGGTTAAAATAAGTGATCTCCAACCACCAGATCGAGGCCTAGTACTTTACCGTTAGGCAATTGGGCCGTTAACAAATAATTTATTGTTTTATCTATTGTGACTGTCTGAAACATGTTTATTTTCACATGAGCTTGTTACTCTGGACACATTAAGACAAAAAATAAATCTATAAACTACAGAAAATGAGTAAAATTCAAACTTTATGTGGGACCATCTTGATTCAGAACAAATAGTCCACGGCTTCTTCCAATTCATTATTATGTTATTATTAAGACAGTATTTTTCGAGCATTTTTTGCCTATCGTGCAATTTATTTTTGCTATTTTTATTTGTCACTACACAACAATTGTTGAAAATAGTGCAGACATTAAACTGGTCCTTGGTGCAAAAAAGTTTGAATACCAACAACATATGTTCAGTCAGTGACATTCAACCTGCTCAGTAGTTATTTATAACAGTGAATGTATTCTTTTGTGTTCTTAGCAAAGAAACCTGTAATTTTTATACAAACATGTGCAGCAGCAAGAATCGTGGGGGGGCTGAAACCGATTGCAGCTGTCATCAAGCAAAAAATGCTGTGAAAACAATGGACAGGTCACAGATTCATCGCAGGGCGTACAGAGATGGATCACTAAGCACTGTGACGCCTACGGATAATCTAGAGTCATCGGTTAACTGCAATGTATGTTTTTGGACTGTGGGAGGGAAGGTGAAGTGCCTGGAGAAGTCCCACACAAGCAAACAGAGACAGAACACTCCACTGGTCAAAACTTTATGACAATGTTTTGATCAAAGACTCTTTCAGAGAAAATAAAGTGCATTATGATACTTTTACAATAGAAAATGTATACTTTAACTTCACAATGACTGTTTTAGTATTAAAACATCACAAATAGTTTCATTAGTTTGCAATAATTAGGACACTTTGATCCACAGAGACATTTAAATAAAGTTCTTTACCTTAAACAAAACCATCAGGTGAGTAGTAGTGATGGACAGATGAAGCTTCCTGAAGCAGTGTCATTATTTCCTAGAGAGTCCTCTAGATGGCGGTCTCTGCACTATTTTCCTTTGTTTTGAACAACTGTTCTAATGAAACGTCACGTCTTAATTTAACTGATGGCGCCACCTACTGACGTATATACAACACTGCTTCATGAAGCTTCATCAACACATCACTAGTGAGTATTACAAGCGTTCTCTCAACACAAAAGTCCACAATCCAAAAACATACAGACGTTGATTGGGGACTGGGGCAAATTGTCCGTAGGTAATATTGTGTTTGCTTGGTTCTATGTCACTGTGTGCCCTGCAACAGACTGGCGTCCTGCCCAGGGTGTCCCCCGACTCTCGCCCGAGAAAACTAGGATAGGCTCCAACCCCCCCAAAGAAACCCAATAGGGAATAAGTGACAGAAAAAGAAGGAATTATATTTAATTCAACGCTTTGAAACTACAAGTGTCATTGACAATTTGAAGCTCCTACAATTCTAAATATGTCATTTGAACAGAATGCACTGGAAGACAGATCAAATGTTTAGCTTTTTAGATGCAACTTCTTTGACTAGACAAGTTTTCTGCTTCTCCCACTTTTCCCTTTCAGGACATGCATGTAACATGTGAATTACGATGAAGTGTGATGTTGATGATTTAAACGGACATGCCCGAAATAAACAATATTCATTCATCCATTCATTCATTCTTGGTTTCACTGGGCTACAAAGGAAATGACTTGACCGAACCTTGAACTTGACTGCGACTGACCTCCGAGCGGATGTGTCGCAATCACTGAGTCAGTGAGCCCGAGATAATTCAGAAGACAGGTGGCTGTAAGATGAGCATTAGGGCAGAAGCAGGAGAAAAAGAAACAAATACATGAGGGCAAGAAAGAAAATAAAGACAGACAGATGGAATAAAGAACGGGGGACAGGGAGGGAGGCTGTGAAAGGGATGAAAAGAGATTGGTGTCAGTACGCTGTGATGTATAGTCGAGAGCGTGATGAGAGCGAGCTAGGTCTTCTCCCGGCTCCAGCAGTAATGTCCCTTTCCCAAACATCACTCATATTTAATGGAGCACGGCTACAAGGAAGAAGAGAGATAAAAGACGCCAGACTTGCATACGCACAAATACACACAGTGACATGTGCAGACAGCCCATTTTAAACTACACATAAAGACGCAGTGTGCAATGTTACCCCCACCCAACAAATATTGTCCAAATATTCACAAAACATCACTTTAGGAGAATGTGCATGAACCAAGGTAATTTTTTTTAGTAGAGGAAAGTCAATATGTGTCTTGAATATAATCGTGAAGGTAATTTGGCTTCACTGTATCGTTTAGTACGTTTGACATTTTCTATAATAGTGAAGAAACTGCACTGGAAATACTTGACAGTGGTAGTATATCTCTTATTTCCGGTCACGGGATAACACAATGTTGTAATGTAAATGTTTGTTCACCTTTTTTTCCTGGAATCCTGTGTTGAACTAAACTTTATATTTTGCGTTTTGGCATTTAAAAAAAAAACATTCCATCCTTCTGATATGTTCTTGCTTCTTATCTGCAGGTTCAGGCTTGAACGACGGTCAGTGGCATTCGGTACGTCTGGTTGCCAAGGAGAACTTTGCAATGTTGACCATAGATGACGACGAGGGATCTGCTGTTCACTCCACCTCGCCCATTATCATCACCACCGGAGCAACATATCACCTTGGAGGTAAAGATCATGATTAGGAAAAAATGGCCAATGTTTCTGGTCATGATTAGCAGTGGTTAAGATGCTGCCTTGCCATATTGAGAGGGGAGGGGGATAAGTATTTAATGGTTTAAACTTATGTTGCATTTATTTCTATGTGTTCTCAGGTGGATAATTTGTTAAGAAAGCAAAATAAAATCATTTTAAATATCCGCTGCCACCAATTGAAAAAAAAAAAAGCTTTTATCTGCTCAGATTGCATTTATAATCATCAATATTTTTTTTTGGGAGCGATCAGTCCACATCCATCTCGATATAAGTAGAAGTTTAGACGGTTTTCTTCTTCAGGAAGATGAAAGACACAATTAGCCTACCGGCATACACACAACCACTCGCGACAAAGGCCTAATATACACACCTGCAGCCACAGCAATCTGTCTGAATTAAGGGCATGCCGGGTTAACGATGCCAGACACCACTGTTCGTCTGTCGGAGGATGGTCTACGTCTAAGTGTGTGCGCCACCTGTATGAAATTACTGTAACCGAGAGAGATAGTTTCCACTCTGATGGCTCTGCAGGGTTTCAGCCTCCCCTGTCTGTCACACAATCATCATTCCGGCAGTCCTGTTCGTGAAGGTCCAACTCACACATCACAATGCTGTCTAAATACATTGATCCAAAATGATTTGTTATTTTAATAAAGTTGCCCTTAGTTAACATAGAAATTAAATAAGATATCCTTTAAAAGTTATCTATTTTTCTTCCTTAAGAGAATATATATTGCCCTGACTATGATCCTAAATTTAGTGCTGCTCTGAAACGAAACACAATTACCGTCCAACAAAAAGTAGCCTGTTACTTTTTAACCGGGAAGCTCATGATGACAAAGATAATGGGTAACTACTGCCAGATGACTGTTGTGAGGGGCCATCATGCGAAAAATATAACAGGAATAAATGTACTGAAGGACGGAATGGAACAAAAATCAACTTCTTTACAAACTTTTACTATGCCATGATATTAAAATTTGAAAGAAAATGCCATTTATTGTTTAATAGAATTCCATATTCATTTAAATTCATTTAAATTATATTTATATAATTATATTATTATTATATATATTTATATGTATAATGTCTGAAGCTGCACATTGCCACGGACAACATTTTGTCTAGAGTTTAATTTAAACGCTCATATTAAAGATAGTGACGGAAATAGCTGTAAAATAAGTTTCCGTTGCAATGAACAAATAGCCTATTTAAGTTCAAATAGCGGGTGCATGGTGGCACAGTGTTTAGCGAAATCGCCTCACAGGAAGAAGGTTGGCGGTTCGCTTCCAGTTTGGGAGGAAGCCAACTTGTGACCTTTCTGTGTGGAGTTTGTGTGTTCTCCCCGGGCTTCCTCCTACAGTCCAAAAACGTACTTGGGGGAAATTGTCAGTAGGCATGAGTGTGTGTTGAATTTTTGTAAGTCTTTGTGCTTGACATACTAGTGTCCTGTCCAGAGTGTCCCCCAACTCTGGCCCGAAAGAAACTGGGATAGGCTCCAGCCATTGGATTCCGACTTCTTCTTGTCCAACTTGTGTGAGAAACGAGTGACTTTGAGCGACACGTCAAAGTTTTCCAAACAAGACAGACGAAGACGGGTCACAGGAGAGAATGAGGACATCAGAGAGATGAGTGGTAGAGTGGTAAAGAAAGATGGAAGGAAGTACCAGAAAGTGGGACAAGGACAAGTGTGAATAAGAGAAGTAAGATAAATACAGCTCAGAGACAGGACGTACTAAAATATGATGTAATAGAACGCTGAATAAATCATACAATTGCTACTTTACTGGAACCTTTACGTCAACGCCTCCCTTGTCTTTGACTAGTCTGAGCAGACGTCCCATTGCCAGGGACAAGAAGTTCTGCGTGGTAGATGTTGGCACAGTAGCTACACGCAGCAAGACTTGTTTTCAATGTGGATTTTCCACATTTGTTCCAAGTACAGTTCCCTTTCCTGAATTATGATCAGCACAGTTTCTTGCACACCTTCATAAAATATTGCTTTCAAGGCTTCAATTAGTTTCAGTAGATGACTAACACACGAGCGTGTGGGAGCCAAGGCAACAGCAGAGCATCTTGGATTCTCTTAAGCCATGACTCATGAACAAATGTTATGTTTTATCATGCTTTTTGATCATGTCACCATCTCAACAAAAGCCAATGTAAGCTTCACTATTGAGCCAGCTCTTGGACACTTGGTTGGTATAATGAGTGAATGTCGTTTAAAATACTAGCCAACAAAAATAGTTTTTCCCCTTCAGGAGCACTTTCTGTTATGATCTATGTTATTCAAGTTTTTGAAGGTAATTGTAATTAAAAATACAAACAAACAAAGACAAAATTCTCATTAATGATCCGGTAATTAGAAAACCGAATGAATGATTTTCTCCCAAAGCTTGTCTTCATCTACGTTACAAAACAATCGCGGAGACAAAAGGACCTATTTAGTCTAACAACAACAAAAGTTCAAATTCATTTTGAAACTTTGTGAATCGTGAAGGCTCATCACTGACACATTTAGCAGAGGTTTTTTTTGTCTTTTTCAAGGATGAACTGTCTTCAGAGATTATCTACTGATTCATTTGAGCAGACCACGTTTAATAAGCAATAGTGAAGTCCAGAGTCATTTCTGACTGAACATCTAGGGCAGGTTCTGGGATTCAAGAAAAAACAGTTTGGGGTCTGTCCTGAAGTTATTTTCACCTTTCCTTGTAGAAAGTGACAGCATTTTTACTACTGTGACTCCTCGAAGGATTCTCATATCACTAGTGGAAAAACTGTTCTATAGCAGATACTGTAAGTGATGACTCAAACAAGGACAGACCAAATGTACCTGCACCTGTGTCAAGAATTATGCTTGGTTTTGAGTACAATAACTCCTGCATTATGTCAATATAAATCTTCAAGATGCGTTTTTTTTTAAGTTGGAAAGTTAATAAGAAATGGATTTTATTTTACTTAGTTGAGAATTTGTCTGTCAAGTTCTTGTGTCAGTTTAAGAGGTTTTTCAATTTCTACTACAACTGCAATAAAAAAAAAAGTAAGTCATCTTAAATGTGAAAAAAAAGAGATTTAACTCGTTCAAAAAATGCACAAGTAAACAGCCATGAAGTCGAATTGAACTCATGTGACCTGTATAACATTGTACTCATAAAAGGTTTAAGGACACGCCTCTAAATCAACAAATAAAAGATAATTCACTCAAAGTAAAATGTCTACTTCAATGCAGGTTTAGTAGTTACAAAATAATACAGTGAGTGTATCAATGATGGTCTGGCCTTTGGCTTGCCCTCAATTACTCACTATGATGGCTCGGCTTGATTAAGTTGAGAGGCCAAACACATTAAAGCACCATAAAAGATTTCCATCAGCACTTTAATGGAGCTCAGACCTCTCTTCTACAGTTGGCTTCACTGGTGAGAACAAAAATGCAACTAGCTTTGTTGTTGTTAGTTTAAAACTCCATTTGACTAAAGCCTCTGTGATTCAAATTGTGACGTGTGTTATTTGCGAGGAGAGATGGGAAACATGGGGGTGTCTGCTAATAAAAGAGGAGGATGAAAACCAATGAATTCCATGGACATGGTGAACTAGGGCATGAGGAGAATAGGTGGTTCTAGGGAGGATGATTGAGGCAGGTTGAGGAGGAGGAAATGGATCTGCAAAGAAGTTCATTTATTTATAGTTTTTCTTTTGCCTGTGATATTCCTGAAGTCATCCAGGAGTTTCTTTACGCATAGTCGGATACAGGATCATCTCATTCCTGATGATACTGGACTCAGTAGATCTGTTGTCTTTTTTAGACAAGTGTTGCGGTATTTTTAAGGAATGAGGACTCTCAAACAGAAGTTTCGTTTTCAAAGTTTGTTTTACTCATTGGTGTGTCAAGCGTGACACACCATATTTCTGGGTAAATCCGTTTTCTTTTTATAAAAGAAACACCTTTTAGGCAGTTATAATAAATATAACAAACCAGTACTGGGCCAGAACCAGGGATAGAGGACCACTGGTTATAGCGCAAGATTATTTGTGTATATTTTACAATGCGTTTCATAAAATAAAGTTGGTAAAATGTATCTGAGACTTTCATTCCAGTGAGTTTTTCTTTAAATGTGAGGGATCTAAGTTCAATGTATTTTTCCAAGGAAACTGAGATGGAAGGTTTTTAGAATTCACCTTAAGCTCATGTCACCTTGCCCTCAACTCTGCTCTTCTTCTATATTACTTCCTCCTTTATTTTCTTATCTCAATTTTACTTCATAATCTTGTTTCATTTATTCCTTCACAGCCCATTATTTCCTCTTTCTGTCTGTCCTTTCACACCAGCACACAGCCTTGACCTGCTTTCGTCTTTGTTTAATTTTCACCTTTATATCCTTCCTTCCCCCAACTTTTAGAGATGGCTGCTTTAAGCCAAAGCCCATTTCACGCAGAGCAGCTCCCCACTCTTGTCCATGAGCTTACGGAAATTAGTAAGCGATACAAGACATCCGCAAATTGGATTCCCATAAGTGGGAGTACATATAGAAACTGGGACAAACTTGTTGGGATAATAAAGTTCACAAAGTCGTGCTTAAACTCTGGGTGTGGTCGGATAGATTATCTTTAACAGGATTATTTAACAAGAGTTTCATTGTAGCTAAACAAGTATCGTTTAGCTACAATATAAATTGGTATAACCAAAGTGCTAAATTATATAATATAAAATACATTTTTAAAAAGAAGATATGTTTTGTATTGCTTTGGTTTTCGACTTCAATGTTAGTGTGTGTCCATTTTATGAATGATTTTTCCAAATTATGTCATGCTTTAGCTTAGAAATATAACCTTGTATTTTAACACGGACAGTGTCAAAACTCCAGTTATCTCTTCAAATTTTGTTCGGTTCAAAGATTCTTGTTGAATACATATTTAATTGGTCCGCATTTGTTGAAATGAGTATATTTAAAAGATGTTCTGCTCTTGTAAAATGTATCACGGTTATCATTCATCACTAATGCTAATGATTTAGTATAGTAGAGTCACTTCAACAATGTGGTCAGTCCTTGCAAATCTTCACTAATCAACCTTTATGTTTCTGATACATCTTATTTTTTACTACTACTACTTAAAAAATTGTTTTCAAATTGATCTATTCTTTTGGCCTTTTCACAGGAAGAGATGAAAGGTACCTGTATCTTGACTTTGCATCTATTTCTAAGCTTGAAGACAAATAATTGAAATGCAATGAAAATCGAATTCCGATATTTCAACGTTCTTTACCTTAAACCATTAAAGATTAAAAAATAATATCACATAACGTCTTTGATGGTCTTTATTTATGGTCGATGTAACATCTGCAGTTTAGTTAAGGCACTTTTCCCTTATCTGGAGTAAAAGTATGTTGTTGTTAGAAACCTCAGGCCAATTCCTCATGACTATGGAACTGCCTTTAACATCTAATTTTGTTTGATAAATCTGCTTACTTTTCTATCTCTCAAAAAGTGGACTTCCATGTTGAGGTCGTAAAGTTGTCAAGAATTAATGAAATTCATGTGACCAGAACGGTCCATTACGAAGCACGGACAGTATAGTCATCCCATGTGACACATTCAGAACTAACTACATGAAATGTAAAGTAACAGATCAACCTTTGATTGTGTTTAGTTAGTGCTAGACACCGACACAACCCACAGTGAGAACATACAAACTCTATGCATGTCTTTTCCAAACCCCAATTTGAAGCGGGGTCTGTATCGAGCTGTGACTGTGTCGCGATGTAGATCCTAACTAACCACAGCATCACAGTGCTTCCCACTACAAAGGCCGAACTTCAGAGGACATTTTCATCATGAAATACACTATCTTGACACTCTGGCCCTGGGGGTGATTTGTTTCAGTCACTTTAAGTATCTTTGTTAACATAATGCAAATATTTAGTTATTTTCTCTCATCTTGGATGATTAATATTTAATAGTATGGATACAGTTTTTCATATTAGCTGATAGAAACTGACTGCTGAATACTTAGCTCTGGGTGAAAAGCAGCAGGTGGTAAACATAGTTGCACATTTTTCTCTGTTGGGACTGTGAAGTTGGCAACAGTCTTGAGATTTACTTGCCTCAAAATGTATCCTTCAATCCATTTTGGGCTGATTAATGGTTTACCTGGATTGAAAGTGAATGTATGCCCTCTAAATATACAGTAAGTTTGTTGCCAATGTGTCCGGTGTGTGCAGACTGAACCACTGCTGTTTTTTTAAGAGCATTTGTTTTGGCTCAACAGGGAGGCTCTGACAGCGTGCCAGTGCGACTGCAGGGGATTATGCTTTCTGTTCCACAGTCTGGTGCCTCCTGAGATATATTGTTTGAAATGGTGCAATTAAAGTCCCACTATGTAATTACACTTTATCAAATGGGGAAGATAAGTGTTGAGATCTTGGTGTTTTTTGTTTGTTCGATTTTCCGCAACTGCTTTGTTCAAGATGTGAAATATGAGCGGAACACTTCTTTATTATCTGCAAACCAAAAATTTTACAAGCAGCCAAACAATACCCTACAAACTCCAAGTGGTTCGAAAGCGAGTCGATTTGACTGTGCAGAGTAACCATGACCTGTGGCAATGAGAATATGTGTGTTTTAGTTTTTTTTATTTGGGATTTAAAAGTAGTACATTTTCTTTTTCATTTTCATATTTTAACATCAGCAACAAAGCCTTATTTTCACATGTATCCCATTAAATTGAGTTATTGTTAATTTTAAGTAAACTTCTGAAATTAAAAGCATGAATAAAATAGAAATTTGAGTTTTTTCTGCATGTCTCACTGGATAATTTATCTATTTTAGTGTAATATAGATTACGGTTAATCTGTTTATAATTATTAAAAGATGTCTTTTATTATCCTACTTGACAAATCCCTGGTATTTTAATAGTGGTTCATGATCCTAGAATATATAAGATATGTACATAGTATCTGTGACTACACCTAACTGTTACTGAATCACAGATTTAAAGGCAATTAAATTCAGCCATCTCAAAATTTGCAGTTTTCCAATTAATTAAGATGCAGAGTTCGGGCAGGCTGAATTATGGTGTGGCGATAAAACCGCATCCATTTAGTCAAGGCTAGGACGGCTATTCTGAACTCACTTAGCAAATTTTTGAAAGCTTATTAACAGGTAGATAATCAAAAGGGAAATGTGGGGGGGTGGAGAAATAGTGTGTTCATACTAAAATGAGTGTTTAAGACTCAAGCAGATTTTCGACTGTTTGTTTCAACTAAGTGTGTACGTGACTTCCAGTCTTTCTGTAGTCAGCCTCAAGTGGACACCTAATGAACTGCAGCCATTTATCCCCTTGCTTCCAAATTTGCCTCACTTTTTAAAACCAGATGTAGCTCTTTTCTCACAAATATACATAAATATCTTTTTCATGAAAAGAGGACAATAAGAAGGTCACTAGTGCACCGATAAAATACAGTAGCTATCATGAGTTGTCTTGGATCTGCCCTCAGAAAGATTTTTAAAGTCATAATATATTAAACTAACTTCAATGACAAAGTCAAAGAAAAACACTTATTCTTTTTACCTTGCCTCGTCCTTCATTTGAGTCAAGGCTCAGCAGCACTTCTTGATGGCCCATTGACTCTTGTCACTCATAAAAGCCTGTATATTCTACAGCATGGATGTATTTTGTTCCATTGTAGTCGTGCTGTTGCATTAAAGCTAATAGTCCCTCCAGGTAACCTCTAAAACAAGAGTGGCAATGGGGGTTCATGGTTGAACACAAGGTGCTCACTTCTTTGTCAAGGCTGCTGTCATCATTTTGAATGTGTACTTCAGCTGATGGTCCTTTCATGATGTGTTTTAACCCATCCATCAAGACACGTTTGACAACAACCAACATGCCTTTAAAACCAAGCAAGTTTAAATGCCTCGTTGGGTTAACATCTCACATGAGGCTATTTGTTGTTGCAGGTTATTTCCTTCAGACACTGTTCCCGCCCTCCAAGCGTTCGTTTCAAGGATGCATGCAAGCCATCCTCCTGGACGACCAGCCAGCTGATCTGCCCGCTGTGGAAAAAGATGGCATGGGAGTGTTTGAGAATGTCAGCTTGGACATGTGTGCCATAATCGATAGGTAAGAGTCAAAAGAAGGCAAAGCACCATTGATACAGTCTAGAGATTAATCCAGAGTTCAATACCATTCCAGTAGTCTAGGCTGTTCTAAAGCTAGTTAAACGTAATAGAACAGCAGCTCTCTGCAGTCGGTTTGAAGACAACCATGGCTAAAACAAAGGAGCTCTCTGAGGACCTGTGTCTGCGTACTGTGGCAGATAAGAATTCAAGGAAGGGCTTTAAGGCCATATCTAAATATTTTCACAGACCAAAGTATAATTAAAAAATACAAGATGCTCCACGCTGTGAAAATCTCAGAGGATGAGGTCGGAAGACATGCTGGGCACAGGTGAACACCATGCCTAATGCATTTAAAAAGTCACAGTGTTGGATGAACACAAATTCTGTAGCCAAAGTAAATTACAAAAATATAACATGCCGAGTATAGCATTCTAACTCCCATCCTCTAGATCAAGGTATCATGCTGGTATTTTGCCCTAGCCATTGAGTGCTCATGGCAAAAATGAAATGTAAAAGATGAATTAAAGCTGTATAGTGAAAAATGGGGAACAGGTCAATGAAAGAATGTACTAGAATAAAAAGTGAAAACAAGAAAATAGGTACATTTGATTCGTACCGTATGACGATGCTGTATGCTAGCTCTTACTAGCGAACGCTGCGACCACCTGATCGAAGGGTTTAAATACAGCTTGGAGCTTTTTTTAAAGTTTCAAGGCCTTTAAATACTGAATTATGATGGGAAAATATTTAATATGTAAAAATTAAGCATATAGACATGATGCAACCAAGAGGAAAACAGCAAAAATAAGCAGTATTTTTGGAATAATTTAAAGTGTTAATTAGCAAATATCATGTAAAGTGAATAAAAGCCTGGTCTTACTCAAATGAATTGATTGATTTAGAAGGAAACTCCTCTGCATCTATCTATCTATCAGTCTGTGGTGGCAAGTGTCCTGTTTTATGCTGTGGTGTGTTGTGGTGGGCATGTATTCAAGAGGAGTGTCAACAGGTTGGACAGGTTGATCAGAAAGGCTGGATCTGTGGTTGGCATGAAGCTGGACTCACTGGTGACAGTTGCTGAGAGGAGATCACTGGAGAAACTACTGTCCATCATGGATGATGACAGTCATCCTCTGAACACTGTCATCAGTGAGCAGAGAAGCAGATGGAGTGCCCAAATGCTCCTTCCCAGATGCAACATTAATAGACTCTATAATTCTGAATTTGGGGGCAGGAGTGGAGTAAAATTATTATTGATAATTTGATTAATTTCCTTTTGAACTTTGTTCTTTACACTTTCACTTACTTCTTTTGAACTTTGTTCTTGTTCTGTTAGTTAATAACTTGGTGTGAATTGGAACTTCCCAAAGGAGATCTCCAGAGGGATTAAATAAAGTCTATCTAGTTATATTCATATTCAGATATGTTTTCAGGCCAAGGCGTCTCACCAGTGTATTAACCAAACAACAAAGTTTACTTGTTTCGTCTACAACTATTTATGTCACCTGCGAGACATTTAAAAATAAAGTTAACCTTTGTGTTATCTCAGGGCCAAGGTGATCCAAAAGCCTGAAAATAAATGTGTTTGTGGTATCCCTTGCCTTGTCTCTCTGGGTCAAGGATGAACGACGTCCATGGCTTCTATCAATACATATGCAGTGGTGAAGGTGCTTCATCTTGACTCAGAGACAAACACATTTGTTTTTTTTAGGCCTTCGGGTCACCCTGACCCTGAGAAGGGTTAAGTCAGAAAGGAGTTTGAATAAACTCATTTATTATTATCATCTTCGAAGCACACACACCACATCCTCAGAGATGATAACATAATCTGTGTTAAACAAAAGCTGGGAGTAATTTCCCCGGATCATCTCGTTTGAGTCAACAAGCCCGTAAAGCAACAATTAGTGCACGACCTTGTGTTGATTGGACCAAATTTCCCCTGAACTGAGTCGTTTGTTTTCATGTCAGATTTGTCGATAACACTTACCTTCATCAATATTCTTGCCAAGGATGTGGACAGTGACCGCCACTGCTTGATTTAGATCAATTTTGCCCTTTATTGAGAATGACATCTGGTGTCGCGGCCATCTTTTGCAACAACAATGTTTCAACAACAAGTGTGTAAATGAGTATTCTGACTTTGCTTGGTTATAATTGTTAGATAGTTTATCACTTATCACTCATGGTACAATTTGTCTGTATTAGCAAACGATGGCTACTGTAATAAAATTAGAATAAAAAGTACAAATTATTTGATTTCGATCAAATACATTATGTTCCAACTCTCAATAGAACTCATATCTGCAACATCATCCTGTCCTTGCACCTTCTATCATGTTTTTTATCAGTGCTTGTGCTCTACACACAGGTTAAGTGTGTGCAATGTAACCAGCCAATTAACTGTAAGGTCTTTGAACACGGCTCAATAGCCTCTGTTTGACCTGCAATTGATCAATGCTATTCCACTGTGAGAATCTATTTAGGCTGAATAAACAGCAAAGGGTTAAATGCATGGAAACATCTCACTTATACCATTTATACCTTTAAGCCATGTTGTTCCTGAACGTCTATGTTTATGTTTCAGTCGATAATAATCATCATTATCACCTGTCATGGATGCAAGTTTGAAAGTCGACCAAACTGTGTGTAAATATGATCATAAAATAATTATAAGTCTGGTCGATTCAATTATGGTAGGAGAATATGAGGTGCAAAACCATTTAACCCGTCTGTTATCTCAGGGTCAAGGTGACCCAGAGGCCCAAAGACAAATGTGTTTGTGGTATCACTTGCATTGTCTATGGGTCACCTTGACCCTGAGATAATGCAGGGGTTAACAAACTTCACAAAATGTTGAAACAAAAGTATAATTGAACCAATTTCCAAACCTTGATACGAAAAGAAAGAGAATTCAACACATTTACTGAAACAAATGAACAAAATGTTTTTACACTAGGGTTTGTAAAATATATTTGAAGTAGTTTGTAAATCAGTTTCCTGGAATTATAGCTTTGTTTAAAAGTATGTAAGTAAGTTATATTTGTAGAGCGCCTTTCTACACCAGGGTCAGAAAGTGCTTTAACAATGAAAACAATAACCAATTAAATATATGCGTGCAAAAAAAAAAAGACATATAGAAGACAGATAATAGTTTTAGGGATTAACAAAAAAATAAACACTTCTCTTAGACTATATATGAAAATAACACTTGAAAACATAATAATAAAAATGATCAAATAAAGATATTTTTGAGTGTTAAATATATATTATTCAACTTTAATCTAAATAGTTATTAGGTAAATGTACAAATGTTAATTAACTGCAAACACCTTTAACGTTGTATCAAAGTCAATAAAATATTCATGTAATATTCCTGTAATACATCCCTATTGTCTCTCTTCTGTGTGGCGACCGAACAGGAAAGGTTGAACAAGAGAAATGTGTGTGAACATCGGAATACTCTTTCTGAGTGTCTCTAGCACTCCAGTCGATACCACAACAACAATAAAACGACAATGATAATCTCGTTCCCTCTGGAGATTCTTATTTTCCTCAGTAGTCAAACTCTACATGGTTTTCCCTCCAGCCGGCTTTCATATTAAAATAAGTTTGATTCATTTAAACATCCAGCCAAAAATACTTAGAGGACTTAGAGAGATGTATTTTGTTTGTTTCCAAAAGAATATGATAATCCCAGTGTGTTGTGCCCGAGGACTCGGTCACATCAGGACACGGGGATATTCAGCACATGTCACTTTGATTTACTTAAGGATTCTGCTGTAATGTAAAAGAAAATAGGAGGAAGGGAAAAGGAATTAATGGGTTAGAATTGTGCTTAACATCTTTAAACCCGTTCCTGTACCGTCTATAAGTGAATCCTTGCAGCCGCTGTTCTGTATTTCTGTGATAAATTAGCTCTCGGTCCATCATCCATCTCAGTCACCCACTGAGCATCTGCTGGGATCATTTTCTACTGGCATTTTTTATCAAGATGTTAATGTGCAATTGCTCTTAAACGGAAAATGAATGGATTTGTTTTATCTGCAATTTTTCTGTTCATGTAAATCTTCAGAATAAAATGTTTGCAAAAATGTCCATCGTTGAGCAGATTTGCTACTGAGCAAGTGATAGAGATTTACACTGTTGTAGGTCTAGCTAGTAGCTCATTGTTTTTTATCTAAAGTTATTCAAATGCTAATTGAAATTATATATATTCTTAAAAAAAGTAATGAACAGAAGAAGATTCTCCCTATTCTTCTGGTTATGCATAAGAATTTTTTCTTTAGCCGGGATTAGACGTAATTGTAATTTACTTAATTATCTTGATGACCTTTAATGAGCCAGAAAATGTTTTTGTCATTAAGTTTTGTAGTCGAGGGTCTTTAAGCTTCTTTATTCTATCAGTTGCAAATTCAACTATGCTTATATTTGTCAATATAATTTGTTTATATTGTAATATTCCAACTTAATCAAATACATAGATGTTCTTTTACTTTATTACTGTATTTACTCATTAACCGTAGTTCATGTATATTACTTTTTCCCGATGATACATTATAAAAATGAACAATCGCAGAATGTCTTGTGTCCCTCTTTGAGTGCTGCCCAGTTGATGCCATGGCGTCCTGCTCAGTTTTAGATTGCCGATTTTATCTCCTGTACTCAAACTGCTCCCCGCTGGAAAGTCTCAGGAGAAATTTCTGTGAACTTTGCCGAAATGTCGGTGTCTCATGTTTGTCATTCACATTCGTGAAACATTCCCCTTTCCCACTCTCTTATTCCTATTAGTGGTGTGAATGTATTTTCCTGCCAAGCCTGCTTCCCTTGACGATCCCATGACAGACAGTAGCACGGAGCCAATGTTTGACAAGCCATCGATTAATCTCAAGAGGGATTTAAATTTTGACTGAAAAGTGGAAATCAGGCCTCTTAGCTTTGTGTTGGATTCATATATTCAATGTCAGTCACCCCAGTTTGTCAGGCTGTTAGCAGTCTAAGAGGTCCCCCACCTTTTCTGCAGCACACACCGTTTTAATGTCAGCATTATCGTAAGGTACACACTTTCTGATTTAAAGAAAAAAGCAAAAACAAAACAACATACCTGGCAAAAACCTTTATGTTAAGTGCATGAAAATGACAAATCACCATATAGCTGAATCAGCTAGAACCCTGTACGTGTTGTGTATCTGCAACAAGATGTTTAAATAAAGTTGGTGTTTTACAAATTATTACTGGTTTAGTTTTTGAGGAGACTTGACTGAAACAAGCGTTTTGATATGTCAAGAGTCAAAGGCATTCGAGAAAATCTGGGCTTTTTTTTTTTCAAAACACCTTTCAGACAGTAATTATCACTACTAAAAAATAAAAATGCACAATTTTTCTTTCTCTACAGCTGGTATGAAATGTTTTACAGACCGGTAAAGGTTGAAGATACAATCAAGATGGTGTTTGAGAGAGAGGTTCTTAGAATTCTTAATGGCTTAGAATGTATAACATTCTCCTTTCTTGGTTCATCATTTGGGCTCCGGCTATTGAAATATTATCATTAAATACATTTAATGTATTATAATAAATTAATATTCTAGTGAAAAAATCCATCAATTGACAATCCTCTTCATAATGAAGTATTTAGGACAGTATTGTAAAAGAAAAACTGCATAATTATTGCCTTCAAATTAACAATATTTTATTTAGTTTGTATTCCGATAATGATCAACAATCTTCGGCCCATACTCTTCTTATCGGCTAATTGAACTCTTTTTTAAAAGTTTAAAAACATAAAACTAGTCATTACGTCAAAACGTTAATTTGTTTCACTTGCAGTCGTTCTGCGATGTGCATGATAACAACGGCCAGATAAACAAAGAGAAAAGTTTTGCTGTTTCTCACCAGATGTATGCCCAATCACTGCGAACATGGCGGCCACTGCAAGCAAACATGGGACAGCTTCCGCTGCACTTGTGACGGGACCGGCTACACTGGTGCAACCTGCCACACGTGTGAGTACATTTGTTGGTGTGTTGTTGTCCCTCTTAATTCCTCCACATTGCTACACAAGTGCCTTTTGGATTAGGCATTCCTCGGGTTGCCTTTGAGTGATTAAACAGCTTCGTTTTCCAACGTCGCACAGGGACAGATTAACTTTTGAAGTGCTCACAGGCCAAGCTTTTGAGCCTGTGTTTTGTTTTAGGCTGACAAGAAGCAATACACCAAAAAATGCAACAGTAAACAAAAACAAACACTATCAGGGCTTGTATTGTTTATAGGCTTTAATGTTTTATACAAGAAAATGTCATCCAGTTGGGGGGAATTGTGGGTCGAGTCTTTTCCTCTGGATGGCTGATATTTTCGCCTTTTCTCATCTTCAGTGACTGACATGACCTTGTAATACAGTGAGCTCTAACATATGGGGATGGTCTGTGTGTTGCAGGACAGCTTTAAGGTTGTTGAACTACACTGTTGAGGAAGAAGTTTGCTTCCCCTTTCCCTTTCATTGCGAGCTCTCAATGTTCATTTTAACCCTTGTGGAGATGAAACTCATGCGATATTTAACACGCCAAGTTTGACACTTCAATGACTTAGCTCAGGGTTATCTATTTTATATGTCAGCGAGAGTTTAATACAAGTTCACCGATGGCAGAAATATGCTAGATAAGACCTGTTATACTGTATAGTATTTCTGTTGAAGCTTCATGAAACAGTGTCATGTTGTTTGGAAGGTCAGTAGGTGGCGCCATCAGTTTAACAATGATGTTTCATTAGAACAGTTGTTCAAAACAAAGGAAAATAGTGCAGAGACCGCCATCTAGTGGCCTTTGAAAATAATGCTCTGTTTCATGAAGCTTCATGAGACCAATTATTTTTGCCATTTCACTTTCTCTTGTTTAAATTTAGTCTCACAAATTTGTTTGTACAGTTTTGAGTTTTGACAAAGTTTCCAATGTTTTATTATTGTGACTCAGACTCTTATAATTAAAAAAAAAAAAAAATTGTGTCTGCTGTACTTTTAGGGGCTTTAAATACTGCACTTCAATAGAATTGTGAGAGAGAAATAATCTGCTGATAGTTGGTTAATATAATATTTGCTTCCACGGTTGTTTGAGATTTGCACTCACTGTTGGTATCAATAGAGGTTTATTGTCTTCTCGTTATTGAAGTTTGTTACTTGTATATTTTGTTTAGATTCTAGTGTTCTTGACATATGGTATTTGGATCTCAGTAGTAAATTATAGTGGAGGGTAGATGGGGTTTCATGATACTGTGTCTTTATCAACAGCTCTGTGATCTTTGAACCACTAATTCAATGAATCTTCAAATAATTTTTAAACGGAGAGCTCTGAAAGTTGTGACACTATATCATGACACTAGTGATGTAATGATGAAGCTTCATGAAGCAGTGTCACGGTGTTTGGAGGTCAGTAGGTGGTGCCAGAGTTATAAAATGATGTGAGGTTTCATTGGAATATTTGTTCTAAACAAATGAAAATTGTTCAGAGATCGCCATCTAGTTGGCTCAGAAATAAACACACTGCTTCATGAAGCTTCATCAGACCATCAATAAATTATACTTCTTATCAACCCATTCCTAGTAAAATGGTATTGCTTTAAAGAAAAATCCAAATGTTAAAATAAATGAAAGTAATATAAGGTTAAATAAAAAACTTGTCTGGGTAATATCTGCTGTGAGTAATACTTTATGTGTTTCTCGTCGTCCTTTTTTTGCAGCCATCTATGAACAATCATGTGAAGCCTATAAGCACTTGGGAAAGTCATCTGACATTTACTGGATTGATCCTGACGGCAGTGGACCACTTGGCCCTTTAAAAGTCAACTGCAACATGACAGGTATGTGGTGGAGTAGCGCTTCACAAGTGTCCTCCTGAAGGTCAGTCTGCGGACAACTCGAGAAGAACCTTGTTTACTGGAGTACACAGAGTTGCCCAAGCCAACTTGTAATCATTCAGTTTTGGTTTACACCGACTAGTTTTCGCCAGAGAACTATCATCGTATATGTATCATCGTATTATCAACGACGAGATCCTCCTTAAAACACAGAGCACAACAAATCCTTTTTCTTCCCCCTCTCCCGCAGGTGCAGACAGAATGTTATGTCACAGACTAAATGTGGTGTTTAATAAATGAACAGACGCTGGAGAGAAAACATCTCATCATTGCCACCCCTTGTCTGGGGCTTCATGCTCTGAGACGACAACACAGCGACAGAGAATCTGTTTTTCTTTTTAAAAAAAAAAACATTTTATTCAGACACAACCTGAAACAAATATCCAACCTCATTTTGTAGACACACATTTTTTCATGTGCTTTTACTCAAGATGGAGAACATAACTCTTGTCCAGACACACACACACACGTACAGTATATATCTATCTATAGCTTCAGAGACACGACATTCATTTCATATCGTGACACAAATAGTTCATCAGGAAGCTTTAGATAAGAGTTTACATCATTGCAAATTAGAATTACTGTGACTTTCATGTAATTAAAGTAATTGCAACGATGAGGTCTAATGTTTTGTTTACCCAGAAGCCACTCTTCACCCTTTCTAGTCCGTCTCCGCTGTAATTTTCTGTCAGACTTAAGTAACGACTCTAATAACAACTAGGTGTGAAATATCTTTTGTTCAGACTCACAGCAGTGTAATGTTCAGCTCCCAGCTCTAGACTTTCTCACCTCTCCTAACCCTTCTATCCATACACACATAGTGATGACCAATTTATTTTGTTGTATTTTTGACAGCTTCTAGACTGAGACTTTTGAATGAATTTTATTCATGTGATGTCTATAAGCTGAGTTAATTTAATCCTTCTACCTTGAGTCTTTTTCCTCTCTTGATGATGACCCAGGCTTATTCACTGCCTCCGCTCCTTCCTCTGCATTGTCCTCTGGGTCCTCCTCTGCCGTCTCCTCACCTCATACAGCAGAAATATGTTGATGCATCACTTTTAATTTCATTATATTTGTATGACCTCAAATATCTGACAGTATATTTTCATATAGTGGAGACCAGGAATCACAAGCCATTTATGGCAACACAAGTGTTTCATGGTACTCCATTTGAGGGACTCCATCTGTATACAATGCCAGAAAATCTCCCTTAAACAACAAAAATTAAATCAAATTTGTATCAAAGATCTGAAAAAAATACACCCCAGGCTGCTGCTTATGGTTGCCCGTGGTCTAAAGAAGACAAACAAGGGGCATAGTATTAGTGGTTCTGCTTAACAATGAGGACTATGATGATGTTATTTAATTGGGTTCTGTACAACAGGCAAAAAAACTGACGTTTAGAGTTTTGATGGTGTGAAGTGTTATCTGAACCTGAGATCTCAGCACAATTTGCCCCAAAAAAATATGTGTCTTTATATCTCAGCATACAACCAAACATCATGGACAATTGCCAGAGGCTAGAATTTATCCTGGAAGACACCGTGAAGACCAGATGCAAATAGATAATTTAACCCCTTTTGTTTTCGGGTAACCTTGACCCTGAAATAACACATGTGTTTGTGGTATTCCTTGTGTTGCCTCTGGGTTGTTTTGAATGACCTCTGCATATTTATTTCTGGAAGCCAAGGATGTAGTTCCCACACATTTGTTTTTGGGCGTCCGGGTCACCGTGACTTGATTGATGAAGTTTTATCAATTGTTTTCTTACTTTTTACTATATAAACTGTGAATAAATTACAATAATTCACTTTCCAAATGATTGTGTGTTGAGCAAGGCTGCCATGTTTGTTCCACTTATTCACGTCTTCCACTTGTGATCTCATAATAATATAATAATGGTTATGTTAAGTCTCTTAAAATAATAATAATAAAAAGTACCTTGACAAATAATTAAATGAAATAAGCATGAACTAACTTTATTTTGAGGGATGCATGGTACTTTAATAAGGCACTTATTTTCTAGAAAAATAATGCGGCCCCGGTTTTTATGAAAAACCAAAGTCCTTCTGTGAGCTGCTTGTTGCATAAATACTGATTTACACAAGCCGGAATACAATGTATACATTAACATGCTTTATCTCCACTTAGGCTTTCTGTTGGCATCTCCTCTTTTTATCACTTTTAAAATGTACAAAGCCAGCACACTCCTTTCATCAGTAGTATCATGATTTTGTTGATTTTACCTTTTTGGTTAAGAGCCTTCTAGCACTAACACACACCTGTCCCAACAACATGCGCACACTCATATATAGAGCAGTAAATAAATAGTCTGAAACACCCTGGCACACTCACGGAGCAAAGGCAAGGCTTTTAATGAAATGTCACTGCACTCCGGGGCTGGCCCCTTAGTCACGCTGAATACCAACACTCACCTATGAAATGAGAAGAGATTTCTTCTACCTCCGCACACTGGCTTACACACCTCCGACTGCTGGAACACATGCAGAACCAGACGCATACATTTCCGGACTGTGACCAAGCAGGAAGCATTCAAACCCTTAAAAAAAAAAGGGGGCGGAAAGTCACAACACGTTCGTTCTGTTGCACATTTTGTTCAAGTTTGTTAAAGCCAGTACCTTAGAAATGAATTTTACTCAGCTGTTTGATGATGACCTTTAGCAGATTCATCAAGCAGCTGTAGATACGATCATATGCCGTACATAAAGTTCACCCAAAAATAAAATATCATTAATTTTCTTCTCACCAGGCAGACATATATGGCTCTTTCTGGTTCTTAGACCAAAAAGACACTTGAAAACTTCCAAATACTGTACCTTCATATTGCTCACCTGAAATCCCTTCTGCTATTTAATTTCATTCGGAACAATTACGCATGTCGAGGCTTCAATACAAGAAGGGGATTACAGACGAGCAGAATGGAGGTATTTGGATGTTTCTAAGTGAATTTTTGGACAAATAAAAGTATGCTCTGTTCTGTCCTTTGGACATATGTTTCTGCCCATAAATAATAGTGATGTGCTGGTGAAGCTTAATGAAACAGTATCATGTTGTTTAGTGGTCAGTAGGTGGCGCCATCAGTTAAAAAATGATGTTTTATCGGAATAGTTATTAGACTGCCATCAAGTGGGCTCAGAAAATAAAGACACTGCTTCATGAAGCTTCATCAGAACATCACTAATAACGAATACACTTTTATTTTCATTAAGTATCCTCCACCTTAATCCAATTTTGTCGGTTTTCCATCGCTCTATTTCCTCTGGTAACCTCCAACGTTCATCGACCAATGTTTCTCTTATTGTGTCTAAGCCTCTCATATACTCTTCTCTCTACTTGTCCTTTCTGGTTTCTCTCAATGAGTACTTGAGAATGTGCCACTCTGCAACTGTGTCTTGGGCTTTCATCTCTCAACCATAAAACATGTACAACTACTGTCCTAAACAGCTTCCCATTCACTTAAAATCTAAATGTTAATGGTCTATCTCGGATAAACCTTCTTCAAACCAGATGAAACACATAATGTCCAATGGTAAACTATTTTCATTTTAATGGTTGCCCTGTTTAATTCAAAATGTTTTTGTTATGTTTCTGTGTCTGTATATGTAGTGGACAAAGTCTGGACAATAGTCACAAACAACCTACCACCTAAAACCACTGTGACAGGATCCAGCAGAGACAGGCGGACCATCCTCCAGGTCAACTATAGCGCATCAATGGAACAGGTAACCCTAGTGTAACTTATTAAGCTCTTAGAAAAACCTGTGAGGTTTGTCGACGTCTCTTTATCAAATTTAAAGGAGCACTTCCGGCTCAGGAAGCACTTGCGATATTTCATATGAACATACATTTTTGCCTATAAATCTAAAAAGAAAAATATTCATTTGAAATTAATCCCAACACTTAGTTGACCTAAGAAAGTAGAAAATGAGTGAACTATCACTTTAACTATGTCAATTTATCAATCCTTGCCATGTTACCCATATTTTTTAAACAGAAGTACATTTCTATAAATATATCCATTTACTTTACAGGATATAATATGTTTTCCTGCGCATCCAACACAATGCTGACTTTTAAACAACTCTGCAGTTTCTGGTAGATTTTCTGTAGTCAGTCAATGTTCAGTTCTGGAGTCAATGCCTCCAAATATTTGCAGTGATTTATTAAAATGTGTCGGCAGACCGCTGTTGACAAGACCTGAGAAAATAATCCTATTGTTTTGATGCCCTTTTTCCTCTTCGTTACCATAACCGAGTAATTTTGCAGCTGTAAAATTTTCCTGAGCATAAAATTTGAGCAGTCTGCTCGCAGGAGATAAAAAAGCTTCACATATCTGTGCTCGTGTTTCCAGGTGACAGCCATCACCACCAGCGCGGAATACTGTGAGCAGCAAATCGTCTACAGCTGTCGGATGTCCAGGCTGCTCAACACTCCAGGTAAAAGCTTCTTTTTTTTTTGGATGACATCTTCATTTTCTGCCAGGGGACTCCTGGGTAAAAAGTTATTAATGCCTCTATTGGTTCAGGGATTTAAAATCCTGCCCTGAGTGGAGCAGTTAAAGTATTTTTAGGCCTTGTTCACAAGTAAGGGCATGAAAAGATGGATTGGTGGAGAATAAGAGCAAAAAAGCTGATAATATCATGTGCGCAATGGCAAAAACTAATGCTGATGGCTGGACTCTTTGGAATTTAGAGCAGCTGTGGCTCGGGAAGCTTCCTAGATACTTACTGGGGAGTCCCAAGGATCTCCAATTGGCAGGAGACCATGCGGAGAACAATTTTAAGAAATGTTTAAGGAATTAAAACCTCTACACTTACACTTAATATTTTGAGTGCACAAGTGCGTCCCAATGAGCAGTGTGCAAAAAATGTAGTGTGCAATGAGCACTCATTTGGCGCACTCAAATGGCCAGAAAATTCAGTGTGGATCGAAGGACACTTTCCACTCTTAACGGCCGGCATCTTAGTGACCTAGATGACGCTAAACGGAAGATATGTTACTGACGACGCGTCTTCGGAGCAGATACCGGTGTAAATGTCTCGGGAAAAATCTAATTTTACCACAAATCAAGCGCCAGTGTTTGGTTTGAGACAGTACTACCTGTCGAAAATTTGCGCAAGTAATTGCACTGTCTTACAGTGTACTGTAAACCAGTGCACTTGGAGAAGACGATTTGGGACACTGCACGTCTTTTCCTGAGCATGTATGTGTGCGTGCATAAGGGATACATCGTTTCAAGTGTTTTCTTTTATGCTCTCGCTAAGTGTGCTCAAACAAAAGCGCCAGAAATGATTTGTGGCCCGACTGGGCTCATTCTGGGTAGATTAACTGGGATTACATTCATTTGCATTAGATTTGTGTGGACTTAGTTTGGCTGCAATGTACTTGAGCTTCCCTGACGGAGCTTTGTGGCAGTTTGGTTTGGATTAGTAATGAAAACCTTTGGAAATCGTTGGGTTGGCTGAGGTTTGTTTAGGATTAGATTGTTAGTTTTCTGCAGCGTTTTATTCGGCAGCTTCAGAGATGTGTTTTATTTCACCAGCGAATAGCTTAGATACCCTACATTCTGGGAAGGACTGTCCTTGCGTGCGGTTTCTAATTGGAAATAACAGGCTTTGGGCCTTAATAGCTGTTTTTTTTATATCCACAAATCTCTTGCTTGGCCTCACAACTGACAAGTACCTACACATGCAGGCAGAATGGGAAACCAAATACTGTATCTCAGAATGATTAAAGAGATGCTGAACCGCTCTTTTGTCATCAACAAATGATTCTCGCCTGAAGGTTTTCTTTGGCCACAACTAGCTCAAGATACTGACGTTTATTATTGTGTATTATTAATTGCCACTATGTTAAACACAACTAATAAAAAGGCTCACATTATGCTTTGCTCTACTAGGTAAGAGCCAGGTTCAAATCAACAACTAAAGCAAAAATGTTTTCGTCTATAAACTTTAACACATCATATAAAGTACTTAATGTTAAAATTAAAGCACATGATATTCTCGAAAGATTTACATTTAACTCTTTTTTTTTTATTGTTTGATTTCAAGATCTTAATAAAAAATAACATCCCAAATTTCCGGCAGTGAAGTTAAAAATGTGAGAAGTTGTGTAGCCTCAGAAAAAACAAAGCATGTGCAAACTCTCTGACAGACAAAAATAGACGTCATCTTTATCAGCGAATTTCCCACATTACTTTGGGAAATCAAATTATGTGTCAACTAAACCAAGGAAGTAGGACTGGTAAAAAATAATTGACCCCGAAATATGCTCCATAAATAAGCTGTCAGAGTTCATCAAATGACTGTCAACTGAGGAACGACCACAGTCCAGAGAATTCACATAACTTCCCAGTGCCTGCTACTCTTCCACACTCGTGACTCGACTCCAATCTATGACACAGAGAACCTCGTCTATAAACTAAATGAACCATTAAATGGGATTTGAATTCTACCACCGTAGCGCAGCCGCTAATATAGAGTTGGTGAAGTAATTACCCTAAACAGTTTGACCTGATTTTGACCTCTCACCAACTCTGTCATTAGAAAATGAATAATTTTTTCGGAGCACACACACAAATGCAGGTCACCTCCATCCAACTCTCAATAAAATAAAGCTTTAAGAGATTTATGGTGCAATACAGTTTGACAAGTGTGATTAACAATTCTTGTAACAAACATTGTTGACTTTGTAAACTTAAAAATGCATCGAAATATACATGTTACTGAAATATAACTATTCCTAAGGTTTTCAACACTGAACTGCGAACAAATCATTTAGCCTCGTTGATGGAATAAATAATAAAGTATATTATGGCAGATGACTTTGCTATTAAAACATTAATTAAACTATTTTGTCTAATAGGACAAATTGTAATAAACGGATGAAAGAAAAAAACTTCAAGACTGTTGTAATTAAAGTAAAGCATGTAAGGAAAGTATTTATAACTATACTTACAATAGTGAATGATCTAAATATTCTATTCTATTCGTATTTGTGTGTTTTTTAGTGAGATAAAAATCTTAAAATGGGAACTGTCTAATGTTAACAACACAATATAATAGTAAGAACATGTGTGTATTTAGGCAAAAGTGTTTTGGCTTTAAACTTTCATAAATATGTTTTTAAATTATTGTTATTATTACAACAGAAACTGTTTATTGCTCTTGAAATAGCTATAGATATTTTATAAAAATTGGCATCATGTTGATTCAAAACTCTTTGCAACCAGGTTATTTCTTTGCATTTTGAGCTTCATTCTTCTAACCTCATCTCGCATATATCAATGAATAATCACCATTCTTTACACTTTAAACTTCTTTCTTCTCTAAATAATCTTGCATGACATATTTTCCAGTGTTAAAAACCACTGCTTTAGCTCTCAGCATGAAAAAAAACCTGTGAACAATGAGTGGCACAAGTCCTGCACAGATGAGCTCTGGTGCAGATGCAGGCACAGATAACGGCTCACATTTATCATTCTCTCTCTGGCACACACTCACTGACAAAGCAATTTCCTTCCTTTCAATTTTGTTGTCACTTTTCCTCCCTCTTCTGTGTTGAAAATCTGAGGGGTTTTTCAACTGTACCTGAGTTTTACTGATGTCGGGCCTGGTCCCCTCGCTTGTCCATTAGCTTCCGTGTTGAAGTTAATTTGAGTGTTACTGGTGCATTTTCCTCCAGCGGATTTAATCGTAATTATCCCATCGGCATGGCTGATGGAGCTTCATCGCTTGGTCAAAGTTGAGAAGAGATGTTGGTTACAGTTAATAAAACATAGGCAGTAATTCCATCTCAGTGATAAGGCAGAACATTATCTAATAGAGATGTGATTACATGACACATTTGGGAAATTCAATTTGTCAAATGCAGCTCATGAACTGACCTTGGAATGGAATATACAGTGCATTAACGTTTGATCTGCTGTTTGTTATTCCGAGCATTCTCTTTGATATTCTAGTAATGGAATGATTTTGGTTCAGTTTATTCTCCAACAGCTTTTTTTTTTACTTTGATCTAAAGCCTTGTAAACAGACCTCAGATGTTGTTATTCCTGGCTGACTCCCATTAGGTAGATAGGTATAGAGATTAAACATAATTTGTGACACTGTAGTATTCATACAATAATTATCAGTTGTGTGTTTGTCCTGTCTGTGTGAAAGCAATATATTAGTGTTACCTAAATGGGTTCAAACAACAGCATTACTTTCTCTTGTGTGGCCAATGTTTCTCCTTACATGTCATTATTTAGTTACTTTCTTTGAACAGTGTGTTTCTGTTTCCTTACTTAAAATGTGTTCTCAGCACCATTTCCTTCTCATATTTCTATAAATACAAGTTAAAGCAAGATCGGATACAAGCTAGTAAGGTCCTTCCAGTGGCAGTGGCAGGTAGTGGCACAACTGTGGCTTTCTGTCGCTTTCCGTGGCTTTCTGTGACAGTCCCTAGCAGATCATGGCAGTCTCTGGCAGCCCATGGCTTTTTATGGAAGTCTCTGGCAGATCATGGCTTTCTAAGGCAGTCTCTGGCAGCCCGTGGCTTTCTATGGAAGTCTCTGGCAGATCATGGCTTTCTAAGGCAGTCTCTGGCAGACCATTGGCTTTCTAGGGAAGTCTCTTGCAGTCCATGGCTTCCTATGGCAGTCCCTGGCAGATCATGGCAGTCTATGGCAGTGTCTGGCAGACCATTGGCTTTCTAGGGAGGTCTCTTGCAGTCCATGGCTTTCTATGGCAGTCTCTGGCAGATCATGGCAGTCTATGGCAGTGTCTGGCAGACCATTGGCTTTCTAGGGAAGTCTCTTGCAGTCCATGGCTTTCTATGGCAGTCTCTGGCAAACTTAGCAAAGTTTGATTCTAACCTAACATAACCTGGCTGGAATTATTCATTTTCAGAACATGGCAGCCTAGGCTTGTTCCATTGTCAGGCTCTTTTTTCACAGCTACACTGTGATTTCTACGTCATAAATATAATAGTCAAAAAGCACTTTTGAAACGAGAAAATGGCTTTATCCGACAATGACTTTTCATGTCTGTTCTGTTCATTCTTGTACTGAAGATTTTTTTGTAAGAATTTCCATGATTACAGTAGTTTGTCTGATTGCTCAACATGTTAAATGTCATGGTGGTAAGTGGGTCCCTGCTTGAGTTTAATAATGCCCCCCTCTGATATTCAAGGGAAAACATGGCTAACTGTGGCATAAAAATCACATCCAGGTGTGAAGCTATCGATTGCCTTCAAATCAAAAAATAAAGTTGCTAAAGTGTATGTAGCAATTATAGCGAAGTTCTAGTAGATTTAACTTTAAAATTGCCTCCGGGTAAAAATGACTTGCCATTGAGAGCACCACATTTGAGTCTTAGTCCAAAGGAAAGTATTACATTAACATGCTCGTGATTAATGTTCTTTACTGAGTAAGGCTCTTAAATTGATTATACAAAAAAAGGAAAAATTGTAAGGGAAACTGACGTACTTTTTATAGGATTTATCGAAAGAAACAAAGAGAAAAGGGAGAACAGTTAAGGAAAATGGAATGGAATGATGATGCTTGCTTTGATACCATGAAAGGAACAATATTAATTAATCAGGAAGTAACAGACTTGAAGGTTTTGATAATTGTCAACTCTGGGAAAGCTTTACAACTTAATTTAAACTAATCTTGCTACCTCTGATTAATTTGAAAAATCCCAACACATCAATCAATGCAAGAGTGACAATGTTACAGTTTCTTACATCGTTGCAAGGAGACGAGGTTGTTAAGGTGAGGAGGATGATGATGAGGTGAGCAGCAGCAGGAGCATGTGATGAAGGCCCAGGAGACAGAAACGAGAGTGAAGAGGGGGGAGGAAGAGAAGGTCGCGGAGGGCGAGCAGGCTTGCGAGCTTGGCGAGGGGAAGGTATCTCCAAGAGAGTCAGGAGAGAGATTTGTATCACGCGCTGCCTTTTTAATTCGTTCAGTCGTTCCCCGGGATTGGGGCGCTGACATCTGATTCCTCAGCCCCCATTGGCTAGAGATGGTCCACCTCCTCTGTCCTTCTCCCTCCATCCTTCTGATTTACTTTTAAACTTCATTTATTTGACATTATTGATAGATCTCAGGCTTACATAAAATGCTAACTTATCATAACTTTCCCAGCTCTTTCTAAGGATCAGAACGATATCAATCATTACATGTTATGAAAATTAATACTCTGAAAATCATCTGGTGATTCTGGCTCTCTGTGGTCATCCTGTTCTTCCGGCCATGTGTGGTGACTGAGGGTCTGCATTCCAAAGTCATAAACCAGAACTTTGTTTTTTCTAGTGCAAGTAAAGACTTCCCTACAGGTAGTTTTAAAAAAGATCGGTAATCGGTAAGCTTTACGCTATGAGGCTGTGATAGATAAACGCTCATCCTTCTTTATATATCTAACATAGTTTGTAACATTTCCATTATCCTGTCACCTTACAAAATAGATTAACCATGAAATGTTTTTAATTAATTCCCATGAACTCGGGGTCCTGAATTAAGGAATGGGATCACAAATGCAAGCCGTCAAAATGAATTTCCGTGGGTGAGCGCCTGGCTTCTCCCCTGGTATTTGCATGGAGGGAGTCAGTAGAGGTGACTTTGGTATGTTGTAAGATTATTACCTGAATTACAATATTAAGAAAACCACCATGCTGCAGAGAAAATATCTACTTCTTATATACTTCTCATATCTATCTACTTCTATTAGTAGGTATATTATATATATATTTATATATATATATATATGTATATATATTACCTCAAAATAACTTGATCTGTGAAGGTTAAAGTACAATAAGAATAATGTTTTATGGTTTATATTAATAGCTTAGCTGGATGTTTGAAGGTGAAAGTAAGAAAAAAATATTGACTCTTTACAGGATAAAACATTTGACTTTAAATTCATTAGATGCTACGCTACACCTCACAAAGAATATACACCATCGGTTCCCTAAAACTGTCCACGTCCATTTCTATTAATTAACATTTCATCTCATCATTTAATGTTCCACTTTAATAGCTGAACATGAATATTGTTAGACAGTACAGTCTATTATTACCCAACTAATTTTATGGTGACAGCGTCATTAATTTGTGAATGTACTCCAGGCACGAAGCGGGTCACAGGCTGACACGGAATAAGAGCTAGAGACAAGAAAACTCAGTTGACAGTTCATGCCATTTATTTCAACAAAGAATAATAACGATTTACGAACATGCTAAATTAGACCCTTTGTGAAGGTTTCAAATTCACTCCTTAACTTGATTTTCTTTTTATATATATATTTATAGTAATTAAATGTCGAAAAAATCTTTGCTGACTCCATGTATTTAAAACTTATTTCCTAAATGGTGACCAGGATAAAACTTGGGAACTATAATTGTTGGTCTGATAAGGACAGATATGCATGTTTGAAGGATGTAAATGTAGATTGTGATGCTGTGGTCTTCCAACTTTTCCCAACACCTAAAATGTTTTTGACTAAAAATTTCTGAAGTCGGAAAGGCCCAATTTTTTTTTTTTTTAAATCTATCAAAGTATAATCCCTCACACCGACGCATGAATCATTTACATCCGGTAATGTTCGCTCTTGCGTTGGTGCAGCTCCCGTGATGCGTCATTGCCCAGGATAATGCTGTCATATGTTGTGTTGACAGAGTCATGTGTCTTACACTGTCCCGTCTGTCTACCTGAGCGCAACACTTACTGCACACAGGTGCTGCGTTTGGGAAGAAGGAGTCCAACACTTTACACTACATTAAGTGAGAGTAATAAGCTGTTTGCAAGGGCAGCATCTCTATCTTTTCATGTTTTATATCCTTGGTTATGGCCATTTTTCTTTCTCCTGCTGCCTTTGCCATTAAATCCTGTTTCACTTGTTCAGCCCTTTTATCAAGAGTTTTATCTATGACAGTTGCTGCAGTTTTCAATGTCAATAGATGATTTGAAAACTGCTCGACAAGTTAGAAAAATGTCAATTTTTGGCATTGTAAACACATTCATGGTTCAGGTGCATAAACTTTGGAGGGCAAGAGTTTGTGATCTGCTGTTTTAACTCAGACACAACCTCCTTGGGCCGCTTGAAAAATCATCCATGAACAGATCAAAGAGATTCGCGGATTGCTGATTGGATGAATATCAATTGCTTCATGACAATCTGGCTGAAGTTATTTTGTTAGTTTGTTTTCGACCAGTCAAAAAGATGCTGATTCCCCACATATGACAATTTTTTTTCTCATTCATTTCACTGTCGTACTCTGGATATATATTATTTTAAGAGGCCTCTGCCTCTTATTTTAAAAGTACAGTAAATTACCCTAATTGTTTACTATAACCACACCTTGCTTTGATTGGTCAAACATCAAAGTTTGTCAAAGCGTGTTATCAATCCTCCAAGGGACTTGTTTTATAAAAAAGGTGGAGCGTGATTACAGCTTGCTGGAGGAGGAGGGAAGCCATTATTACATCAAATTGGACTCTGCTGTGGTAACGTCTCGTTCACTGAGATTTCAGACGGGGGAGAACTTTATCAAGTAATACCTTTAAAACATGGTTGTGATCAGGGACATCGGAAACATGTGAGTGAGTCAGGAAAGTTTGGTTGTCACATTAGTTTAAGACTCTTTTCTACGAACAGGCCTGTTAACGTGTCAGGACACTATCGAGCGCCCGCAGTATGACAGCATTTTTGCGAGTTGGGCTTTTGGGATGTTAATATCTTGAAGATAACATATTGCTTTTGAATGAACAGCATCACCCATTTTACATATCACAGACAGGGTGTTATTCCCTGTCTCCTCTGGTTTCTGCCAAAATGAGACATCTGTCAAAATAAAAAGCCTTCCAGGGAGTCCATTAACTGCGCTCAAAATGTAGCACTCGGCACATATTATTGTGAATTGAACAATTCACTAATGGATTTTTGTGATATGTCTTTGTGTGCATTTAACCTGTTATCCAACAATAGCTGGTTACTCGGGCTTTGGGACCCAAGTTAAGGTGCATCAGGTGAATTAAAGCGGAGATAATGATGTGTTTTCCAGTTTATTTTATGGACAATGTTTTGAGGAGGTAGTTGCAGTGAAAAAATATTTTTCTTTTCATTCTGTCTAGGATGAGAAACTCTGCCATTACAGCTCCGATAAACATGTCTGAAATAGAAAATATATAAGAATGCAAATTGATCAAGTACAGAGTAATTCAATTTCTTCTTCAGGGAAAGACCGAAATATCAAACTAGGACAGGAAAATCATTTCATAATCAACTTGCATTTGAACTTCATCTGCTTCGAGCTTACAGGAGGCTCGTATGCGAACCCAGCAGCTGATGCAGATCTTCAAACAGTCAAATAGATGCTTAAATTCTTTCTGAGGATTGGATGAAATTATTGCTAATCGCCACATTATTTGTTAAAGCATACAAGAGACTTTATCTGATCATTTTAAAATGTCAGAACAGACTAATCTACAATACCATTTGTGTTCAGATATTTTTATGGATCTGAAATGTTAGAATGCTTATAAATGTATTAATTCAATTAAATTTTATTCAAAGTGTCTTATCATAACAAAGTTATCTCAAGACACTTTACACTTTAAGTAATGACTATACTGAAGAAAAAAACAGATCCCAGCAACTCAACAATGAGTGATTCACTCATTGTGGCGTTGGCGAGGAAAAACTTCCTTTTGGGAAGGCAGAAACCTCGAGGAGAACCAGACTCCGTGTTGAAAGCCTCCTGGTGCGACCGGCTGGGGGGTTGGATTGGTTGGGGGGTTGGCCGGATGGATGGAAAAAAGAATGAGGGAGGATACAGTGAGAGAAAAGAGGAGACTATAGAGTAAAAGAGTCCATGGAGGTGCTGGAGAGAAATCTGGATCAGTTGATAAGGTGGAGATCCTGGATCTAGCAGCAGCTCTGGAGGTAGAGCGCTGGGGCTCTGGGGGAAAAAGTGTTCTTTTAAATGAAACAGGGGATGAATATAATGCAGAAAAGAAGGATACACAGAGAGAGAGCTCTGTGTCTAAAACTCCTCCTACAATCTAAGGCCACTTTTACAGAGGACATTGGTAATTTCCACATGATAATAACAATTCATGTCAAATGTTTGAGCAAATGTCATGTCGCTCTTCTGTTAAATAACAAACCTAAAATTTTGTCATTTACTGAATGTTCATGTTTTGAAAATGATACATAGGTCCTAATTTTTTTTTAAAAAAAGGTCAGTATCAAATGTAATCCATGCTTGAGGTCATATTCATCTAAGAAAGTGAGAATGTCTGGACATGACATGATTTTTTAAAAAATGCGAAGTGGAAATGTCACTGCTCATCCACTGCCCTTTGTAGCAACAAAACATTCAAAAGAAGTCATCTATAAAAAGTACCATTTGTGCAGTAATTAGCATACAACTGGACCAACCACAGCTGTACTTAAGATAAGGCATGTCTGCACATTCTCAGATTCAATCCTTATTGAAAGCCCTTCCAGAAAAAAGGAGAAAAGAAAGAAAACGACTTATTCTTCAAATGTCTCTACATGGTATGGGAATCTGTGTGAGTTTGGAGTATAATTGGAAAATAAATCTGGACAATTATGTGCGTCGCACCGAGACACAGGTAAACACCATCTATGATGCCAAGAAGCTGCTATGTTCCCAAAGGGAGATGAAATTCACGCTTTAATTAAAGTTCTGTGGGTGTATTAGCATATTATTGTAATATACTAAAGTTTATATTCTACAATAGGGATTGTACCAGGACCAGGCCAGCATGTAAGATAGCAGAAAACACCGACGCGGTGTCAAAAAATGAGCTGGATTGACACAAATATATTCCAAATGTATGTCAAAATCTTAATAAGAAAACTTGTAATGATAGCTGGAGAAGGAAGTTGTCCAAACCAAGAGACAGGGAAAAACTGCGAAAGCTGACTTGATGAACAGGTCCAATAAAACGAAACCATTCACTTGTCTGAGAAGCTGACAAAGAAAATGGAAATACATGTGGTGGGGGGGGCTAATTAGACAACAGGAGACAGGTGTGAAATGTGTGCGTGGTTCAGAAACTCCGAGACGGATCAGACAAAGAAAAAGCAGGACGGGTCAGAGCAGGACTAATTAACAGGTGCACACGGAAAAAATAAGTGTGGAGACAGTGAAGGTGATTAACGAATTGAAAATGTGAATAGTTTCTAGGAAACAAACGTCATTTTGTATCAAATCTATTGTGTGATTTGTTTTGTTTTTTTTCAATATGACCCACTTTTTAAAAATCATTATCCCAACCATTTAATGTTCTAAATGAACGTATTCTCACAGCTTTGATAATTCTAGCTCATTTCAACTTCATCTGTCAATTCCAAAATACTTGTTGTGACTTTCAATGGCAGGCCGAGACACTGAAGGACGAGACGGTTGCTTTTCAGCTCAGTATTTTTTTTTTTAAACTAAGTCAAGAAAAGAAGGATGGATTAGCAATAAGACGCAGATCTGCTTTTCTTCTTTCACTTGCTCAGACATTGAAAGACATGTTCTTACTAATTCGGGAGAAAGCCTGCAATAATGCTGCTATCAATACATATTCTTTTTAACAGGATTTTCCAGGCTTTACTTTCTCTTTTAATCCTACTTACAGCAGCACATAAACACACAATAAACCATATGGCCACGTCCTTTTGTTATAATTAAGTCCAAATGGAAAACATGGAAGAGTTTTGAAGTTTAATTACAAAATTGTATTCCCATTAGTGAGAAGTTGTGGGTTAATCCCTGGCTGAGAATATCTCACGTTTTCTTCTCCTCAAAGTCAAGCGGGGAAACGCATTCTTAGCTCGGCATTTAGTGGAAATCATGTGCCCTACCTGTGCCAATGCGTCAAATGTTACTTTTATTTTCTTGTTACAATGTTGGATGAATAGCGGAGGGCAAAGTTTGCTATCGCAGTGTTTCAGTTAAAGCAGGCAGCTCGTGGATTACAGCAGGATGTTGCGGCACAGGGAGATTAGTCCAAATGAAAAACAACAGGAGAAAACCAGAGGAAATAGCATTCGACGGTGCTAATGAAGCAACCCGGGGAGCAGAGTCGATTATCCATTTTGACCTTGAGGGCTTTTAAAAAGTAACCCTGGGTCTTGAAAGAAAAAAAAAAGTTGATGGATCAGATTTAACAAATGCCTGGCGGTGTTTTAATTAGTGATTCATTGTATTTACCTGCTGACTGTGCAGATAATAAAGACTCATTAAGTTGATATGATTTAAACCAGTTCATTAAACATGACTTGGAAACTTGTTTATTTCAGTGAAGTAATCATGATCATGAATTTACACTCGCCAGCAGCTGTCTGAGCATCTCATCAGGCTTTTATTGAAAATAAAAGACCAAAATGAATCACTGCATTGTTAGCGATGCAGCGGTACACCAACCGGCATCCCTGGAGTTTGTGTGTCCCCTCCATGCTTGAGTGGGTTTTCTCCACAATCCTAGGGTTCCTGCTGAAGCATCCGGAGCTTCAATGATGATACTTCATCGTCAGCAGGTGTGAACATGCGTGTATGAGTGGATGTTATTGTCTACTAGTGGTACACTGGGGACCTCTCTGCAGTGGCCCCTCCATCTTTTGCCAGTGTATCTTGGAGTGGTTTCGGCAACCCTCAAGTGCAAAGCAGCAACACATGAGAATCGGTTCAATTTTTTATGCAAACAGATATCAGGATTTCAAGCTAGTGAATAATAATTTAACTTTTAACGTGATGATCCTTTGTTTTGAACAACTCTTCTAATGAGTGATGTGCTGGTGAAGCTTCGTGAAACAGTGACATATTGCTTAGAGGTCAGTAGGTGGCGCCATCAGTTTAAACATGATGTGATGTTTCATTATGACAGTTGTTCAATATAAAGGCAAATAGTGCAGAGACCGCCATCCAGTGGCCAAATAATGAAACTGCTTCATGAAGCTTCATCGTCACATTACTAGTTTTAAAACCGAAAAAAACGTTGGTTTAATTCATGCTGTCTCGTCAAAAGATAATAAATAAAGGTAATGCTATGAGGAAAAAGAGGATAAGAATACTTTATGCATTACACTTTCTAAATGTTTAAGGCACTTTGGCAAAGCAAAAAAAAAGTAAATACAATTGCGATTTTATTGTGCAATTCCCACTCTAGGGCAGCAACCCATATGAATCTAATTACGGTGCAAAGTTTATTACATTTTGAATAATTGCTTAGGTAAAGCAGCACTTCATGAAAATTACATTTAATTGCTACCTCCAATCATCTCTCAATTAAAAAACTGCATGACCAAATCCATTATGTTTCGATGAATGTGTTTTGACAGTCTTTTTGATTAATTCATTTTAAAAAAAGATTGATAAGGTAAGGTAAGGTAAAACTTTATTGATCCCTCAGGAGGTCTCCTTCGGGAAATTGTTTTTTTCCAATAGCCACAGAAAATACAGCAATTTTTCATAAAAAATAAATCAAAATAAAATAAGAACAAAGAGAAATAAAGATAAAGAACAAGATGATACAATCTAAGTCTAAAGATAATGAAAGTAAAAGTTTACCCTAAACTTTGAAAGATACAGGTATGCTTTTCAGAGTAGCACCTGGTCTGCACAAACCCAACAAATTGATGGAAATGTTGCTTGGCCTTGTCTTGCAACTTTGATAGAATGACCTTCCTAGTGACCTGAATACAAAATTCACTTTGCACACTGTGCAGAACACATTGGTTGGTCAAGAATTGAGCACAAATGCCAGAGCAAAATTAGTTACCTGTTATATTAAAGCAGCAAAACCTAACATATTGACTTTTTTTCCAACAATTTCTGTGATGGAATTGCTGAACTTCAAGAGGGTTATTGATTCAGATACGCTTAAGAGCACAAAAGGACGTTACAGAACTGACACCCAAATGAAATCAGGAGGAAAACGGTGACAGATTTTTTTTTTTTTTTTCATTTGTCATGCTCCCAATTGTGCCAGCAGCGTGATGTGGAATAGACGGGTGAAGAGACAAACAAGAGGACGGGGTGCTGTGATACTTATTAACCTATTAGCTGGAGGAACAGCTGGACCTTCAACGCCATCTGCCATGTTGCCTCTCAGATTAAACACGTGAAAACACACCGAATGAACATGTGACGACTTTTCAACATTCCAACATCGAGATACAAATTTACATTTTTTAAAATTGGTCATGGTGATAACATATACAAGTATATGCTTAATGTAACATACTGACACATACGTGTTTAAAAATACCATCACTCGCATAACAGTATATCATTTCTGTTGCTGGGATACTTAACTGTCATCGGCCAGATTTCCCCAATTTCACTGTTCTTAAGGACGTAAGAAGGATCTTTAGAAGGCTAAGAAGGACTGCTAAGATACAGGTGTCCTTAACTGCCTTCTTAGGAGAACCTTATATATCAAGCAAATGAAGCATTTTTAGAAGCTCTTGGAAGGAGCTGTCCACCGTGGTGGTGCTGAAACCGAATTCATCCATACCAGGCTAATCAATCACCCAACTCTACAGTGCACATTTTACAGCGTGTCAGGAAAACCTCTATCGTTCCTCAGACCAACAAAACCTCCGTCAGATTAAACCACCTCAGGCTTCAAAATACAAGTTTTCAGACAAAAGGACATTAACCAGCCTCAAATATACGGAGCCATGACATGGTAAAAATAAAAAAAAATCTTCTTTCTTTTTTGTTTAGTGTTAAGTCTTATTTTATATATTTTACTAGAAGTGCAACATTATATTGTATTTTTTTTAAATTTGTTTAAAATATTTACAAACAACTGTTACATACCATGATGTTGTTGAAGCCTGCTTAAGTGTACTTTTAGGGATTCAGAATATGCATTAAACAGAGTTAAGAGAATGTCGAAAACACTCGACAGTCAAAATTGTGCCATGACTCAACTCCGCAATTCTCTTTTGGGCGATTCAGAATACAGTCGGCCTAAAGGCACTTAAAAGCTTTTTTTTTTTTTATCGGACACACAGCGATTATGATCCAGACCATTTAGTTTGACACTTCTTTTGTTTTTCTTCACATAAATAGATGTGAATATGTCCTCTTAGATCAAAGTAGTTGCATGTTTGAAACCTATCATTAAAATGAACTATGTTTGCGATTTTCAAAATTCATTTTTGATTCTCGTACTCCCTCAACATTTCTCCACGCAATAAACCAAGCCTCTCTTTCTCGCTCTCTTGCTCTCCATCTCGCCCGGATTCACCTTACTCACCCCCACATGTCCTTAATTTTCCAGCTGTTCAGGCAGGAAGTTGTGGGCATTTTGTCCCCTGATCAGGGTCAGTAACCCTGTATGCTGAGCCTCTCCGCCCCCACAATGACTTCCTGGATGACTAGAAAGAAAGTGGAAAGATAAACACTTGAGGAGGAATCTCGGAGGTCAAGGGTTGACGTGGAGCGTGGCAGGCGACACAAAGGGTGACGGGCAGGAGAAATTGAAGCACATGACGCCGGAGGAAAGAAGGCGATGCTTAAGCTGAAAAAAAAAGCGTTGCACATTCAGCATGAGAATAAGGGAGCGTGATGAGTAGGAGGAAAGAGATGGGGAAAGGGTCAGAAGGGAGGAGTTGAAATGGAGCGAAGTGCAGGGGAGTGTTGTGTTGGAGGGCGCTCAAGTGAACCGCAATGTGATGGATCACGATGTCAGAGGATAAGACGGGAGTTGAGAGCGGGGCAGGCACGGCTTGTCGAGAAATGCTATTGTCAAAAGGCAGCCTGGAAACACACTCGTTTGCTGAGACGCCTTTTTAAATGATGGAGTTAATGAAGAAAGTGAAAAGTATTTTCATCATAGTTACACACAATTTAATTGTATTTTAAGCTGTATATTTCAGATGTTTCATTATATGAGAGAAATTATATATAATTAAAATATGTAACATGTAATCATTGGTACATGTTGATTGTGTTTGCAACGGTTTGCCTTCGCGATATTTAAAATAAATCAATGTATCTACACAGAATGACATGCATTTTGTCTGATGAATGGGTTGTGTACTGGATTTAATACACAGAAAAGTATTATATATTGATTTAACTGAGTAATACAACAATTTGTCTTGAATGTCAATGTGTCAATATAATGTGTAAAGTCGACCTTTTTTAACTTTTCTTTTTATTTCTTATATCCAATTTTAATTTTCAATATGTATTGTTTATTATGATATGTCGTCCACCCTTTTTATTAACCTTTTTTTTTGTTTTTAATAATTCTCTTCATACCGTTTATCTGGTCTTAATTGTTCTATGTTCCTGCTATAGAGCTGGCCCTTAGCAACATTTACGTACTCAGCTGGACCGTGTCAAAGTTAATTGCCTTCCATTGGTCTGAGTTGATTTATCGAACACACTTAAGGTATTCTTAAATTTTAACCTCCCTCCGATGCAGATGCACTTCATTACTCACGAAAGTGCCTCACAAGCACTTTCTCCTTGTTCTACGTCACATGAATACGCACACGAACACGCACATGCACACGCACACACACACATACAGATCATTGACCCAACAAAGGTGGGAGCCATTTTCGAATTGAGCATTCGCAGTGTTCATCACAGCCTGATGCATTGCAGTCAAAGATTCATTCACACATTCCCCTCAACTGTGACTTTGCTACAATAACAAAAGTGTGGAAGCATTGAAGGACAATTTAGTCGCTGAATGGATTTCAGTTAAGCCGAGTATTTTCAGCGACGGCGGGTTGAGAGTGTTGACTTATATATTTGCATATTGTTGTACGATTGCATCGTCGGGATCACAAGACTTTTTGTTAGCTCAAACAAAAAGCTAATTATTTTTCTTTTTGAATGTCATAAGAGGTTTGGTGGTGGAAGATCTAGTATTATATGGCGGTATCTAATTTTGTGCTGAACTTTATGCTGGGTCACTCCGAGATAGAAACACAAGGACATGTTTTTGCCAAAGAGCCTTTTTTTCAAGATCTTTCTTTTTCTGTAAAGGTCGAAAGGGGCTGAATCTGGTTCTATGACGTGAATTTAGATGCCATGATTGTGATTATTTGAATAACTCTGATGTTGCTTCGACGTTGCTTAATAAACTGATGATCCAAGTGTTTGACTCCTTCAAAGTCAAGTCATCCCGGTGACTCTGTGATCTTTTTGTCTCTTTGGCCAATCCTTCTTCAAAAGGTCAATAACTTTTGGCTCTTTTTCTACTGCACAGTTCTAGCCTTGATCTGTTGTGTTCTTTTTTTCTCGCCCACCTTGTTACCTACCCTCAGTGGACTGGGCTATCGTAACATAGGTGAACATTAACAATGGTGGCAATCAATACTGTTTGTCTCCAACTTGCGCTGGTGAGTCCATCGGCCACCAGACAAGAACAGATCTGCATCTCATCCATTGACTACGTCATTTTTTTCAAGGACACATTAGGTGGAAATGGCTGAACTTGAAACATTATTTAAGTCCCATTATTTTCTGGTGAATTTGTGCCACTCTCACATAGCACGTTTGTTTATCTGTAAGTATTTGGACATACGTCTATTCATCCTCGATACTTATTCATTGATCTGATTAAAGATCTTTATGTACCTTTCAACAACCTTGACCTTGATCTAGTCTTTCCCCCTACGGTTGAGCGACAGGACACTCAGACCACCTCAGACAGTTTCCAGAACGTCCTTGTTCCGAAATCCCAGCAGTTTCCAATGGTGATTTACATAATGTGAGTTTCTGAATGGCTTCATAGTTTGTCAACTTGAGCCAGCACTTAATTATTTTGCCTCGTGACCACAAATGACTTCCACAGAGAGTTTTCCAGCCGCTGTGGATTCACATCCATAAATGTGTTCAACAAGCGTAGAAAAATGAACACAATATGAAAAATGTTGGCGACTTCAGTCGAGGCAATTTGCTTCCCACTCACAAATGAACAGGCCTCCTGTAATGACCTCATCTCTTTCAGAGAGACCTATCCAGATGTAGAACTGCCCAACTACCACATGCACCAGCTGGTGATAAGGTCGCTGTAGCCCCGAGACAATCAGCAAAAACATTAGTGACACATTTTTTTGGCAAGAGCTAATCCCCCCCAGCTTTTTCGCATGTGCCCAAACCAAAATCTAATTACGACAACATAAACAAACGGATTGATTGATTGACTTATGAATATGACTCTTTTCCCCAAATTAGTTTTATTTTCAGTGTTTTTATTCTCACACGTTTGCAGATTCCAATTAGCACCGATCATGTGGTCGCTATGATTGAGAATTTAGTGTCAGGAAAGAAATAACAGTGTAACTTTGAGTCAGTGAAACTTGTTTTCTCAACCGCGCACACACACAAGTTGTTGCTGTTCAATAGATATATTTTGACAAGTTTTGGATTTTGTTTGTTGTGCATGGTGGTATTTTGAGACTTTGATCGTTAAGAGAGGATGAGAAGGATAAGACTGCAACCAATTTTCATCTCTTATTTCTTCTCCGACATCCAATTCTTGCCTGGAAGATTGTATCGCAGTGTGTGCGTAATTCCCTCACCATCTCCTCTCAAATGGAGCTTTTCATAACTGCAGTGTGCAATGATGCTGGAGTTATTTTCTTGATTTGCTTGTTCTTTTAGTTTTATTTTAAATCAACTTCTCACAGAGAGCTTGCATTGTTTGGTTCACGGGGGTGTCTGTGCCTTGTGGAGTGGAAAATAGCACATCATCACAGCGGCGTCACTTTGAGATACCATGTCGCTCTCTACTCTTTTTTTCTTTTGAAGAGTCATGCTGCTGTTTTATTGTACAGGTTGTCAAAAACCTCGCTGTTAGCACTGAACTCACAGGAAGATCAGATGTACCAAAGGTTGCAAGTGGTGTAGGAGAAATTGGTTAAAAGAAACATTGAGGCGAAAGGAAAGACGAAAACACTTAATGCATTTTTTATTTTTACTGTGCGTTTCACTTCATGGGAAATGTACAATTATAGCCAGGCAGTCTTACTCAAGCACTTCCATGGTGTTTCCTGTTGTGAATCTCTGTCAAAAACCTCCTGCTGAGGTTGTTGACTTGTATTTCAAATCATCCTTTAAACTTTTCTTTTTTTTGTCACTGTTGGATTTTTCGTAATCCATTTTCAATGTATTCTCGGATGCATGGTCCGTGTAGTGAGCCATAAACCGCGCTTACACTCTCAGCATGATTAAGCCTCGTCTTTCTTTGTAAATTCCTTTTGTGTTTGCCAACGATTCGACATTTTCGGTCCAAAGGAAAACATTCTCATTTAAACCGCCTCTTCAGATTACTTACACCAAAACTATTGATGTAATCCAGATTAACTCGTAAACCTCGGAGACTTCTGTGGTACAGGCAGATTGAGATATGTTACATATTGCATCTATATTAGGTTATCGAAGTGAGACTTTGAATCATATTTAGGGACAGAGGTTCCCACACTAGTGTCCATTTCACCATCCAAGTGCTTTTCACAACCTTCCCCTCGGGTCTTGTACAACATCTACTTGTTTATTTTATTATTAAGTTAGGTATCCTGTGCACATTTGTGTATATATTTCATAATAAATGAGCTAATCTTATCAGAGAGATATGTCCTTATGCTACGGCATAATTGAGCTGATAATGTGTCTTTTTTATTTTATTTTATAGTGGTAGATATGAAGGTGTCTGTAGGTATAGACTGATGTTATTTAATTATTTAGTTTTAGAAAAATAATACATGTAGAAATGTATTTGATGTAAAATATATAAACAATGTCCAAAAGTACCACATAACACTTTCTTGTAAATAATGTTTAGTGTTTTGAGATTAGTTTCTTAAAATAGTATTTTAGTATTATCACGTCTACACAGGTATGGTGATATATACAGTGAATACATATCGATATATCTAATGTCAATTAAGTGCACATACAAAGACAAGGAAATAAACATGTCTATCGCGTTTTGTAAATCAGCTTAAATGTAGAATTTTCAAATATTAGCCATCGCACTATTGAAAAATAATTGTCCCTTTAAAATGGGACACAGCAAGCGATTAAGAATTCATTGGCAACATCTGTATATCTGTATGCAGGGAACTTCCAGCTTGCCTCGGGCCGTCCTGTGGTGTTAAATCTGTGTATCATCTGTCATTTTGCTTTCTATCCCCTTGGCTTTAAGAGTCTTTCTCCCTCCACGGAGCTTGCAGCTCCACAATACTTCAAGTACAATAACGCCGGGAAGATAACAGGATCACACAACATAGCGTGACTTTGAAAAACACAAACAGAGGATCTACTTTGTTGTTTGGGCCATCTTTGTGCCCGACGCACACGTGCTGCGTTTTTGTATCAAGCCCCTCTCCCTTCTTCCTTAACCCATTTTTCACAGTTTATTTTATGTTTAAGTAATTTTTGTCTTAACAGAAGCTAATATTTGTTTTTGTAATTTTGTCCTCCACGTGAAAAGAGGTCTATTCATTTTGTCTTTGACATCAAAGATCAATCTAGGCATTTAACTGTTATGAAAGTCGACTTGACGTCAAAGTAGTTTATGTTCATTGATATCTTTTCTCAGTCGTAAAAACGCAGCGTGCATCGTTTGTTCGTTTTTTCATGTCACATAATAGACAGCCCATAACAAAAAACCAAGTATCATCCATCAGATCACTCAGGGGTATTTGTAAATTGTAATCAGAAGTTGTGTGACACTAATAATGCAGCTTCCTTATCCCTTTATTAGCAATTCCTTAAATCTGTTTATTACTTAAAATGTTTTTTTCTACTGACAGTGTGACAAAACTGTTTTTTTAGGATTATTCAAACCTCTTGGCAGAGATAATAAATAATCGACTTTATTGACAAGACGGGCTACTTTGTTTCCTAATTATATTTGAATAAAAATAAATAAAATCAATCATATATTTATGGTCTAAAGGTTGATAACCTACATTAACTGCTATAGGTTTTACAGGACGCTATGTTTAGCATCATTGTTGTCTTTTTATTTCTAAACTAACTTATTTTCTTTTTAGCTGTCTAAAAATCTAACAAATATAATTCCTTAACCACAGATGGTTCGGAAAAAAATATATATAGAAGGCTATGTCTTTAGTTGCACTTAACTCTTCAAAATAAATCATGTCAAATGTTTGTTTATAACTCCCTAAATAAAGTTAAATTAATTGTCAGTTTATTGCATCTTGACATTGCATTTCAGTTCTACCACAACTGCTGCAAATATTAAAGGTTTGGAAAGTTGAATAATCTTGTTGTAAGTAAAAGTAAAACTGTGTAAAAAATAAAATATATAACCTTTATATAATATGAGCTCAACGTTGTTTTACAGAGAATTGAAAATGTGCATTTTTCTGGAAATTTAAGGTCCCATGTTTTTGTTTTTTTTCTAGTACATGGTTGTTATTTTGGCTGAACCTTTCATATTCTTGTGCCAGCTTGTTTGAATAACTTGTTTTATGTGTTACATGACTTATGAGATATTGAACCCGACAGCTAATTAATAATCTTTATTTGGCTAATTACGAATGATGTTTTTTATTCTATTGTTGCTCACTGGCCCGGATCCGATTCAGGGTGTGTTCAGGGAAAGTAAGTAAACTATAAGAACAGCTTGGATGCTAAAAGAAAAGATACATTCCTACCATAGTAAGCTCAATGTTGTAGTATATTCTATTATAAAGTAGTATAAGCTCCAATTGGATTTAATTATATTGAAAAATAATAGTAACTGAATATATTTTGTAACCAAAATATAGGACCTTTTTTTAAACAAAGGCCAATGTTTATGTAGGTCAAAATGTATTTTCAAGATAACTTTTTGCCCAAAACACCAATTTTTCAGACGACTTGATGGAATAATCCTCCTCCCCGTTACTGAAATCAATGGCTCAACTGCCCTGGTTTCAGCTTGATTGTGGTGATAAATTACAGACGACGAGTGGCAATGGAAATTCTGCTGCTGTGTCATCGAGGTTAGTCGAAGTTGGGATACAGATTCTCCAGTCGCGGGGAAGTTGGCAGGGCAGACAATTATGCCCACATTGTCAGCCCCAAGGCCCCATGCATCATTTCTGCAAGTCGCTGTCTTCCTGCAGCTTTGAAAGCCTTTGGAAATAGCATTTGGGGTTTGTGTGGCAGGTGTGTACGTCTGCCTGCTTGTGTGTGTGCCCCGAGAAAGACGACAAAGATTTGAGGGATTTTTATGGAGGTGAAGGGTCATGCCTCATCCTCGTCACAAACCCTGCCGAGGAGGAGAAAATTGAAAGCAAACATAACATGGATGCATCTGGAAGTAACACTCGTCTGAGTTGTTCAGATTTTCTTTGGGTTTACTTGCCAATTCCTGAACTCTATCTGCAAGCAAGACAAACACTGCAGACAGAAGTCAAGAGGGAGGAGGAAGGGAACTCATAATCACAGCAGGATTTGACAGACTCCAGCATGGTTTTCTTCACCTGGACCAGCGAGTATAAGCTCTCACAACAATATTGCCGGGCGTTATATTGGCATCGAGGTTTCATGAGAAGAAAAAAAGAATTCTGAGTTCCACAGAGAAAAGAAACAGCATCATGCTTCCACTGTCTGTTGCTCTGCCTTGTTAGTCCTGAACGTACCTCAGAGTCGAGTCCAGGAATGTTCCACACTAATCTTCCACCACTCTCCTCCTCTCATCCGACCTCACTGTCCAATTACTCTTTGTGTTTCCCTCTCTTCTACTTTTCTCACCCGTGTTGTCTGTTTTTAAAGATGGATTGAATTGGTTTATACACCGTGAGAGAAAAGAACCTGAAAAGTTTGACTTTGAAATATTTGGATACATCCACAGTTGGAAGATCTGTTTTCTATGATAACGTTTCCCGTCTGAGAAAGAAAAATAGCATTGCACACTGTTGCTAGTTATCGTTGTTGTAATCCAAGAGCACATTGTATGATAAGAAAATGCATGTACCTGAATTCACCAACTCACCATTCCAGCCTCTATCTTCTCGTTTTTACTATAAGAAAACAACCTTCTGTGGCCTCTTCATCCTTCTTCCAGCATCAACATGAGCCCGTACAATAATCCTTAACACTACACTCGTGTAAGTCGGTGCAAAGACAAACAAACACCCACAGACAAGGTGCAGGCCACAATAGTACTAAGCTCAAAATTTGACCATCAATAACACGTAGGGTTCAAATGAAAGGACATGCATTAGGTTAGGTTAGGTAGGACTTTATTGATCCCTCAGGAGGACTCCTTCGGGAAATGGGTTTTTTTTCCCAATAGCCACAGCAATTATTCATAAAAATAAAAATAATAATAATAATAATAATAATAATAATACTAAATTGATTTCTTAAAGATGATTGTTATTATATAGGTTGAAATTCAATTCAATTCAATTCAATTCAATTTTATTTAAAGTGTCTTATCATAACAAAGTTATCTCAAGACACTATACACAAATTGTGTCCTAATTAACTTCAGAGTTTTACTTTTTAACATTAGGAAAATTAACTTTTTCCACTAAAGCCACTGTTCACAGCATTGCAAGTAATTTCAATTAGCTAAATGTTTGTTAGCTTAGGTAACTTTAGCTTTAGCAACTTAGCTACTAAGCATACGTTATGCCCGTCAAGTCTTATTGTAAAGATTGAAACGGTGTTTTTGACCAAACATTTTCATGCACTTAGGTTAGGTTAGGTAGAACTTTATTGATCCCTCAGGAGGTCTCCTTTCAGAGAATACAGTCCTGTTTTAACACCCATGTCTGTTTTAGCATACCTGTGGATGTTAAACTGCCACCTGGTTGTGATGGGCACCCACTACACACTTATTTTACGATATTTCTTCTCGGACTTTGGTATAGTGTAAACACATAAATGTCATCTGTATCAATACAATAAATTAATTTAGATGAAGCGGTCGATGAGGCATAAGAGAATCATATTCCGTACATTAATTATTAATAATGTCGATTACCTGTAGAGTTGATTCACATGTCACACAATCATGCTTGCTGATTCAAATGTCCATGGAGACTATTGCACACTGAGTAATCCTTTGTTGCCATACAGAGCAGCACTATTTTAAACATAGACGTAATCTCACCGGCATCTTGGCAACAGAGCTATTTTCTACCCTACTACTGATTGTTCCATTTGGGAATGTTGGAGCTTCAGGACATTTTCCCTTAAGCAGTCTGCAATGAGTTTCCAAAAAAGGATCAATGATTTGGATTTCCCTCAAGCACTTATGAATTTCATCTTCGTTTTGCTCCAAGCTGTTCGACGCATTGTTAGAAAGCAGGATGTGGGAGACAGCGATTGAGTTCTTGCATGGATGTCTATCTATTCAAGAGTTACCTTGAACATGTTCAGTGTATGAAGCAGAAATCATCTTCCATGTACGGATGCTCGTGTGATTTTAGTCCTCAATAAGTTGTTGTTTACCGATTCCCATATAATGTCCCATAACAATTATTTGTTGGTCTATATACTCTTTTATTTTTCCTTTTAACCTCTTCTTAAGGTCATTAAAGAGTACGTTCATCCAAAATTCACTAATTTTCTACTCGCCCTCAAATGAGGGTTGGAATTATTTTCAAAGTAATCTGTTCTATTGAGAGTTAAAGACAAAAGTTTGTTCATTTTAATGTAGCGAAAGAAGCTCGGTTGTCTTCATCTTGTCCAAAAAGACACTTAAAAACATCCAAATACCTCTGTACTGATCGTCTGCAATGTGCCTCTTGTATATAAGCCTCAACGAAAGAAAAAAAATTAATAACTCTGTATTTTAAAATAGTTGGTATCAGAGGTTTAAAGAAAAACAAGCAATATAGTCTTGAAGAACTCCATGTAAATATTGTGAGGACGTCCAGTGTAGACAGTTGACTTTATTTGCTCTGGATGAAGACGAAGACCACTAAGCTGCAGTCGCGACATTAAAATGAACAAACATTTTAGTCTATATCTCTTAAAAGGAACAGATGACTCTGAAAATAATCCCAAACCTTAGTCGACATGAGGGTGAGTAGAAAATTAGTGAAGTTTGAATTTTGGGTAAACAAACCCTTTTCATAGCTCAAGAGATTACAGGAAATGTTATGAAATGGTAAAAAAAATACTTGATCAAGCGAGTATCTCAACAACCTTAAAAAATTCTCTGGAACACTAACCAAAACCAAAAGGTTTTTTATAATATTTAGAGAGGTATGTTAATGGTGTGAGTCCAGGATTTTAAATGAAAATGTGAATAAAGACACATTTAAAAAGGAGAAGATGTAAAACATCAGAGGACTGCTTGGAAATAGATAAGCCTTAGAACTAACCAAACAACTTCCCTTTTCCTCACTTAGAGAGTCACCTCAAAACACACATATTCTCCCCTGGAACAAAAACTCCCAGTCTAAGATGTATCTTAGCAATGTAAAATTCACCTATTTAGACTCACCTTGGCTGGACAAAATATACAGAAAACGCCTACAGAGTAATTTCTAATCTAGTAATTTCTTGCTACAATGTATTGATTAGTCCGGGTTAACAACATTTGTATCATGACGATAACATACAGCTGTAATTTGATTAAAAAATTAAGACTTCTCAACTTGATTAGCTTATGCATAGATTTAAAAGATGGCGAGACATCTTTCTTTTTTGGTTCTGGAGCTGCCATGCCTTTGTTGCTAAACAAGAAATTCAATTTTGTTTTGTAGAGTCTTTACATTTAAATGACAATATTTGATGAATATTTCCATCTTAGGCTTCTATCTAGTGTTCTCCACCTGCATACATTTGATGAATGATTGTGATAATGTACATGCATGTTTGAATGAACACACGTGAAGGACGTGTCACTCTGGGAAGGTCGGGGACTGAATCCGTGGAACACTCTTGTTCATTTTGTTAACTGTCTTGCTGATTACATCTTGCCCGGAGGTAATGTGCCTCCATTAGCCGGGTCAAATCGTGATCAGCGCAGAATGGATTTGCATTCAAATACCCACATTTCAGACCCTGCACGTGAATACTGAGTGTGTGTTTGTGTGTGTGAGGTTGTGATTAGTTGCCGGAGCTCTGCTCTCCCACTATCATCTGAGTGAGATTGTTAGTTTTTAACTATTCTAAAATGTAGAATATTTCATAATGACTAAAAAAATAATTTTAATCAACGGACCAGTAAAAGCGGATTGATTGGTGATTTAAAGCTGTGGCCATCTGTCAGTTGCTGTACCGAGCTCTGATTATATGAGCAGCCAGTTTTTTTCTTTTTCGACCACCTGTCTGCTGTTTTATGCATGCATAAAATGTTAAAATGCTAAATACTGTATAAAGTTACTATATAAATTGGTAAAGCTTTGGATTCTGCCGGTGGCAAATACTCATTCTGAAGCAATCCAACATGCACCCTGTTAAAAAATAAAATCACCCCACCAGCAATTCTCTTCATTGACTAAAATGCAGGGCTTTGGATTGATAAGTACAGTCTGCGTGTTTGGGGCCGGGGGGGATTTCCAGGCTTGAAATTACGATGGACCCGTACATGTGACATTTGGAAACTCATTTTTCAATTATGGATGAGGCTTCTTCTTCCCCTGCCGCCTACGGTGAGCCCTGATAACTGTCTGACAGCTCGGGCAAATGATGAAAGCATGTCTTGAAATGATTGAAGTGTATTCATCATTTGCTCGCCTTCACAGTGAGAAGATACAGTCGACTCCGACTACATCAGTCCACCATTCATTAACTGCCTTGTGTCGCACAAACATACATCCCCGAGGCAATTACTGTACCGTGTATCCACTTTTATTGATACTGCGTTCTATTAGTAGCTGGTTCGAAATACTTATTACCAAAACTGTGCGTAGACAGTGATCAAATTGACTACCCACCGTTTAGTCGTGTTTGTGTTCATAACAGCACGCATGCATAGACCATTTCATTATGAAACCTGATAGTTCAAACCTCTTTTTTTGTGATAGAGGAGATTTAGAAGTAATCATCAGATTAAAATCAAGCTTTTGTGTTTTGATTCAATTTTGGGACTTAGATCTGTTCAATACAGTTACAATACAAACCCCTTAAATTATGTGCAATCCATTGGCACCTATCACCATACCGACTTACAGTAGACGTTTAAAAAAAACAACTTCAAACAAACTCTGGAACCGAAAATGGAATAGGCTGAAGTCAAGGCTTATTTTTGCCTGTCCCATGCATGCCAATCAAGGAAATAACCCAAAATATTAATTATACAAAGCAGAAGAAAAAAATAAAAATAAACAAATCATCAAACCCTAATGTTATCTTAGGGTCAAGGTGATCCAAAAAGCCACCCAATTGTTCACTTAGGGATACCACAAACACATTTTTTCCAGCCTTCGGGTCACCTTGAGATAATACAAGGGTTAAATAGATATTGGACCTCAATTCAACTTTTCAATATGTGTCTGTTTGTTCAAAACTCTCTTTTCATTTAAATATTAAATTGAAATATTAACATTAGAAAATGGATAAACCCAAACTAAAGGTCTGTCTTTCATCCTAATTATCTGCTTGCCTCACTAATTGTAAGCTGCGTAAAACTGAGCGTTGTCATCAGCCGTCAACCTTTAAATGAAATTTAGAAAATAAATGTCACATGTTAAATAAGTTATGATGCAAATATGACTTTTCGTTGTTGAAATAAAGGGCCTTACCATCAGACTTGATTATGATTGGCCAATTATGAACATTTTGAAAGTCGAAGACACTTTGACTAGTGTGTTGAATGGCTTTAATAAACTATTCCACTAATGCCTGGTTGTTGGCGTCTCAAAGTGGGGCTTTCTTTTTAAATAGTTAGAATTTTGAAGTTGATCTGTTAATTGTGAGGCCAGCGTAGAACTAGAGATACAATGTTAAAGTTTGAACATCTTAAATGAAAGCAGGGATTCCTTTTTATTAAAATATTGGCTTCTCTTGGTGCACACTGCTAAAAAGAGACGGCCTAGGGTTTAGATTTTTTGTGGGGAATAAAGTAACTTGTTAACGTCTAAGATCCTCTCCTGACCAGTGCATGCAGGTTAGCATATAAAGGCACATTACAAAAAAAACAATAAGACAATAACCTACTGTTTGTGAATAAGTGAAGCAGTATTTTTTTTATTTTAGAAATTAAACAATGTTGACCAATGAACAGTTTTTGGTTTTTCTCTGGAATAGATTTTTAAAGCAGTCTTTTTTCATTAGACTTTGTGAAAGTACAAGTCACAAAACAAAGTGTTGAGTTTAAAATTGCTTGTTTCTCTAAATAAAAAATTCTGAATAATGCACCGTTGTTTTTGACAGTCTCTGAATGCTGGTTTGTCATTGGATTTCTTTGGATAATCGTTCTGCCTTTTACAAAACTGTCACGTCGAGACAGAAAGAGTTTCTCGTTCATTTGTTTGTTTGTTTTGTTTTGTTTTGGTAAGTAAAATGAATTCACTATTCATTTATCACATTTTAAAAGTTAAAAAAGGAATAGTTTAAAACATATTTTGCGATTAAACATTATAAGTACAAGGACAGCCTTTATTAATTCTCCATTTAGTCCTTTGAGGCACAATCAAACATAAAAACTAGTCTGGATTTTATACACATATTTTCACAAGCCATCAGTACTGGCCCTCTTATATATGTCGTATTGTCTTTACCTTCATTTCCTTGGACTGTCAAGCAGGCAAGCCAGCGGCAATCTTCAATTGTGTATCAATGACAACATAGTTTGGCACCAGACCCATATGAAAGCTCTTGTATTGATTTGTTTGAAGCTCTATTATGTAAAGCCACGTTTTCTATTCTATTCAGCACAACGATATGACTCTCTCTACCTACACCAGGGTTATTCAACTTATCCTTACATAAGAAATAAAACCGAAGATCTTCGAGACTTCATGTCGCTTTCCGGCCGAGTCTAGGTTTTCCAGTAAGCTCCAGTTTAGATAACATAACATGGCGCTCTAAAAACGACATGAAGTTCATGTTGAAAACAGACGATTTAATGATGAAATTTTTAAGTGGCCCCTTGTGCCTTCTGTGTCACAATGTCAACAAGGAGTATAACGTGAGGAGACACTTTTCTTCTACTTCAATACATAAGTGTTAAATTATTAATACAAGTGTGGATTTTTTTATTTTATTCTGTTTCTCTTTCATTGAAAGGAAATAATTGTAGCCCTTCTACTGAACATATGGACTTCAGGAAACTTTTTATTATATCTATGATCTTAACTGTCGCTTTTTATTGAACTTTAAGCTTTTGTTTTAATTCTCAAACTTACAGAAAAATCTTCCTGTGTTTTTTTGTGTGTCATTATCCTGAAGTTCTCCATCAGTTCAAACTCTATAAGTGTCATTTTCTTTCTCGATGGCATTGCACGTGTTCTAAAAGTGTACAAGAAAACAACATTGTTCATGGAGGTTCCCACCACAGTGCAGGAGACTTTAGTTTTCTAAGGCAGCTCAAAGGTTCTGGAGTATCAGTCCTTCCAAAGAGCAATGTAGATGGCTGGAAAAGAAAAAGCCACAGGGGGGGAAAGGGATATAAAAAAAAGGAGATGAGGGTGCGAGACAAGAGCGAAGAGAAGTGCGAGAAAGCAGCAGCCACACTCAACCTTTACGGAAATCAATAACTCAAGCTATGGAGACAGCAGGGCAATGAGGGAAAGGAGGGAAACGGCAGTGGACTGATAGTAAGACGGCAGTACCAGAGGGGAACAGCAAGACAGCCGATAGCGCACATGTGGGTGAAACCAGATTGTGTGTGTAAGATTGCTATAATAGGATAGAGGGGATTTAATGGGACTTGTGTGTGTCCAGAGAGGTTAGCGTTTGGTCTATTGTGGTCAACCTCTTCACCTCCACTTCAGATTGAGACAAAGAGGGAAGAGAAAATAAAAATGTAAGAGGTGGGTCAGGAGAACTAGATGGTAATGTCAGAGGTTATTCTTTGTTCTGCTTTGAAAACACTGTTTACCTCTTAGACACATTCCAAAGCATTGCAAACGTGCTTTACTCTTCAACTGGCGAGAATTTGATGCACTCAGGGAAATGTTTTTTCCAAGGTTGAGATGGATCTGGAGTCGGTTTTCAACATAGCACAACTTCACAATAAGCCAATGGAGTTGTTCACGGCATGGTTTGAATGGATTTTATTCTGTCTGCAAATGATTCTTGAAGCTCATCAGGCGAAGTCATAGCCTTGAATTTTTTCAATGATGGATTTTTTCATTCCACTGAAAAAGTTTCGCTGCTACCTAAACATCAATCAATGCGGTCCGAATGAGTCATGTGGTTTCAAACGAGTGGGATCGGAACGGATGCTTGTTGTAAATTCTTAGTCTTTCGTATATTACGTTAACACTTTATTTACACTATTTCGGTCACAGAGGGGATCTTTGTAAAGGTCCACCTGATTGAAGTAGAAGTTAGAACATTAACCAATTGTCGGCTTTCTTTTTCATTAGGTCCATCCATTGAGTCAGAGCGTTAAAACATTTAATTATTCATTGGTTTGGTGTTCACCGGTTATGAGGTAATAAGTAATTTATTTAAGTGAATCTGAAGTCTTTAGATACTGTTTTTTTTTGTAGATCCTTTCAACTCGCTTTACCTGAACTATCCTATCAAAATTGGCATTGAAACAGGACACGGATAAAAGATAAGTAAATCCTATTTTAGCAATGCGGATCTCCTTGAATACGGGTCCCTGTGAAAGTCATCTGCTGATTTACATTAATTCTATTTTCTAGGCAGCATAACAATAACATACGGTAGTGCTGTGACTGCTATTGGTGTGAGACCAAGTAAAGGTCATGGCTCACCATTTTAAATACTATGTAAACCGTATTATCCTATAAAGCTTTCCTATTCCCCACTCAGTCACAGATAGCACAGATCCTTCCGCCCTCCTATTCACCTGCCTTGATTGCTGCCATTTGTACACAATGATAATCCATTAATAGAAGTAGTCTTTATGTTTCCCCAGAGTAACCTTTTCGTTTTCAATGACCGCTAGAATAAGATAACAGTCAAAAGTTATTTTTTATTTAGACTTAGACTGTGCTGTTGTTTTCTTTGTCTGTGGGTTGTCTGTGGTTATTCACTGTATCCCTTAATGCCTGGTTGATACACAGAGCTGGTGGTGGAAGTGGTAAATATAGTTGGTTAAAGCCAATTTATTTCTGATGCCTCTGTCCATCGCTGTTGTCCTCCGGGGACACAAACCTGAGCAGTCATGAAAATGGAATCAGATTAAGTTTGGCCTCCAGTAATTATGATAATGTATGTCTTTAAACTTTGCTTTTACACCAACGGAATGGCTTGCTATTTTGCGTCCAGCACCGTGCACGAGAGCTCAAGTGGACACATTTAGACACACAGGAAGGAAGAAGTAAAAGCGAACTTGCATTATTGTGTTCTTCATCACGCATACAAGCCAATTAGGGCTGAAACAAAGAAACATCGATCGCATTCTTCCACTCTCCTCCTTGTAACAACAAAACTGTTTTTTCTTCTGTCATTAAATGGCCGAGTACACACTGTAATAACACATGAAGACATGTAGATTTGAGAGTCAAATTTCCTAGAGCAGAACGCTGCGCTGAACATTAGGAAGGAAGGGATTTCCACAAGCATCATGGAGGTAGGTGGCGATACATGGACGCTCTCAGGTAGAAAGTATTGTAATAACTTATTATTCCTGCACGGCCTGCCTTCTCCGTGTGGACATCAGTATTTGTTTCTGCTCAGCTTGAGTTTTCAATCATGGACCATATTCTTTCACTTCATCTCGACTTCATTTTAAAATCAACCTTATTTCCCAATTGGTGAACTATTGTTTGTGTACTGTTACTGATAGTGATGAAATAGAAGTAGTGATATTGAAGCTTCATGAAGCAGTGTCATGTTGGTTAGACGTCAGTGGGTGGCGCAATCAGTTTCAAAATTATCATTAGAACAGATGTTGAAAACAAAGGAAATTAGCGCAGAGACCGTATATAGTGGGCTCTGAGAATAATGACACTGCTTCATGAAGTTTCATCAGACCATCACTAGTTAGCAGGTCTAGGCCCCGGATCCTAGATGGCATCCTATGACATAGATGGATGGATGGATGGATAAGAACAAGAACACAATAAATAGAAGAAAAGTGCAAGATGACACAATCTAAGTATAAAGAACATAGATCAAAGAAGAGTATACAAAGTAAAAAGAATACAAAGATTAACATGGAATAGAATCATCTTTTCACTCCTGCCCCCAATCTCAGACTTATACAGCCTAATAGCACGAGGAATGAATGAGTCCATGAGTCTATTAGTGTTGCATCTTGGGAGTAGCATTCGTGCACTCCATCTGCTTCTCTGTTCACTGATGACAGTGTTCAGAGGATGACTGTCATCATCCATGATGGACAGTAGTTTGTTCAGCGATCTTCTCTCAGCAACTGTCACCAGTGAGTCCAGCTTCAACCACAGAGTCAGCCTTTCTGATCAACCTGTCCAACCTGTTGACACTCCTCTTGGACACATTCAGACCCCAACACACCACAGCATAAAACAGGAAACTGTCATATATCGTCATATATATATTAATCTAGTGTCAAGTTTCTCGATTTTAAAAAATAATAATAATCGTATTAAAAATGTGATAATAATAATAGAATTATATTTTAATAAAGTCGAATTTTAACTTGAATCCATTCATATGATGAAAGCTTCATGACAAAATGTTTTTAGGTATTTTTTTAATGTTCAACAAAATTCATAAAAAAAATATAGATGCTATATTTTTTTTATGAATTTTGTTGAAGAATCACAGGCAGATAACTCTGGTATCTTTTATTGTACCGCATTGAAGAAAGTATTCGAAAGAAGGGTCAAGAGAAGAGAGGTTGTCATAGAAACCTTTCAAGCCACTGTCACAGACTTTGGAAGATCATGGTCCAAGAGCTATGGGAAACTCTTTCATGGGCATTTTGTTTTCCAATAGTTTAAAAGAGTGTGTTGAAAGTCCAACCAAGTAAATTCTGGAGTAAGGTAACCTGCTAAAATTAAGAATATTCAAAGGTAATTTTGGAAAAGTTATAACTGCCCAAGCACCTACATCTTTTCACCAACAATAGAAAATAAGCCTTTTGTGATGTTCTGAAGTTTTGATGTTGTGATGAAATCTTCTTTTTAGTTTTCTTTCTTAATTGTATTTTAAGTTTTTGCATTTGGATTTTATATTGTACGCATATGTGTTTTTTAAATGTCATTTTATCGGCTTTTTAAAGTAATGACCAAGGGACTACAGATGAAAACTGGCCTTTTGGCTAAGTCTGGCTTTTTTTTAACTAATGTAATCATGTGTTTTATGAAATTGCACTGTCCTCTTTTAAATAAACTAATTCTGATTCTAACTTGAGAAACTAGAGGTTGAAAACTTCACGAGGGAAAAAGGGAGAAAAAGAAAGAAAATCCAGTGGCACAAACACATTTTATTTGGTTTGGTTTTGGTTATTAAATGGTTGCGCATGTGTTTGCCCTGGTAGTTGTATCGGCTTATAACTGTATGACTTGACACCCCAGTTGTGGTCTATATATATTTGACATTCTCCGATCGATCATGTTCAATTTGTTCTTGTGTGTCCTTGGATCCATAATGGATGTTATGTAAAACATTGGCAAATATACCAGGTCAACAAGTGGAAATCTGGAGATACATTCCAATACATCCCACTTGATTTCCTTCTCCGTCCATTAAGACCTTTGCAGATCAACCCTTCACAGATAGTGAGAAGAGTCTTGTTTGAAGTTGCTTCTGATCACCATCAGGAGTTGGCAATTAGAATGGATTAAAGGGCAGATTACAGCAAGACGAATCGGAACATGAAGCGATTAGAAGCCCTGCAAGAGTCACAGAGACATGAGAGGAGATGGAGAGATAGTGTATCAGAGAAGAGGACCACTGAGACCTGGAGATGTTAAAATGCAAGGGAAGGTTGTAATGTACCCGATATGAAAGGGAGCGAGAGAGAGGACGGGAAGGGAGAAAGGAAAAGAGAGCGAGTGCATAAGAACGCTGGCATCTGAGTGAAGATAAAGAGGAAAAGGCCTCTGAGACTGAGAGATATGAGAGAGCAGAGGAGAAAGGTGAGCAATGTGAAGCAGAGCAGAGCTTAAATACAAGGAAGTGATAGAGAGACTGAGGAAATGGAGGCAGCGCTGGGAGGTAGGGAGGGTTTCTCAAAAATAAATTGATGGATAGGTGGTCTAGGGGAAGATAAAGATTGAGACAATGGGAAGAGACAAGAGAGCCCGACATGGAGGATAAAACAACAAAAGGATGGAGACGGAGTGAGCAGCCCCTGATACAATGAAACCGAAAAACATCTTTTTTTTTCCGTCCGTAAGTTAACTTTTCGACAGCTAGTTGCCGACCTTCGCGTTGCTTAAATTGAGTAAGATGAGAGGGCTTTTGGAGATGAGCAAAGACCAAACAAGAGAAGAGATAATAACAAAGCCCTTGTCCTTCAGGAAAACTACCATTAAATGATATGAAATGATAAATAATAAATGTTGTCCAGCATTGAGTTGAGGAGAAATAAATAACTCTCACCTGTCAACACAAATGTTTCACTGGTGGAATTAATTTGATCTGATTGTTTGCTGGCCAGACATCAAAGGTTTATTTCAGGCAAATGCTTGGCAGGCGGAGTTTGAACTCTGTCTGTACTCGAAGTAGATCTCTGCATTGAATGAGGTCAACTGTGGCGTTTCAGACGTTCTGTACTCTCTGATAGAGTCAGTCATCGTTCGCTAAATGAAATCTGGAGCAGCTTTACTGAAAAGTATGAAAAAGAAACACGTGAATGAAAAAAAATATATACTCTGTAGTGGCCTGATAACAAACTATGAACAAGGAAGTAATGGCACAAGCGGAAGCTCATTCGATCGAAGAGTTTTAATCCAATGCTTTGCCAGTCTTGTCCTTGTCAAGTGTTTTTTACTGTATTTCTTTGTGGTTTCCTGGTAATTGCTATACAACAAAAAGAGGTATTCTTCTACCACGGTCTTCTAAATAATACAGAAGTCACTATTGAGGTAGAAAAGCATATTGATTATCCTTCCGAACCTCTAAACATCAGTCAGAGCAGATGAACAGTTTGTTTTCTTTCTCGAGTCTGTGTGTGTCGACTACACATTTGTCGGTCAGCTGGTGGTTGACGGATGATAAGAGCGGAGAAGCTGCTGTATTCTAGAAGAAGAGGGGAAACGCGCTGCCGATCACTTCAGGTTTATACAATTGAAGAGGTGCTTTAACTTATTAAGGTGTGTTTTTTCTTCTCTTCCTCCTCTACGAGACACAACCTAACATGTAGGATAGTCGAGAGAAAGAAAGATGGCTTGGCTTCAACTATTATCATTGTTGTTACTGCTTTAACTGTATGTCAATTGATGCTGCCATATCAGAATAAATGCTTTATTGTACATTTATAAATGTGTTTCTTTTTTTTAAATGCTGATGGAATGTTTCAACTTTTCATTTGGTGGCTGCTATAGAATGATTTTGCCGACATGGCTGGAATAGTTTGAATGTCATGATGTGACAACCAAACTGTCAGGGAGGTGAACCTAAGACCCTGTAGAGCCAAAGGTGGGTTTCTATTAAAAAATATAGTGTTTAAAAACAAGAAAATATCATTTGCATTTAATTAAATTGAAAGATGGTGCAGGGTGGTTTGCTGGTGTAGAAAGAAATCGCTGGCTGGACTGGACAAGAATGCGAAAAACACCTTTAAAATTCCTTACCGGGACAAACAATATGATACATTAGCATATCATAGGAACAAGGATATATTTTAAGTATTGTCGAGTACTCGACTTGGTGTTGCAGAATTTACAGACCACATGACTCTTGACAAAGTCGTAACTGCTTTCATTTTTTTTTTTTAAACCAAAATATGTCACTGTATCCTCTCATTGCTGGGATCTCGCAGGATTTGATTGTACTTTTAGCTGCGGAAGACGTAACTACTGCTTCCATTTAGTGGGCATAAGTTTAAAGGCCACACTAAAATAAACAAACAGCAAGAATATCTGCAGGTAAATTGTACATTTTACATTACAGACACTTTATTGAGCTTTAAATCGTTTTAATCATTATTTTAAAAACGTGATTTGAAAGGTAGATGTAATAAAGAAAAATCGACAGTGCTGTCAAATATCGATACAGTATTGTACAAATGAAAATATATATATTTTCATACACCCATGAACAAGGGACAATAATATTTGACATGTATTCCATAGTTAAGGACAATAATGTATAGTGAACTTAAACCTTTGTTCAAACTCATATATTCACTTTTGTTAATGAAAGCACCAGTTGATACCAGACCATTTGTAGAACAATACATCTTCTTTAGCAGATATTTGGCCATATGTGGACAGTATTTGTCCAACCGGTGGAAAAAAAAGGTTAAAAAATGTTAAAGATTAAAAAGAAAAAGGTTGCATCGTCTCATGGTTAATAAGTGTAATGAATAGAAAGCTTGTCGGCAAAAGAAATGAGCAGAATTTAACTTTGACTTTATCAGAAATTGCTCAATTAAAAGTACATTTTTATATATTTGTCTCTTTCATCATGAAACAGTCTGTAACTGTATTTTGATATTGTTTTCAGAGAATAACCTTGTCCACTGCTGGGTTTTATTGATGTGTGCTATGATTCATCGTCTTTAAATTGATATCAGCTTTCAAAACACTTTGTGATCTTCTAATGAGAGGACAATGAAGAACTTTCAATATTATTAAACAATTATACGAACATGAAACAAACAGCCAGTACAAGCATAGAGTCAGATCCAGAATAATTGATGCATTCAATGTACCTGTAGTTCTAAACCTGTTGATGTGACACCAAGAGGCAGCGACCCAACTTTTCTTTAGTTAAGCCTTTTGTGTAGAATTGCCTCCATTTCAATTTTGCCTATTTGTTTTGAATCAATTGCTAATGACACTTGAGGTCTAATTAAATCGAACCCTCATCCCACTTGTTTGGTCAATTTAACAAACCCACATGTTTAATCGAATCATGGAGCCGTCGTGCTCCCACTCACCTGTCATTGCTATTAGCTGGTGTTTGTATCTGAACCATGACGGCTCGCAGAGTAATATACGTACGAATGCTGCCGTCGCCTCTGCTCACACGAGAGAAACTTCACAATTCAGATCCTTAATTAATCGGCTTCTTCATCTGCTGATGCTCACTTTGTAGCTGATTTTTGACGGTTCTGTATCCAAACATTTTGTTTTAATGAATCTCTTTTGATACTGTTCGACTCAAAGTTTCCCCGCTTTTGTGGAATTTGTCGCAACATGGATCAGCATTTGATGTGAAGTTTGACAGTAATTTACTTTGAATTTGGTTAGTTTTATCTTCGAATAGAAAGAGTGTGTCTAAGAAACATACAGAAGTTGAATTTCGGGTATTTCGAGAGCATATTTATTCATGAAAGTAGTCTTTCATAGACTTGTGATTTTTGGTCGATATCCAACCCTAAATTATTGAAATCATGTGACCTCTAAATAAAAGAAAACCTTTCCTTAGAATGAATAAAAGCTAACTTGTCTTTTAAACTTCACATGACGGGTGATGTGGATTGAGTAGCAAGCTAATGTGCTTCTATAGGAATCTTACTCTACTGTTTGAACTGTACTCAAAAATCTTTTCTTTTTTTTTTCTTCCAAAAGCTTTATTTGTATGTAGTTTGCCGTTTAATAACGTATATTTTATGTAAATAATAAATACTTTCATTAAGTGGTTCCCAACCCCTGGTCTTGGGACCAGTACTGTCTGTGAGACATTTGATCCTACGCCGCATAGAAAGGAAAGATCATTGATATAATTCTATTATTTTAATTATTACGTTGAAACTCTTTCTCTGAATAGCATTAACCTGTGACTTTTTTAACTCATGAAGCTTCTTTAAGTCAAGTTTACTAAAAAAAAAAAAAAACTATAAACTGGTGAAAATTTGTAAAACACAAGCCTTATATGATTATTTTGCATGTTTTTAAGGTTATTCTTTGAATTTAATTCCAACAATAAGCCGACCCATGTTGCAAAAAAAAAGTTGGATGCACTTGCTTTAACAATATGAACACGGAAAACATCATTATGCGACCTCTCCTGGACTATATTTTGGTTATTATTTATTCAGCGTGAGTCCATCTTGTTTTTGAGTCGAAGATTGATATTGAGTTCTCGCCTGTTATTATTTCCTGTAAACATCTGTCAAGAAAATGTTTCTTGGTTTAATAAGTACCACGCTGGTGTCTGTGAGTTTACAAATATCAAGATAACGTTCATGCAAAGAAGAAGTCTCATAGTTAATTTGCATCAAAATGTGTTTGGTCACCTGGAGGCAGGTTCACACACACACACAAACACACACACACACACCAGTGTGCACTCCCATGGAGGCAGCATCACTTTGGCAGTAACTTCTCTCGCCAAATGAGCTTTCAGCCAGCATCACTCTATCTGTCCTCGCTCACATCTATCCTCAGCACTGATGCCCATCTCTCTGCTCCTCACTTGTTTGTTTTGGCAGCGCTAAAGCAGAATCTCACAGGAGACCTCAACTGGCTCAGTTAAAGACTCCCAACAAACTTTTCTCCTTCACCGCTCCACTGGGCTGCCTGCCCTTTTTCTACTATAGTTAATACTTGATCAACCCGTTATGGAAGCGTTCACGTTGAAGCCGATTGGGTTTATTAATTCATGTGTAGACCCATTTGATGAAAGTGAAGTGCCTTTACTCAAGTTGTTTTTGTAAACATGAACATTTTTTGCAAATTAATTTGGTAAAGTCAAACTTGTTTTCAAACAGCTTTAAAAACATATTTTTTACGGTTTCTGTCATCGTCTTTTATTAATAAATGTATTTTTACTCATCCCTGACAACTCTGCTATATTGGGCCTTGATTATTTTACCAAATTGAATCACTCAACTTTACAAATATTTTATATTTATCTCTCGCCTAGTCTATGTATCACAATACTTTGCAGCCTCTATTTTTCAGTATTTTAATTGCTAAATTAATTAAATAGCTTATTGTATGAAGTCTTGAAATAATGCATGTATAAAGTATTGTTTGAGTTTTAGTGTATATATATAGTATATATGAGTAAATATGCATTTATAATTATTAACTTAATATAAAAATGTTTTTACATCACATACAAATGATTTAATTTAATTTGGCTTTTCATTACAGTATTCTTTTATTCAGTATATGTTGAGAAATTGAAAACTATGACTTGCAAAGAAGTGTCATTGTATTAACTTAATTATCTAGCAGTTCAGTTAAAAAAAAAAACGTTGCTAAAATGTCTTGTTGTTAAAGGAATCAAAGTTGCTCACTGAGTTTTTAAGTCAGCTGGTCATCATTACCCAGCACAACACAACACTTTGAGCAGGTGGACACAGAGATCTGTTTGAAAAGCAAAAGCTCAAAGACACAAAACTCGATCAAGAGGTGTGCGGCGGTTCAGTGTTTGGGCTGAGATCAGAAGCACGTTAATTTCACTTCATGCTTTCTGACCGTCGATTATTTGGCATGCAGGTCAAAAGCAAACAACGCAGCAAGCAACAGCTCTTGATCATGAGGATAATGAGGATGATAAAGTCACTTCAAAAGCTTTTGACATATTATTGCATAAGCAACAACATTTATTATTTACTCAAATTGATCAGGGACTGATTAAATGAAGTCAACTTTGAGAATTGGTTGTTGAAATGTAGAGGCTTGTGCAAATGAAGTTGTTCACTATCTTATAAATATTTGCTAAACAGTGAACATGAACTATTGATAAAAGTGCTTCAATTATTATTGTTGAAATAGTTAAAAGCTCAATTGTTGCTGAAAGAGTATTGTATGTTAATGTTGTTAAAGTTAAATATCTAACACAACTTCAGTGTCGTCAAAACATACATACAGTTGCAGTACGACGTAAAAGCAGTACTAATATGAAGGATGAGTCGAATAACAATATTGCAATACACCTGGAGCTGAGATCTAGTTGCAGTCAATCCTGGGTAAAATATTAGGACGGTGGTATAACTGAGCAGTGTTGCACTGGAGAACATCACGGCTTAGTCAGTTTTCCGCAAGGCTGCTGGATTATCATTTGACCGGAGAAAAACCTCTGTTTACACCGCTCCGTTATTGTGATCCGATGTGAGAAGAAGCACACATGGGGTCAAACCTGGAGTGGATCGAGAAGAAAGAGACAAAAGTGTGTCACAGTGAAAGAGAAGCAGGTGGGACACTAGAGCCCACGGAAGCAGCGAGTGGAGTGGACGTCAAAGCGACAGGAGCAGCAGCAGAAAGGACCGGAGTGAAAAGACGGGTCTACGGGACGGTGGTGAATCAAGCAGTCTGTGAGGTGTCCAGTAAATTCACCTCTACGAGTGATGAATGCAGACAGGATCAGAAATGAACAAATCACCGGTCAGACCTCCGGAAGCGAGAGAGTGAGATGCTTTAGACGTGTGGAAGGAGAGCAGAGATGGAACCACCGGATGAGTAAAGAGGTTTAGTGAGTGAGAAGATGAGATGTGTAAAAATGCAGTAACAGGGCTGAGGTTTGATTGTCACGACACGCCTCGGTGAAAATAAATAACTGGTGTTTTTTAATGTTGATTTAAATGATTAATACGATTGATGTCCTCACCTCCATGCCTCTTATAGCATCATCAACTTGTCATCTTTGACAATGTGACGAGACTGGGAGATGGTTGAATAATTAATTTCTCCAAAAGTCTACATTCAAATGTTATGATATTTAATTTTTAGCAACTTAAACTTGCCATTTTAAACGATCTGAAGCGTATTAACTTGGTGAAATCAGAATTTGTTTGAAACAATCAATGGCTATGGCACAAAATAAAGAACAATAATAAATTAATCTTGCATTTTAAACAGTGGAGAGAATGACAATATAGGATTACACGGCAGATGCAGCAGATTCTTCATGTATAAGCCGTAGCTTCTGATTGGTTAATGTTGTGTGGTGACTTCTGTGGTTCGCCAAAGTTATTATCATGAAAAAGTATTGAATGAGTAAATTTAAGCGTGAGAAAATGTCAAGTGTGGTGTGTGGTGTTAGAATTGCTCAAGTTGCTTGACTGTCACACTCAAAGTGGGAGACTCTGCAGTAACATGCTAAACCAAGTTTATTCTAAATCAAGATAATTAGTTCATTTGTGAGCTCGATTAAACTCTTTCTAAACAAGTTCGAGGTTTTGGCCTTGCATGTAAACATGCCAAAATTTTAGCTGGTTAAGTAGTGAATGCTTCCTTGACCCTATAGTTAAATCGTTCCCGGTCATATTCAGAATCCTCCCTATTTAACTACGCTAGTTAAAATGTTCTATTTATTATAACTGCCTAAAGGTGTTTCATTTAGAAAAATACATTTTCTCTGAAACAACATTAGCCTGTGTCTCATGACTAGTTATAATAAGTAAAACATAAACTCTTGAAACAATACTTGTGTTTCAGAGTCCTCATTCAATATAAATAATGCTTAAACACAAACTCACACATTGGCACAACGTCTCTAACAGCTGGGAGACACACATACAGAACACCATCCTCAAACAATCAAACATACAAAGTCGCAAATACACAAACATCTTGTTTTAACCAGTCCAGAGCTCTTGACCGTTATGGTGAGATGTTCTTTAATGGCCCTAATTGTAGTATTTTTGCATTGTATTTTTACTTTTATTTTTTATCCGTCGAACTCTGGACTTAATCCTTTTACAGGCCCACTGTACAAAAAAGATCAGGGACCCCTGAAATAGACCATGGGTTCCCAAAACTAAACCATGAGCAGATGACAGGGGCCCCTTTGCAAAACACAGGAAATGCTTCAAAATGTAAAAGGAACTTAATTTTGTCATTTTTTAAGAATTATGTTTGGCTGTACTTGATGTCGTATTTTTTCATTTTAGGCCATCAGATCTGTAATAGCAAAAGGATTTTCCATGGCTGGACTGATCGTCTGCTCCTTGCTTTCCTATCAAAAACATGCCTACTAGCTAAGCTATAAGCTACTTCGTAACAGGCGCAAACAGCTGGTGGTGTGTTTAGGTACATTTGGAACCATCGGAAACTTCGACAGCACTTTCTGTGTCATTTGTTCAGGACAAATGGTTTAAATATATACATTATATTACATCCTGTATATATTCACGACCATTCTTTCATTCTTTCAAAATTTCTGAGGACCCCCTAGTGCCCCATGGCGGCCCAAACTTTTAAAACCACTGGACAAGCTTCAGGATCTAGTTAACGTTTAACAAATGTAAGGCTGTCGTCAGGAATTTGACGTCAGACTATATCGGAAAATGTGAATGTTTCTGGTCATTAATCTTGTTTCTTTTTTCTTCTCATGTTGTACTATTGTACTTAATATTGAACTTGTAAGTGTTTTTATGTGTAACTTTGTTATGCTGCCCATCCTGGCTGGTCTAAAAGAGATTTTAATCTCAATGAGACTAATCTGGATACATAATGATGAATTAAAAATACTGATTGTTTATCAGTTTATTATTTAAAATGTTGCTCTAAGTTTATAAGAAAATGAAAGCCTCAAACTAGTTAATTAGTAAACATATTGGCCTTCACTAGCCAACTAATGATTATGTAGCATAGTTTTACTCTGCAAACATTTCTTGTATTTGATATGTAAAGTCAAGGATGTGAGAAACATTCTCTGACCCTATAACATAACAAGGAGGTGGATAAATTTCATGTCCAACCCTCTGAAGTCGTTTGAGGTCTCGGGGACTAAATAATCAAATCCTGAAAAGTAGCCAGGACTGTTCCAAGACACGCTCTCAAGGTGGAATCCTATCAGGTTGTATTTAGGTCACCATGAGTTTCCAGCAGTGACATTGTCTTGTGGAATTAAACAGATGATATTTCAAAGAGTCAGCAGATCAAGTTCAAGGACAATAACAAGCTTCTTTTTTTTTCTTCTGTGTACTTATTCAGTTTGTTGTGACAGGACACTCCGCTGACACAACTGTGAAGGTTGCAAACTTTTTACTCATCACCAACACATGGGGAGATGTACACACACACACACACACACACACACACACTCTTTGCTGTCTCCTGTGGATGAAGTGTGTTAATCCTCCTGACAAAGATGTCTCTGTCCGCAGCCAGCAGAGAGAAGCTGTTAATTCTGTCTGCTGACAATAAAGCTGGAGGTCGTCCAGGCCAGGCAAACGCACACATATATATGAGCACATAAAGACAAATTTATTGCTTCCAAAAGGATATTTCTTTCCGAAGACGGAGCCTCAAATATAATAATAGTGTATTCTGTAAACCCTCAATACAATTGTCTCACATCGTGACACCTCCAATCCCTGCCTCTGGCAAAATATATGGCACAGATGTTATTGTCTCTAGCTATATTCGACAAAGCGATATTGACAATTCAGCTTTTTTCCCCGTCAAAGAGACAGAAATGTAATTTTGTTTCTTTTGCTGATATACTGCAGGAGAATTTACACCGTCATAGCTACTGTTCCGTGATATCCATCATCATAAGCTGTCAGCTCTGATTTCATTAAAAGGAAAAACTGCTCCTTCAAGGTTAAAGAGTTAAACTGCCTGAATCAAATGTTAAAACCGCACAGCAAATGGTTTAATTGTGCCTGCTAGTTTCCAAAGATGTGGCCAACCAGCTGTGTTAAGCATGTTAATTGAACGAGTTAGAGACATTAACAGCTGCCAGTTGTCAATATCAATCACACTAATGCATCAAAAGCCTTGAAACCCTTTTCCCGTCGTTTATCATGTTTAATTGGATCTTATAAGGGGAGGTGATCGCAAACTTCAGCTCAAGATGAATTTAGAACAAGATGCTTCTTAAATAAAGTGTTGTTGGTATTAATGAATAGATTTCCAGTGGCTCACACTAAATATCTGGATACAACTGCTCTATGAATATGTGTCTGTTTTATAGAAAAATAAACTAAGGAAAGAAGTTGACAATACCTTCGAAAAACTTTTGTTACGAAAAATGTGCTGCAGTGATTTTTTTTTTCACTGATACTGTTGTATTATTTTTTTGTTTAACATTTTACATTCAACATTCTATTAGCGGCGCAGACCTTGGCAAAGTGTTATCAATCTTTGTAAGATTATTAAACTGGAAGTATTTTTTAATGATTTCTTGCTTTTAGAAAAAAATGTCTTTGCTTTTAATAAAGCATTTTTTTGTTGTTTTATCTTCATTCCCATTTTGGGTTTGTTTGTTATTTAATTACTCCACATCAGAGTATTTCTTCTCGAGATAAAATGAATACGTTTCTTAACCCTTGTTTTTTCTCAGGGTCAAAGTGACCCGAAGGCCTGAAAAAAAATGTGTTTGTGGTAATCCCTTGTGTCACACATTTGTTTTCAGAGCCTTTGGGTCACCTTGACCCTGAGATAATACAAGGGTTAATCCAGTAACACACGACGGTCAGAGTACATAAAGAAGCTACTTGGAAGAGGGGTTTGCCCTCCTCATGAGTAAAAAAAAAAAAAAGCTTCTATACCAGGGGTGTCAGTCGGAGGAAGTAAACCATTATTTGTATTAAAAAATAAAACATTTTAATGACAGTTTAACAAACGGCTTGGTGATAAAACAACCAACCTTGTATTAGCAACAAGTCAGAAAACGTTTTAATTTTGCAGAAAAAAATGAAGCAGTCAAGCACCTGAAAAAATGTGTTTAAATCAACAGATGATAATATTTCAACATCATCTCTCATGTGTAACATGAATGTGGATGGGCAGATTCAAACCCTCAGGACTTGTGATATTTTCTCTTATGTGTTACATGTTTTTGGATTATTCTGCTTCTTCTTGAACAGAAAAAAAACAATAAAGGATTCTCTTCTCTGTTCTTTCCTCAGATGGAACCCCCTACACGTGGTGGGTGGGCAGAGGCAGTGAGAAGCATTTCTACTGGGGAGGTTCGGGTCCTGGCATCCAAAAATGTGCCTGTGGCATCGACAGGAACTGCACCGACCCGAAATATGACTGCAATTGTGATGCGGACCAGAGCCAGTGGTATGTTTGATCGTTTAAACTTTTTACGAGCGTAAATTAACGTCTTTTTTTGTTTTAACTGATTAAATTCTTAATTTGTTTTGATTGGAAAAACTGTTCCAACAGCTGTTTGGAGAGAAGGATGGTTTTCTGGTGACTAAAGGTGGTGAAGCATTAGATGATGTGCGAAATCATCCATGTTGCACAGTCAGCATCTGTTTATTTGCTCGTGTTTCTGGTCTCTGAGCTTTTACCGGACAGATGCACTGTTTCCACTTATTGTAACAAGAGCCTGTGTTGATGCCGGCGCACATCTGAAACCCTGCAGTGTGTAAACACCAACTGCTTTAGATGGCATTTCTTAAATGGAGCTCTTTAAATAAGCATATGAGCTAAATTAACTTTTAGGGAGTTTAAATCTCACATCTTAAAAAAAGCTCTCTCTTTAATCACACAATACTTACTTTAATCTCAAAAGGTCTACTTTAAAGTGTCACTTATACATGTGTTTTAAAGTAATAATTCATTTTTAATGTAATAATAATTTGTAAAGTAACTTTTGACATCTGTCTTATTATCACTAGTAAGAAGGTAAGTGAGTAAGTAATGGTTATTTTTTAAAGCGCCTTTCTAGACCAGGGTCACAAAGCGCTTTAACAATCAAAAACAAAACACAGTTAAAACTATATACTATAAAAGGCCAAGACAACATAAGACAAACACGGGAGTCCCAGAAAGTCAGGGAAAAGCACAAATAAGAATGTCTTAGTGAGAATGATAGATCTGATGACGCTTCATGAAGCAGTGTATTATGTTCAGAGTCCACTAGATGGCGGTCTCCGCACTATTCTCCTTTGATTTGAAGAGGAAACATCACATCCTTTTTAAACTGATGGCGCCACCTACTGACTTCTAAACAACATGACACTGTTTCATGAAGCTTCACCAGCACATCGCTACTTATCACAGCAGAGCGAGAAATCTTTGCATACGTTAACAATAGTGTATTTAGTGTTAGTTGTTAATCATTCTTAAAATATGCTGAATTGAGTTCTGTCTTTTGAAAAAAAAATGTAGGTTTAAAACAAAAAACCCTGTCTTTTGGCTGTCTTGTTTTATGAGGCAGATCCTGTACATTACAAAGAGGTTTTATGTGAAAACTTAGATGCAACCTTCATCCATCCAGGAGGGAAGATTCGGGTCTCTTGGTTTACAAGGAACACTTGCCGGTCAGCCAGGTTGCAGTGGGGGACACCAACAGAGCCGGCTCGGAGGCCAAACTGACCGTTGGACCTCTGCGTTGTCAGGGAGACAGTGAGTATAAACACATCTGTCAAAGTTCGTCATTGTTAGTCCTGGAAGCTGGACTCATCATCCCTCATCATGACCATGTTTTTAAGTAATTACTTTATAAAGTTCTCCCCCGTTTGAAATCCAGGCGAACGAGAGGTTACAAGAGCAGAGCCTATTATTGCATAATAACAGCTTCCGTCCTCCTGCAGCAGCAAAGAATACGTTGCTTATATCTGTATACAACGAGTCCCTTTGAGGTGGAGACTTCAGGGATTTATTACGTGCGGTGAAAAACCCAGATGATTGACCAATCAGAGGCAGAGTGGGTGTGGTTATGGAAAACAAGATTAATTCTCCAGAAAAACAGTGTTTTCAGCCGGCGGGGCTTAAGATAATTTTCTAATGTAAATATTTCAATTAAAAGAGAGTTATGAACAAACAGACACATACTGATGATATAATAGAGTCCAATATCTATTTAAGACTCACTTAAATCAACACATTAGTTGTCCTTCAGGAAAAAAGAGTTTCTCCATTAAACATTAGAAATTGTCAATACTCCACAATTTATTTACAGCTGTTTTCAATGTCATTTCTTTATCATAAAATTCTGTGCATATTTTTTCCTAAAGATCTTTGTTTAACTATCTTTTTTCTCCCCTTTTTATGAGTTTTGATATTTTATACTTTTTGTAATATAATAATATTTGTTTATATAATGTATTAAATTACATAAATGAATAAAATTAGGTTTTAATTATCTCAGAATCAGAAACGTTCCTTGCCAGGGTTGTCTTTTAAAATCTTAAAATAAAATGAATTATAATCTATCAAATTAAAACCTTGGCTTATTTTCAAATTTCCTTTCATTTATTTATCTTAATACTGATAGAATTATTTTGAAAAAGACAATTTAATAATATTCTTGTCAATTACATAATCATTATTACCATGTTATTATTGGTATTATTATGTTGTAATTGTTTAACCATTTTCCTTTTTGACATGTTATTTTGACTAATAGTTTCTTCTAAATACTGTGTAGATGTAATGAAAACCTCTCTTATGAAGCTTGTATCTGGCTAGAGAGCTGCATTTAATGACCTGCTGAAGAGAGCGGTCCAGTCACCCACTGGTTCGGTTGAAGATTCACTTGTGTTGCTCGGAGCTTACACCACACTGTGTTTTGAATATTTATTAAGATCTTGAAAAAGTACTTTAAGCCACGGTGAGTTTCTGCGCCGTTGGATGAACAGTCATCCTGTGCGTGGTGTGCAAGCAGCCTCCGGAGGCGCTCTGCTGTAGGTTTTAGCTTCTAATTGAGTGAACTATGTTCACTAATGATCTCTGCTACTGGGATGAGTTTTATTTGACTAAAATATCAGCAAAGAGGCATGACCTTTGTCAAGCTGTCAACTCCAGTTCAATAAAAGAACTCTTGGTCCAGTCTTGTTAATTGAGCTGAAAATATCTCCTGCTGAGATATTTTAAAGCCGAACCTTTTAACATTCATCCGGCCATAGGGTGACAACAACAGATCTGTCTTTCCAACTTTTTACTTATATTTATAGTGTATTTAAAGTAGTATGGGAACTTTCTGAGGAGAGATTCAAATGATTATTGACTATATACAAAACAAACATTGGGTAAATTTTAATATATATTTATCCCAAGAACATCTTCACACCCTGAGTAACAAATAAATTAAATATGTTCTAACAAATTGTGATTGTTTCAGGATCCTTCCTGTAAATGAGTCATTAGATAAAAGCCTATTAAATAAATGCTGGATGATGGGGGAGTGTCTTCAGGGGAGAGTCTGAAGAAAGGAGGTTAGACTTCCGAATTGAAAGTCTGCCTTTTTTTATATTTTTATTCTCAGACCCTACATTTAAATAAAATGACAAGAATTACAAAAAGTTATAAATGATCTGGTGCCAAATGAATTGTAAATAAATAATAAATAACCAAGAATAACCAAGAATATAATTTCATCTAAAGCAAGTTTTGTCAATTACTGGTGATACTTACAATTGTAACAATTAATTCAAATATATACTTAAGTATTCTAAATAAAATATGCTTGTCAAACATTTGATTGGATTCAACTCTATTGTCATTATACATGTTTCAAGGACAGAGAAAGAAAATGCAGTTAGTCGTGCTGAGCTGTGAATTAAATTAAACCGGAGGAAGTGTTTTCTTCTAAATCCCACAATGTTTCTTAAAGTTTCATCCTTAGAAACAATAATTGTCTCAACTTACCCAAAGTATATATTCAGACTGAATAATAAATGCCTTTTTACAAGAACAACTTCAGTAAATAAGCTCTTTTGATAGGATTGACTACGATGAGCCAAAAATATGTCAATTATCTACACATATACAAATAAGTTACTGATATTTAAAACTTGCACATTAATATGTGCCAATGTTACAAGCTTAACTCAAAGATTCTTTCATCTAAAGTTCTTCTCGTCCCTTGCATCCTCTTCCCTGCTGCTCTCTCCTTATCTGTGGTGGGTAAACAACAGACAGCAGAGAAAGACTGTTCAGTGTCGATGTGTCTCTTCCTGTTTTTCTCTAATCACTGTTGCCACCCGCCTCCCAGTAGGAGTCCCAGTCAACCGGAGGAAACTAACAGATTGTGCCACTCTGTCATATTGACCCACTCTTTTCTTCCCCACTCCCCAGATGTGGAGGACTTTGTTCCAAACCTGGCCGCGGTTTGCTGGCCAAGCCGTGTTCCGCTTAAAAACGGGATGAAATAATTGCAATACTTTGTTAATCCATCTGTCTTTCTTGGATGGAGCTAGCGCTACTTTCTTGTGTGAACTCAGAAAAAAAAAAAAAAAAATGAAGAGCCTAATAGCGTAAAATCTTTTCCGTTTTTTAATCCGCCTCCACAAATATTAAACGTCTTCTGATTCTATGTTCTCCCTCTCTATTCGACAAAAATACATAATATAAGGACTATCAAATCATCTGGTGGTTTTTAAAGAAAAATTAAGTTTAGAAAAACGAATTAAGAAACAAGCATTAATAATAAACTGAGCACTTAAAGTTCCACAAGTCCATCCTTGGTTAAGTACACATTTTCAAATAAGTCGTCAGCGGAGGGAGCAGGCTGTTCTTAATATTTCATCAATTCTCTGAGATCTACTTGAAAGGTAAATACTCTAAGATCAGGAGGAAAGGAACGCAAATAATGATTTTCCATTTTTACACTATAAATGATGTCATACATATTAAATACCAAGAAGTTCAGCAAACATTTATTAAATCTTTCATAGCGAGTCAACAGTAATTATGATTACATTTAATATTAGCTTTTTCCTTCACCCACTTTATCTCTGCATAGAACTCTGGCGTGAGGTGAATATATATATATATATATATTTATATATAATGCATATATATTCAAAGAGAGTTTACTCATCTCTAACTGACCTAGTTTCTTTTGTCGTTCATCTATTCAACCGGCAAATGTGAAGTGGCCTGGTTCTGTCCAATGTGAATAATATGATAAACCACCTGGCCTTGGTTTTACCACTCGCTTTATGTCATCAACAATCTGGTGTCACTTACGTCCCTTTATCACGGAGCTGCCAGAACACAAACAAACCACGGTTTAATGACCCGTGACACCGCGGCTCTCCCTCTATATCTTCTCACAGAGTGGCAGGTACAGTCAACAAAGAGGAATCCCGCTGTCACTCTCAGTAAGGAATATATATTACATTCTATTTTATTTGGTCCTCTCCGTAAAACAGATTCTTTTTTAGCGGATTTTATAATGTGTGACCAAATGAAATAGTTTAAAGAGGTAAATGAAGTATGTGCTTCACTGAGCCTACATTTTTCATTGGCCCATTATGGCATATTAAACATATATTAAAAGTTGCACACGTGAATAGGCTCTACATGTATGATTGATGGTACTTAAGGATCACTCCATCGAAGAGTGATAGTGATTGGCTACCGTGAGATTGGGTTTTCACACTGATGAATAATGCCTTTTGAAAGGAAGATAACTTTTTTTTACGGTGGATGGACGCCCATCTGCTGGTTTTAATTTGATTTATCTCTGTGCCAGTCTTTACATTTGAAGTCGATAAATATTAACAGTGAGTAAGAAACTAAGTAAAGGTTACTTGTGAAGCGCCTTTCTAGACCAGGTTCACAAAGTGCTTGAACAATGGAAAGCGATAAATGGTTAAAAATACATATAGATTTAAAAACTTTAAAAGGCCAAGACAACATAATACAAACACAGGAGTCCCAGAAAATAAGGAAAAAGCCTGCACAAATAAAAAGAGCAACAGTCTGGAAGGATTTCTCTCCTCTGGTCACGAAGCATGTTCAGGAACCATCAGTAGATTCTGATCCACAGACCTCAGAGCCTGAGATGGGGTGTAAGGCTGGATCAGATCACTGATGTAAGGAGGAGTCTGACCATGAATAGATCTGAAACTAAGAACCAGAATTTTAAAATGGATCCTGAAAGAAACTGGCAGCCAGTGAAGAGTTTTAAGGATCAGGGAAATTAGTTCTTCTACTAGAGCAGGTCAGAATTCTCGCTGAAGGGTTTTGTATTAACTGCAGGCGAGACAGATCCTTCTTGTTAACTTGTTATGTTGAGTCTTCATGTGTGCATTTATAAAGTCAGATATTTGTCGACCAGCCTTTTTTAAATGTTTTATAGAACAATATACAAATAGTATGTGTTATTTATTAGATATCTGTACATGTGTTTTATTAAGTAAAACGAGAAATGAGGTCTTTACATTGATATTAATTAAAATATTTAAGTAAAAACACATTTGTTTCAAATATATTTAAGGATGAACAAATACATTACTAACAATTTAACCTTGAAATAAATACATTTAAATACATTCAAACACAAAACAATGACAATTTACACAGCTATTTACCATAAAAAGGAAAAATAATTAAAGAGAGTAGATGGATGGATGGATGGATGGATGGATGGATGGATGGAACACCAACCTAGACCTCTCTTATTTGTTCCCCGTTCATCTTCTCCTCCAACCTCCTCCTGTAGGTGACCTTTCCCCTCAGGAGGAGTGTTTTAACACAGGAGTCGCTGTGCCCTTAAAAAAGATTCATACTTTTGTCAACAGCATGTTTACTATGTATTCCTAAAAGTTTTAAAGAACTTAATCTTAACTAATAATTGTATTTTGTCCTGAATCACGGCTGAGAAATTGGTTAAAAACAAGTTACATTCACGATTGATGGAGTCACAGAGAAAATGACTAATTACCTGGAAATTTGAATTTGACTCGGAGCCAAGAGCATAAATACACCAAACACAAATGTCTCAATTAAAGTATAGATGAGACGGAACATGTGCCCGTGGGGAAATTTGCAATAGAGTAGGAAGAATAATATATAATGAGGTGCGGCACTTCAATTGTGGCAGAAATGTAGGTGCAGGATCAAGTGTTGTGTTTTGAATAATAACACCAGACTCTTGCCCTGAGGATGCATCCACTCATTTCCTCACTTGATGTCAGATGAAACTATTCTTCGATCCTTGGTGTGTTGTTTTTCCCTTCACACCAGAGTTTTTTTGGTGATAAATTTAGTGAGAACAGAAAGAAAGTGCATCAGAAACCATTGGCAAAGCAGGAAAACTTTGAAACACAATAATATAGAGCGAACTAGAACAAAGTATCAAGAAGATTAAAGTTGTTACCAACGCAAATATAAATGTAAACGCTTATACAAGTTTGTAGTGAGAGCCTTGAGGTTTGGAAATACATCATTTATATGCTGTTTTAAAGCCTTTATTTTTCAAGAACTCCCAAAGTGCGTGTCAATTTTGTAATACAAGAAGTGACAGTCGTCCGCAACAATTCACAGTTCTGCCGCTTTAACTTGAAACACTGGCTGTTTCGCAACAGGAGGAAATATTAAAAATCAATCATCTTATGACACTAGTAGGGAATATAAAAAAAATATATATTAAATGAATGACAGAAAGACTAATAGAAAAAAAACAATCTAATTATTTAAAAAAAAGTATTGTTTCATTTTGTTTGCCACTTGTAAGTTGTGTTGATGATGGAACATAATTTACATTTTTAGAGACACAGGGAAAAGTATTTTTTAATAAACCGTGTTCATAAATGGAAAGGCAGGCTCATATTAAAATGATGGTGACCGTTCAAAAATAATTAATTCTACTTGTCCCAAGGCCTGGTTTTATATTTTAGTTTGCCAGTTCTGTTGATTTCAAACACCAAAGATGGAACAGTACGTTATTTTGGGAATTGAGACAAATTTAAAAAGAATCTTCAATGCCAGGTTCACTGAACAATTATAAAGATGGAGGCCACTTTTAACTATGCTCATACAATTTGATGAATCATCAAGAGTATCAGGAAGTTTTATAATGAGTATGATATTTAAGGTAAGGTAAGGTAAAATTGTATCGATGAAATTGTTTTTTTCCAATAGCCAATACATACAGCATTTTTTTATAAAAAAAAATAAAATAAAATAAGAACAAGAACATAAAGGGAAAGAACAAGATGACACAATCTAAGTCTAAAGATAAAGACAAAGAACATAGATCAAAGAAAAACAACAAAGACAAAGGATACAAAGACTAACATAGAACAGAACATCCAGATACTTTTACTCCACTCCTGCCCCCGAACTCAGAATTGTACAATTTAATAGCCCGAAGAATGAATGAAATGATTATGATGTGTATCTACTGACGGACCAACTGCCACCGGTGAATGATTTTCTTAACGTGTTACATAAGTAGATGCCATATGTATCTTATAAATGTCCACTCAAAAATTAAGATTACTGACCAGAGTATGTCCCGCTTTTTTAAATTCTGCTCAGACTGGACTGAAAAACCTCTGGTTAAACACATCTACTCAACTTGTTTGTAAAAAGCATTTCTATTCAATGCTTAATCTTAGTGATAATTGAATAATCATCTGATTGACGAATGCTGTGGTCACAACAGGACGAAGACGTTAACCTCTCTCAAAGTTAGAAAACTAAAGATGCAGATGAATAATCTTTAAACCAATCCTAAGTAGTAAGAATGTTATGGGACTTCTGTCTAGACCAGGGGTGGGAAATTATAATTCTTCAAGGGCCACATTAAATTATGTGAATGTTGTTAGGGGCCGTCAAGCAAAAAGAAAGACGAAAAAATCCCTAAAAATAAAAGGACATTCGTCATTAGGCCGTGACTATTATTAAGCTAAATAAGCCGCAATAACTCTTACAACGCTTCAACTAACTTATAAAAAAAGTTTTTAGGGATTAATAAATACTCGAAAAATTACACACAAAAAGTAAATAAGTGTTATGTTGAAATGTAAATGTATAATAAATACAAAATACATTTGTTACTGCATTGACATTACGAGGGCTTCATAAATACAGTCAAAGGGCCGCACTTTGCCCAGGTCTGGTCTAGACAAACAAAAGAAAGGACAAAGAAAAACTTGAAAGCACGTCGACCTGAATAGGACGACAGTCAGTTGCAGGGCACACAAAGACATACAACCAATCCCACTCCGAATATTTTCCCTAAGTTCCCAATCTACACCTGTATGATTTTTGACTGTGGGAGGAAACCGGAGTGCCCAGAGTAAACCCACATAACACGGGGAGAACATACAAACTCCACACAGAAACATTGCAAGTTGACTCCCTACAAACCAGGAAGCAAACCAACAAACTTCTTACTTTGAGGGGATTGAATGAAAGCCTTGTTTTCTGATCTAACTCTTTGAAATACAATTCACTAAATTTTGTTGCTGGAGATAATTGTTTTTTATTTCCTAGCCAACAAGAAAAACCTTCCACAGAGAAACAAATCAGTTAAATTTAGACTAGAGAGTGATTTCTGTGATCAATTTAAATTAAATTTTATTTAAAGTTTCATCTCATAACAAACTTATCTAAAGACACTTAAGTAAGACTATATTGGAGAAAAGAAAAACCGATCAAAGCACCTCAACAATGAATGACTTACAGCGTTATCTACAGCGTTTACAATCAATTTATTAGTTACTTTTTCTATTCTGCACATTTTCCGGTTAAACGTATTATTCCACCAGTACTTGCTTTAGCAGTTTTGCGTGCACCATAAAATGAGTCTGAGAGTAGATTCCTCTTCTTAAACCCTGACTTGAACTTCTCTCTACATAATGTATAGACCATGTGGTTTTCGTTGTAGTGGCAGCTCGCTGGTGCAGTGGTTTGTGGTTGGATAGCAAGAAGGTCCCCGGGTTGCATCTAGCTTGAGGCAACAAACAAACTCAATGGATTTGTGGAGCCTCTTGTGTCGGTTTCTGGGAGTCGCTCCAGTTTCCTCCTGCTGTCAAAGAGAGGTTAATTGTTGAGGCGTGTAGGAATTGTTTTAGAATTTGTGTTTTGTGATTGACCGGTTCTCCATCCCTGCCTCGCTCCCCAGCTGTGATGGACTGAAAAAAACCTCGGTGATCCTGGAACAGGAATCCTTTAGTATTAGTCTTTCAGAATCACTTGTAGCAAATCTGTCGTCCATGGACCTCATTAGTTGTAGTCCGTCACGACTAATGCATTTAAAAAGATCAGTTTATTGAAAGAACTTCATGTTTTGAGTGAAATACCTCTTGGTAATTATTCACCTCACACAACATTGTCGATCGAATTTAAAAGCATTTTGACTAAAACTCTGTAAACCAAAATACAACAAACAAAATATTTCAAGGACTTGCAGGAAGGAAGTGTTTCATTGAACTATCAATGTTTTTGTCTCTATAAAAGGCAGAAGAACAAAGACAAGTGATTTCTATTGAAATTTTACAGACATAAACACACAAAGATCACTCGAAATTAGACCCAGATGACTGATGAAAAACATTTCCATTTTATAAAACTAAATACTGATGACCAGATATTTCTTCACAGCTTTTGCATATAATCCTCAACTCTGCTCTAGTAAAGATTGTTACTTGCAGGCTTGGATTTCAAACTAAATGTGTATTTCTTCCGTTTAAGGAGCTTTGTAGTGTGTATACATTTACTAGACAATGTACTTGTTTTGTGGCTCATAATTCTTTCAGCCTTCTATTACTTTTTTAGGTAAGTGTGGAGGTTTTACTATCATTCTAAGAACAGATCATTTTAATCATCTTTCCCTTTCCTGTAGTCTTTCAAAAAAATGTCATCATTATTGATGAGAAAAAAAAACTACGTAGCACCAATTATCAGTTTCTGTCTTTTTAGGTATTGTTCAGAATATATTATTCATTCATGACACTTTAACCCTTAGTTATCTATCTGATATCCTTGTATCATCTCAGCCATCTCTGACAATATAGTAGTTGCCCTTTTGTTCACATTTTCAGCATTTTTTGCGATAAGGGCCCTTGAAATATTGACAAACGATTAATCGTTTTTATTTTATGTTGCCATTTGTATTTGTTTAGTCTATTTGTGTTGATAAAACATTTTTAACTTTAGTAGTTCTGAATATATTTTCACTCATCTTTAAATTGAACGACATATACTGGCCTGAGAAAGTGGACAAGTGGTGGCGGACGTTGAGGCCCAGTGATGCGCCGAGCGCTGCAGACTAGCGGTCTGTGTCTCCTTCCACCTGGGCTGGCGCGCCTTTTGACATATGCGAACTTCACACCCATGAATTTGGTTCCTGACAAGCTGTTGTGCCTCCAGAAGTGTGACTGCCTCTCTACTGACTCTGTGGGGGAAAAAAATATGTTGCCTCTCTGTGTAAATTGCTGTTTAAATTAAGTGTTTTATAAAGCAGTTTATAGAGCGTGGGCTATCACTCAATGCATCAGCTGGAGATTAATATTTAGAAATACACATTTGTGCCACCAAGTAATTGCGAAACACAGCTATAAAATTATAAGAATTATAGTTGTGAGAAGTATAGTGTTAATTGTGTAGAGATGCGCAAGCAGACTATATTAGTTATAAGGATGAATATTAATGAAAATGACTCCACTAAGTCAAAAAGAAAAAACTAGTACATACACAAATATGTATAATTTGCAAAATATTCTATTCTATTTGTTTGGTATGACACATTAATCGCTCAGTTTTGACTAAATCAATTCGCAAAAATGGGCTTAACTTTAGGTAGGGGCATCGGACTGCAGAAGATTTCCACATTCGGTTCCAATATTTATGGCACCACAATTCTGTTTGTTGGAACAGTTTGTGGGACATTTGTCTGATAAACATTTCAATATGGAAGTGATAAATGAACCACTGAGTCAAGCCAATCCGTCGCATCTGCTGATCTGGCACTTGGGTTTTTCCAGGGCTTCTGATCGGTTCTTGATCCTCCGTTGTAGTTTTTTGTCCAAAGCCCTTTTGTTGTTTATTTCTTATAGTGTAGGAGCTTCAACTGTTGGCTTCTCTTTGTCAACCTCTTTTTTTCTACATTTCCAGACACTGTTTCATCTTACGATTCTTTGATTGCTTACATTTTTAACCTGCATCAAATTATAAATATAAAGTCACAAATTGTTATTATGTATAAAATGTATCACATTGGACAAAAATGTTTAAAACAAAAGGACAGAAATAGAAGAAAATCAGTGGATTTTATTGAGCACACATCATATTTTGTTTAGTTGAGATCAGATAGAAAATGCTTTAGGTTTGTCCTCCTTTCTTTCGCTTCATCCACCCTCAACTCCCTGCATGTTGATGTCTGGAGAAAGTACTATTTGCTAATTAATACCACGTAATACCTGAAAAAGACCACGAGAATCAAGGTCATAGTCTTGCCATAAGTTAAATGGAAATCCAAAATATTGTAAGATTACTGCATCAACTGACAAAGAAGGGAAACTTCTGCTAAGCAGTTCGTTTCCACCCACATTTTTAACTAATAATGCCGTTGGCATCAGCATTATCTTATTTTGTTGCACAACACGCTTGCCAAAGATGAGAGTTGCTTAGAGCTTCACTACCAAAGAAGGTGACAAACCATCTGGTGTGTCCATTTAAACACCTAAAATATAATCATCGGTTCCATGTCAAATGATCAATGTATGCTGCAAATTGTATTGGAATCTATTAATCGGATATAGTTTGCAAACTCGGGCTGTTTAATGCAAGTGAGCACAGAAGCTCCTTGGCTGAGGTAATACGTCTTATGACCACAGGGTGCAATTAGATGAATAATAGTGTGTGCCATCATGTTAGTGTAAATAATTGAGCAAGTTGCACTTTGTTAATTATAAAGTGTGCCCTCGTGGCAACATGGATGCTTTGTGTGTGTTTCTTTTACTAAAGTTGTTTCACGATGTCGAGGTCCAGATGACACTCGGATGATGAAACATCACGGGATGCACGATGATTTGTTTTTGTGTCCTCCGCTGTGTCGCCGGGTTTAACCTCTTCTATTAATTGACTGTTCCTCGTGTAGAGAAGCGAACGGTGTTCAAACACACTAATCACCGAGACAGCATCTGTGGGCGACCGAGCTCTTGTGTGCAAGCGTGAGTGTGTTCACGGTGCCCTTGCCCCCGGTGACAGGATGCGAAGCAACATGAAGAGGAAAAAAAAAAAGGAGCTCAGCTCTGTCATGGTGGGAAGCTTATCACACACCAACAGGACACACACACAAACACACGCTGATACACAAGTGCATCGACTATGACGAATACTTCGTCGCACAAAAACACTCGACAACCTTTGTGTTCATATGCAGAAAGACACGTTTCTACATTTACTAGTTGATCCTTGTTTGGCCACTAGTTCTGGTAGTTACCAGAAGATCAAGATCACAGATACAAATAATTAAAGGGATCAGGTTTTTACAATGATTGCTCGTAGTAACTAAGGCAGTGGTACCGGTCCGTAAGACATTTATTACTGGGCCACACAGAAAAAAAAGTATGTTATATTCATTATTACTACCTAAAAGGTGTTTCAGTTGGAAAAAAAAGACCAGATTTTCTCTTAAATAACATTAGCGTGTGACTCTTGAGTTAATACTGTACATGTCCGAAAGGGAAAGCGAGAGAAGCGAAAACCTTATCTAGTCCCGTCCCAATTGTTTACAGAATGAAATATTTTCTTTTGCTTTATACATTTGACATAACAAATGATGGTGAGATGTTTTTTTATTTGTTCACCAAATTCTAGTTTTTGCAGGTCATGCTATTGTGTTTTATAAACAATAAATACAGATTTTTCCAAATGACTTTTAGCTTAATCTGCTGCTGTGGTGGAGAAATCAAGCCCCACCATGTCATCACAAAACACTTAGAGCTTGAGGAAAAGAGCACAAAAGTAAATTGGGGAAATGAAAAGCATTGTCAAGTCGGTCTGCAAAGGATTCTGTGAAAAATGATACTTTCCAATTATGAGATCTCTCATATGCAACCCTGTTTTCACTCACTTTTCGAATGTTCTAAATAGTGATTCAAGTTCTATGTGCAGAGATGTGATAAAATAATAGTGGCTAATAATGAGTTTGAATTTGCATTCCCATCAAAAGTGCTAACTGCAAATGAGATGTTCCGGGAGAACTCGGAGGCGATACGAGGGATGAGACAATGTGTCTCTGTTTAACCAGATTTTTTTCCGTCAGAATAGCTGGAGGAAAGTATGTGATAAGATGGAGTGAAACTGGCGGATAGATACTGTGTACATTTAATTATTTCAATGAAGTGAAGTCAGTCGAGCCTTCTGTAAAACCTCAATAAAAGACCAAGGGCAGATGTTAGTTTTTCATTAGTCTGGTCAACTCGACAACAGGAAACCAACCCACACGGGCTCATCTCTCACAGTTTATTTTCCCCACCACAAGAGAAATGTCCAGGGTGCTACCCTCTCACCGCTGCTCCCTTAATGATTCCACACTCCTGCCAAGCACTTACAATCTCCATCATCTCCTCGCCTGGTGGTCCAAGCACCTCCCAAGGCATTCCTTCCTTACTAGTAGCAGTACGTCTGATTTGTTGGAATCTCTGAGATTACCGGCTCCCCTGCCCACCCCTTTTTCTTAAGAAAATATGATGTGTAAAGTGTTTTGGTTCAACACTTATAATTGTGTAATACATTGTAAATATCCTTGCTAGTACTGAAACATTTTGTTTGTCATTAGAGGTGTGTTTTTTGGGTTATTAATTCAAAATAGTCCAAGTAAATGTAGAAAAAATTCAGCTGATTGCAAATTATTCTTGTCCTCTGCATGACTTTCCTTCATCGTTTTCTATCGCTCCTAGGAATTCTAAATGGTCTCCTGCAGAGCTGGCCCTCCTTTCATACCCTTTCCTCTCGATGGCTTCACGCCTCCGTCTTACTTGACTGATAGGAGCCAGATAGCGACATGGCAGGAGGAGAAGAAACGACTGAGGAGCTACTTTCCCAGCCGCAGTCGGATAATTCATCAGCCGCTGTTTAGAGTCCAGCCGTTTTATCTTCATTAGGAGCTTTTGGTTCCACTTCATTCAAATGTCATTACAAAATCTTTATAGATGTAATGAAATGTTCTTGGTCCAACATCATTAATGATAAGATATACTATATATATATATATATATATATATATATATATGTGTATATGTAAAATCAGTTCAAATTCTGACGGTACCCATTTTCCACAGATGACTTCTGGAATGCTGCTTCTTTTACCACACCATCATCGTACCTGCACTTTGCCACCTTCCAGGGAGAGACCAGCGCTGATATCTCCTTCTATTTCAAGACCAGCGCTCCGTACGGCGTCTTTATGGAAAACTTGGGAAACACGGACTTCATTCGACTGGAGCTCAAATGTAAGACCCATTTAAATCAAATACATGTGGAATCTTTTCAGCCTGTTAATTTGAGCATTGTGGAAAAGTGTATGTAAGTAAAAAGAGCGATAAAGTATTAGATCTCAATCTTGGTTAATTTATATCATCTCTGGGTTTGTTCTCCTTTACTTAATCTACTCCTCAAATTATTTTCCTTCAACATCAGTTTACTGTTATTGAACGTATTCAATCTATGTTTCTTTACTTACCTTAAACCAGAGGTGTCCAAACTTTTTTCTTGGCCACATTTGTTGAGGTGAAAAGGAGCGGGGGCCAAATTTGAGAAATATATCATTTACCTTATTCAGATATTCAAATTATAAAGCATTTATTTCTTGAACTTAAAATTCTTCATGGAGAGACTGGAAAACCTTCCAGTTTTTAGTATCAACATTCATTAGCCACACTTTGTGTGTCAAAAAAACTTTTGTGACGTTTAAAAAAATGCCACGTAAAAGGGTCGAGAATTCGGGCCACACTTGACAAGAACATCTCAGAAAAATATAAATGAACTATAAGAAAACATTTATTACAGTTTAGTTGTTTAATTTTTTTTTTTGTTTGTTTTTCTAGTTTATCGTACACCTTTAAATTGTTTGTCAATCCAAATGATCGAATCATTTCTAAGTCAACCCAATTTTCAAACAATCTTAAAGATGAACTTAAAATATTTAATCTGGACTCATTGATAACTTGACAAACTTTGTGTATAAAGTTTGAAAAAGCTTCCCTCAGCAGCCCAACTAACAATAATGGCCCAAATCTTCACGTGTCTGAGTTGCGTTTTTGAGATCCTTGTTCATGGAAGTTCTTCTTCTTGAGCGAATGGTTTTGGCTGCACTGGTGACTTGTGCAGGGCGTAATCCATCACTTGCCAAAAGCACGACATGGTTGGCTCCCTTGAAGAGAACTGGCAGTGATAAACAGTCTTTCGCTTGTGATTCCAATGAAAATGGGATTGAAACGTCCATGTCAAAGGGGCCGGCTGCTCCGTTCCCAAACCCACTGCTCTGTGTTCCCCAGACAAGAAGAAGAAAATCAGTTTTTGGCCAATTCAGCTGTTTGGTTGACTCATAAACAGTGTTGCCCATCATTCCACTGGACAAGTTTAAAAAAAGTTTTCCTAAAAAGTATGGCCACACAGGCAGAGGACATTTAGTCTCTGGTCGGTCATGGCTTCTTAGTCAAGCCAAGAGGATATTAGGAATGTGTCATTAAGCTTTAAAATTCCCCTGCATCGATTTACTGTCGCTTCCGCCGTGCCATCATTTTTGCCCCGTGGCACAATCGGCCAGTGACAGCATGCCTACATATCCACACATTACACATAATCTTACCCTCTCATGGGCAGATAAGTTCACACCAATCCAGTCGGGGCATGAAAGCATGTGCATTAGAGGAGGAATGTGTTTGCAGGAGCTCAAAGAATAAACACATGCGACCTTGTGCAGGACACATTATAATCTAACCCCAGTTCCTCACCAGCAGGTTTCAATTTATATTTAAATTTTTTAAAAGACATTTAAAAAACTTTTAGGACATGTTTGTTTGCAGTGAGCTGGTAACAGGATTGACGACCGCTGGAGAGTCTTTAAATATCGCTTCTAGTGTCCTCTGCAGAATCTTTGGAGCCGCTAAAGCTCCTTTTAAGTGACATTTCTGACTCCCGGCTAAGAATAATCAATGTTGGGTTTGTGATCCAAGTAAGCACAACTCAGAATGTTTCAACTGTATTATTGTCCTTGTGGTCAGAAGACGGGACAAACACATTGAAGTTTAGTGAAGTCTCTGCAGCTGAAGTTTTTTTTAAGCTGTCGTGTCTGTCTTACTTGTTATCTTATGAAATGATAAAAGAAAGAAAGAGCTTTAGGAATATTTTAAGACTCTTTAGCTTTTATCAGTTTGCCACTTGGAATTGTCTGCAATGGAAGTTTGCAGATGAGCTAAGTAAATAGTCTTTCATATGAAGTAGGCGTTTTTGCGATCTTATTTCTGCAGATGCTTCTTTTTTCTTTTCGAACGCTCTCATTTTGACTAGATATGCTTATATTTTTCTCTGAAAGGCTCATGTTTTGTGTCAGTTTTCCCATGAGTGAAGAACAGAACAGATTAAAGAGAAAGGGTTGAGTAAAAAACAATTGCAATAATACAGACAAATGTATAAACAACAAAGAAAGAAATATAAAAGCAGATATTAAAAACAGTGCTCCAAATACATCACTAAAGCTTTTTCAACATAAAGCTGCAATACCCAAAATTTATTTTTTAATACTTTTGTTAAACCCAACACACTCGCATGTTTCAAATGTTGACGTCTTCCTCTCCAACATCTAGTAAGTCCCTCATCATGACCATGTTTTGAAGATATTACTTTATAAAGTTCTCCCCCGTCAGAAATCAGGGCGAACAAGAGGTTACAAGAGCAGAGTCCATTATGACATAATAATGGCTTCAGTCCTCCTCCAGCCAGCCTAATCACTCACAGCTTTGTTTATACAACAAGTCCTATGGAGTTGAGACTTTTAAGGATTGATGACAGATGGTGATCAACCACTATGTTTGACCAATCACAGAATAGTGGGCGTTGCTATACAAGATTAAATCTCCAGCAAAACAAAGTGTTTTCAGTGGGAGGGGCTTAAGCACATTTTTTAATGTAAATATTTCCATGAAAAGTGAATTTTGTACAAACATATTGATGAGTACAATAGAGTCCAATATCTATTTAAGACACACTTAAATCCACACATTAGCTGCTCTTTAAGCTCTTCTCACAATAACATCTGCTAAAACTGAGCCAACAACTCCACAAGGAGCAGTGAAACGATAATGCATAACTCACGAAAGCAACAACGGCGACGCTAACATGCATGTTAGATATCAGTGAGTGATTCCGAGCTTGGCTCCAGGTTCAATAACTAACAGAGTGCTGCTTCAGGCCACTGTAGACACGCTACTTTACACTAATGACTTCCTCCGTGGCTAACAGACGAGGGGAGCTCTGCGCTCTCAGGCTACTGCAGTTTTCATTTCTGCCCATTGAGAAAGTCTTAAAAAGAAAGTTGTGCGACATCCATCTTGCTTTAAAGTGCAGCTGGAACAACACGCACATAATCTAATAGACACACGGCATCTGGCATTGCTATTCCAGCATATAACTTCCTGCATATAGCATTCTGATGTATGTGCTGCCTCTCTCGCTATTTACAATACTGATGTGGCATCTTGCTGCTGCAGCTGAATGTAGAATTTATAGATCATCAATTCACAGCACTAGAAGCTCTTGAAAGGCTTTGTTGAGTGAGCTTCTTTTTTTTTTTCAGAATGACGTATAGCTGAATGCTTAAACACACAATCACAATCTATTTTAAAGGTTAATGCACTCTGTGCTTCTTCTCCTTGTGCATGTGGAAGATTGGAAATGTGTTTAAAACCTCGAACTAATGCAGGAGGGAAGGAGGCACGAAACAAGGAGCTTGATAATGGATAAGTGGAAGTGGAAGCCGTAAATGAAGACACACAACAGAGGGACAAATGCTCGTGTAGGGAGGAGAGTTGTAGTGCTGGGTGGACGAAAAAATAAATTAAACATTGCGCACACAATGAAATAGCGAGATAATAAAACACATAGGAGAGAGAGAACAAAACTGAGTCATTGATAAAGAAGCCTGGGGAATTGATGGTTGAAGTAAAAGTGATTATTACACCAGGGAATGAAATGTATAACAAAGACTGAGCATGTTAAGGGTTAAAATGGAAAAATAGTTAATTTCCCCATTGGTTACCTTATATCATCTATTCTTATGTATAAGCGTAAGGAAGCAAACATCAGTAACACACAGAAATAATTGCTTTATCGCAAGTAAGAAGGTGAGTTTTATTCCTGTCTGAGGCAACCTTGGGTTTGAACCTGGGCTTTCTTCCACGTTCTTGTCCCCGTGGGTTTTCTTCTTGCACTTCCTCCCAATATCATACCCACATTAATTTATGACTTGTCAGGTTAGAACTAAAACTCAAAGACCAGATAACAGAGATCAGAGTTGGTTTAAAGTCACAACAATTTTAGTTGCAGAAAGGAGAGTTAAATACAGAACTTTCTCACATAATGTCTAATTTAACTCTAATTTTAAGGCATGTTTCGGTTGCATCTTTATACTCTATCATAATTTATTGATTATCCGAGAGACAAGAACAAAGTTTAAAACTGGATGAAAACAAACAGGAATGAATTACAGCTGGTTTTAAATGAAGCATGAAAAGTTGTTTTATTCCTAATCTGAGTAATCAATGTTTCTTTGTAAGATTCCCACACATTACATTTTTCAACTCAGATCAAATCTTCTTCAAAACACAAGCAATTACCTGTGGTTGAGAAAGCACTCAACACACTAGCTCAGTCACTTTCCATAACTTACAGTGGCAAGTTTTCCAGGATATCCCCCTTTTTCTGCAATAGCTTCCAGTGAACTTGCAACCCTTATTAGGGAAATAAATAGTAAGAAATAAAAAAGCAAAGAAACACATTTTGAACTAAATTATCTTAAATAGCCATAAGTTTGTGAAGTTATATCTAACCTGTTAGGTATTGACACATGCTTTTAACCTTCAACGCTATATTTTATATTTTATGTGAGGGTTTTTAATGTTATAATTATTTCAATCATCTATTATATGCTTTAATTTCTCCTCGGAACATCATAAACATTAACGCACCACTTCACTCTAAATGCAATGGAAGAGAATTACAATAAAGGTCAGACGAGTCAAACTCAATGGCGCGCCAGACGCATAATTATGGACGCCTGAGGCATGTTTAAGTATCTACATTTGTTCATGATGATAAAGGGGCGGCCCTGACTATTGCTTCACAATAACATGTTGATCACTGAGGGTGAATCTGTCTGTTAAACTTCTGGTGTAAAAAAAAAGGGCAAAATCAATATTGACCTTCAACTACTTTATCATGTGTCCAAGCTGATCCAGGGAGACGAGCCTAGGGGCCTCTAGGAGCAGAAGAAGTAAAGAGAAATGGTGCTTCTTTGGGAAGTAACAGTTGCATTACCTTAGTGAAGTGAATTTTAAATATCAATGGTTCATGACAATGAGGAAAAAAACAATGTTATGTGGAGGTGATTTGTCATAAATTCTTTTTAATGTATTTCTTGAAACATCAGACTAAAAAAATAAAACAGCCAGTGAAATGAAAACACTGTTAAAAACTCTGCCCTCTGTTCATTGTCTGTGAGATTAGTCCCGAGCTGTGATCAGTCACATGTTGCAAAGCTGAAATCCATACAACCCAAATGAATGGCTGTGAAACAAATGAGCCATTAGATTAGAAATTGAACCCATATTTACCATCGGAGTTGACAGTGTTGGCAAAAGTGGGACATGAAAACTCTTTCGCTCACATTCTCTCTCTTTCTGCAGCCCCAACCATGGTCTCTTTTTCCTTTGATGTTGGGAACGGTCCAGTGGAGTTAACAGTGCAGTCAGCAAATCCTCTCAACGATGACCAGTGGCACAGAGTGATGGCCGAGCGGAACGTGAAAGAGGCCGTCCTCCAGTTGGATCAGACCTATCAGGCATCTCGGCTCGCTCCTGCACAAGGCCACACTCGGCTGGAGCTGTTCAGCCAGCTCTACGTGGGTAAGTCGCTCCCAGAACTTCCTCTAAGTCAAAATGAAACCCTTAAGAATGACTCAGAGTTTGTTAGCTATCATTAAATATCCTCTTTGTGTGAGAAGGACAATCGCAGAGACAAACACTCCAATTACGAGCTCTCAAGTACAGACAGAACGTCTTGTGATCTCAACCATTTGAAAACTTTTCCCTGCTTTTTACAGCAATGTTGAAAGGAGAGTCTGCCATAAGTAAATAATGTAGCCGTCAGCTTAAATCTCTGTATTCTCTCTTAAGAGGCTTCAGTCAAACCAGCGCCAGAGCTCATTAAATAAAGTTAATCCAGCTCACACACACCAGAGATTTACATTTCATTCCATGTGCACATATCGCATAATTGGTCAGAATTTAAAGAGTTGGTATCAGTAGTTGGCGGCTTATTATTGAAAAAGTCTTAAGTATAATAGTTTTTTTAATCCCTTTTTGTTGTCTAGTTTGTATGGTTAAATAACATGTAATTGAAATACTCACACAACGTACTTTTTTAACTCAAAACCAAGATTATATATGATATATATATATATATTGATATTGATATTTTACCACGATTAAGCAAAACAAGTGTCATCTGGTGCAATGAACTGTGTTAAACATGCATTCATCACAGTCATCACATTTGGTATCTCTTTCCTTCGAAACTGTTAAGAGCATTTTCTACGACAGAGTTGCCTAAGAAGACTATGTCGCTAACACAAATCCCACTATTGTAAAGTGGATTCAGGCCAGAGGCTGTGAAAGCACCATTTAGTGTAATAGAAAATAAACACAGACAAAAATGTGTTGTTTTTCCCACTGTCAGCAATAAATGCAGAAAATAAAATCAGTGTATGTATCAATCCTGACTGCAGCACCTTAAATAATAAACTATAGATTATGATCACAATTGTTTAGGTTTTGCTCAGGGATCACCCAACAGAATTATAATTGAAGTAAAGTGAGAAAATGCAACACAAGCGATTTACATACAGAATACAGAACCAGAAACCTGCAATTCAGATTATTGAGTACTTGAAATGATTAAAACCCAATGAATGTTTGGAATAAAATCCATTCAAAAAAAGAAAAAGTGTTTTGAACCCCTCCTTCATTTTGAATGAATTTCTTTGTTTTGTTTTTCCTATTTATTGTGATGACTCAAGAGGCTCCACAAAATTGCAATGACACTGTTCTGAAACTGGGGGGAGCCAGAAACAATATTTTCAATCATACTCATTTTTGCTTAAGGGGAATTTTTTTAATCAATGAAATTTAACCAAATTTGTTAAGACGTGACCAGTTGAAAACTTTATTTTACTATTTCCACTACATTGGAATACGAGACTCCAGCCAAACACATAAAACACAGCTCAGTTTATTTATTACATTTCTCAGGTCACATTTTTACTTACTTTGTATTTTGTGCTGAGCTGTCAGAGGTCTCTGACTCTAAGGCTAAAATACTTTTTTAGGGATTTGCAAGAAGACTAGAAAGTGCTGAGATGGATCACAGCATTCGTCTCCTGTGGCAAAACTTCTGCACGGAGAAGATTGTAACAAATTCCAATCATGTGTCGTGATGTGATAGCCTTAGACCCCCCCCCCTCCCCTCACCAATCCAGGGTTCTCATATAATTTCATAGTCTCATCACTTTTGCTGATTTGAACGCTCCAGAATCCTTGTCACCCTATCATGTCTCAATTTGCCCTGCGGTATATTTGTGCTCTCGCCTAGTCAAATGGAAATCTGTGAGAAGATTGTGTCATTGTGCGTCTGGCATTTACGAAAGTGGTACATGCACGCTCTCATTTGCCTGAACATATTTGGGATTAGGATTCTGATGGAGCGAGGTCTGGCCTCAGAATCCGACGTGACACAATGGCAGGAGATAAAGAGTGGCGAGTCTTATGTAACCAACAACCTATGTAGGAACATCGGCAGAGGAGAGAAGATCTCCTCGTCTCATCTCTAATCCTCAGTTAAGCCTCATTTGAGGGTCTCTTTTGGGGGAGTTAGTGCCACACACAAGGATTGCCCCGGACTCTACAGACTTAGATGCGACCCCAAAAAAGATAGAGATCTGCTTTTCGTAATCCACAGATTTGGAAAGAGCGAGTGTCTTTCAGATCTTTTATTTCTTTCCCCACCTCCCACATTGATTGACCTGCTTGTAGAGCCGGAGAAGTAATATCGCCAGAGGAATGATCACTTTGTATGATTCAACATAATCTTGCACTTCAGTGTCTTGGTAGCATCTTCCTCGTCAATCAATACGTTCTTCCCAAGCATTTAATTGCTTTGGTGTTTACCGCGCAGAAGCTCATTTGTTCTAATAGCCCCCAGAGTAAATGTTTCACCATCCGCCTGCTGTCATTTACTGAACATGACTAACTCTTCCCTCTCTCCGCTTCATCACCTGCTAACTTAGAGTCTAAAATCCAACTCTTTTTATCTTCCATCCACATCTGCTGCTGTGATTTAGCTCCCTTTATGATTTTGCATGTGCTTTATGTTTGATGTTTTGTTTTTCTGTTCTGCTTTTTGTTTTCTTTCATTGCTTCTGTTAAAATGGATCCACATCTTGCATGTTGTCTTCGCCTGCATGTGTTTCGACGGTCGCAGGGAAACCAGCATCGCTCACCTGCCAAGACAGTAGGTTTCATCACGTGCATTCATGAGACTGTCATTAAATTCAATTAATATGATATAGTTCGTCAAACTTTATCTTAAATAGCACGAAAACATTTCTATAGGCCCTGAAAATCAGCTTTATCTTTTATTTCTCACAAGCAAACCTGTTAAATTAAGTACTTTATCATGACAGCACACAATAGTTTTTTTCTCAAGTGTGTTCAACATTGTGTGCACCAGCTAGTACTTAAGTGTGTACACTCATTAAAGTTGTTTTTTTGTTTTTGTTTTTTTTAAGGGATGAAACATAAACAACTTAAAACACTTCATATGTAGATGATATGTATTAATGAACATCAGTGTGATTAGTACAAGATTCAATTTTCATTACCACATAATTCAACTACGTGAGATCCTTTGGGAAACAAATCAAGCCTCATTATTGAGTAATTGGATTTTGTTGTGTTGCTATTGAGTTAGAACGGACTTGCAATCTCTTTTAATTAATTAGTTTATTGTTGGTTTGTTTGTTTTATTATTCATAATTTTTTCTGTATTTCATAGAATTTTAGTAGTGCTAGTAGAGATAATTACGGATTGGATTTTTTTAACCCAAACAAAATCTGAATTTCCGTCTACTTATGACATCAGTGGGTTTTTTTTTTTATCTTGCAACATTATTCAGATGTAGGCTGTTTTCAAATGTTCTTAACGTTGGAACAGTTTCTGGGAGCTTTCTGATTGCAATCATTGTTGACCCTGGTGTTACATATCATCTGGACACAAACAAAAATAGTTGCACTTCATCATAGAGTATAAAAAGGCTTTGGTAAGCAGCATCAAGCTTTACAAGACTTTAGCTCTTTCTTCCCAAGGTAGATGTAGTCAAATGCTCTTGGACCTTTTTTTCTTACTTCGTAACACATGAGATAAAATCATTGAAATGTCCCAAGTACAGTTGAAGCCACACTTTTTTTTCGTGCATTATAAAAGCCTGAAGTTGATAAGCAGGATGATGATATGCTTCAAGTCTATTGAGGTCATGTTTCCAAGTGAGTGTTCTTTGTGATGTGGGACTTAAACCAATAAGTGCAGCGGCACATTTCATGGACTGTATTAGTGGCTGTTGGCACATTACAATGGTTAGCTTTGTATTCAAGATACTGACTAAGGACTTCACAGGATGTGTCCGAGACCCCCTGGAAGCTGTTACCATGGGAGTCTGGTTGAAGTGGCGGGGGGACGTCTGTCTGTAGGACACTACACAGGAAGAGTGACTAGTTAATAAGGCTCTACTCGGCTGGTTTCCACCCATTTAAGCACTTTTCAGACAGCGTAAATCCACTGAACAGTGCCTGTGTTTTAAATGGTTACTTCTGCACAAACTGATATTCGAGTTGCACTCTTGTGTTTCAGTGTTTGTTTTTTAGCTTTTTCCTTTTTTACTCAACTAGGATAAGTGCTGCTGCCTTTCTTGCCAAGGTCAGACATTGTTTAAGAGATCTTGATCTCAATGAGTCTTTTATTTGGTTAAATCAGAAGAGAATTCTTGAACAAGACAGTCGCAGGGATTTTCAACGCTGATTTTCATTCTGTTGCTCCGGTAACATGAGATAAGACATACTTCTAGGTTTACGCTAAGAATGTTGTCGATTGCCGGTTCACTCTGTCGGATCTCTGTGTGGTGTTTGCGTCCGGTGTAGCCAAGGAGCCTCATCTTCCTTCATTAAAGCTGATGAAGTCCTGAGTAAACAGGTGGCGGAACACTCCATCCAATCACGGGAACAAACCAGATTAATGAGCCGGCACCCTTGATCAAGTCCTTTGACTGGGGAGAGCGCGGGGCTCTGTTGTATCATGATGTGCGGCTGATAAATATTTGGAGAGAAGAAAGAACATGCGTCGGGTGAACGTTGGATTGATAAGCTGTGAATCTGAAGACGTGAAACATGTTCCTATGAGACGAACAATGCTCAGAGAAACCCTAATAACGTCTTAATATACGTCCCCACGGCTCTTTTGTTACGCTGTTTGTGCCGACGTGTGTTGCTAGCATTACCTGCAGGTGTGTGTTTATTACCATAAATGCTCCATAAGTGCACATTCATCTGTTTTACACCTCTTCTTCTGTCCATGGTAACGGGTAGTTAGACAGTAATGGTGCAAGGCCGGAATGACCGTGCAAGCATTTCTAAGCAATGGCTATTGGCACCCCAAGGCTAAGCATTAGAGCTTCTATTGAATTCCTCAGATTGAGTGTGGTTTGTGTCCCGCGTGCTTGTCTGTGCTCTGTTTGCTATGGAGTTTATGAGCGCCATGAATCCTTCTCCGCTTCCAAGATCTTCATTAGTCCACAGTGTTCATTAGGCTCCTCTAATTAGTGGACGTTGAAGGTCGTTTCAGGGACAGAGTCGGGTCTGTAAACGAGTATCCAGCTTTTTTGCAGGTGTTTGGCTCATACAGCCGTTGGCAAGAACGTAAAGACAACGTCTAAAATTAAAATCACTTTTGAACTGTTGACCTCGGTCTCTTCCTCCCTTGTATGCTCTCTCTAGGAGATTGTGCTATTGGGATCAGAAAATGAGTTTGTTTTTGTTTGTATATATATACTGTATATGTATATAGTTGATACATTTCGATCATTACAGTCTCAATATTTAAGACAACTTATGAGGTGTCTTATATTAAATATAGTCGGTTGAAGTGAACTTGGTGAAATACACCCTTGAGGGCGAACAAGAAAGTGATTTTCTCTCCAGAGCTGTATATCACCCACAATGCATTGCAGTGGTGCGTGAAAATGGACCACCGTTGTCTGTTCTTTGTTTCTATCACAGAAGAAACTGTTTTTTTTATATATTCTTGAAAGAAAATTAATTAAAAGAGGAAGCATGGATCTGTTAAAACAAATTTTGAAAATTAGGGTAGTTATATACATCTGTAGATATAAACATATGTAGATATATACATATAAATATACATGTACACACATATACACATATATACATATATACATAAATATACATAAATACATATATACATATACAAAAGAAACTGTAAAATATGGCTACTTGTAAATTCTTGTGTGGTTTAAAAAGTTTTGATATATATATATAGTTTTAAATTGCTTTTAATTAAGGAAATATAGCTCTTCCAGCAACATGTGTTTGATCCATGTTACGGGCTGTGAGTGAAGGAGGTGCGATTCATTTATCTACTCCACTCACCATCACTTGCGACCAGGTGTGATTTTAAAACGTAGTCTAATCCAACCGTCCAAGATTAACTACTCAACCTTTGAACTTTTTGTCTTAACCTGAATCTTTGCCTCTCTGGGTTCAGCAATAATTCTGAGCTTGTTCCTGTGTTTGGCTCTGTTAACGTTCTCTCTCCTCGCTGCTCCTTTAACAGGTGCTGCAGGCGGACAGAGAGGCTTCCTGGGCTGCATCCGAGCCCTCCGAATGAATGGCATAACCTTGGACCTGGAGGAGAGAGCCAAGGTCACACCGGGGGTGAAGCCCGGTTGTCAAGGCCACTGCACCAGCTATGGGATGTACTGCAGGAACGGAGGGAAATGTGTGGAGAAGTACAACGGATACTTGTGTGACTGCAGCCACACGGCCTTCGACGGCCCCTTCTGCACTCGAGGTGAGGAAGATCGTTCTGATATTCTCTGTTGGTTCAGAGAGCACGTGCACGAGATCAGAGATGACAGGAACGCAGAAGCATCTCATGTTTGCCAATCAGATTATATGTGTATTCCACAAGAAGAACCACATTGCCAACACTGCCGCTACACACTTACAGGAAATTAATTGCCAGCTTCTTCTTCTACCAGTACTACTAGTTGTTGTGTTGATTTGTGGAAAAGATGTGTTTTTTCGAGACATTTACGCCAGTATCTCCTCCGAAAACTCGTCATCAGTGAAGTATCTTCCAGTTAGCGCCATCAACGTCACTAAGATTACGGCCATTAAGAGTGGAAAGTGATCCACACTCAATTTTCTGGCCATTTGAGTGCGCCAATTGAGTGCTCATTCCACACCATTTTCGCACACTGCTCATTATGACGCACTTGTGCACTCAAATTATTAAGTGTAAGTGCAGAAGTGCACGTTTTGGGACACAGCCATTATCTTTTTCTCAGTCCCCCTAAAGCCGGTGGTTGTCAGATAATCAGAAGGTCCAGAACCTCCTTGGCAGATCCCCTAATGCACACTACCAAAAACACACAAACAGTTTTGCCTATAAACTATACTTGCAGAAGTTATTGTTATTAAAATGCAAAATGAAAAATACATCCTGAAATAACACGATTAAGGGAAAGTAAATTAATTTTAATTTATTTTATGATTCCAACTTTTTTTAATGATTAGTCTGATTTAAGAGGATTTAAGGGGGCTTCAATATCATATGGTTAGATCATAGACACCTATTTATTCATTGCACTTAACATATAATCTAGGAGGGTTGCCTTATATTTTCAAAACCAGAGCCACTTTTGTACGAAGGTTCAGCATCTCACATCTTTATTTTGTTTCCTGTCCTCTTCTTTTTCATTCACTGAGATAGTTTTCTGGCTTTGATAAAAGCTATCGATTGACAATGATTTTACCACTTTACAGGTTTCAGTAAATGGTAAAAAAGTGAGCTGATGTGAGAGCTTTCAAGTGTAAGAGCTCTCCTCAATAGAATGCCTGTCAATGTCAAAAACAGATCTTCGACTATGTGCTGTTGAACTACAAATTGAAGCAAAAGTGCGGTTTGTGTTATGTTTGTTTCACAGGGATTCATTAGAAACAGCATAAAGTTCTCGCTTTACGAAGCAGGAGTTCTCTGTCAGAGCCTCTGAGCTACTTCTGGCCAGACTCGATTAATTTGTTGCATATTTGTGTTCGTGCTATCGGCACCATGGGGCGACAAGTTGACGGAATGACGACGCTTGCTTTATTGTGTAGGAGGAACTGCAAGAGCTGATATGTCAGTGTTAAACTTGAAAAGACTTTCTCTGAAGTCTGTCATCGTCATCATAATCGCATATTTCACTCATCAGAAAATAACTCTGCTCCATTTGTTTATCTCTCTCACTCTCATTAAAATGCCATAACAGGGTAACAGTGTTCCCGTGTGTCTGCTCATCGTTCTGCATTCAAGTCTTGCTTTAGGAAAAAAAAATGTTATTCAAAAAAAACTATTTTAGTTCAAATAGAAACTGCACTGTAATATCAATCAAGATGCACAGCTCAAAATGAAGTGTAATAGATACATTTAATGTATTTAAGCAAAAAAAATAAAAGTCAATTTTGTTTTTATAAAAAAAATAAAAGCTATTTCTTGTTGAAATAATACCAGAAAAATGGTAAAAACTACTTTATGTTCTTACATGTTTGATATGGAGCTCTATCGAAACAATGGTCAAAGAAAGAGAGTGTTTTTTTCATCACAGAAAACGTGTTTAGATTTTGAGTTTTAAACAATTATGCATATTTTTAATTTACCTTGTCAAATTGTTGGTCTCTGCGTGGGATTCTTTTTAACCAAACTGAAAGTGCCCCCTGAAACATTAATGTTACCCATAGGAAATATGTGTTGCTCATCTGTTCAATCTCATCTCTTGAGATCAATTTGAGATTCTCATATTCACATCATTCTGTGATCATTTGCTTCTGATTTACTTCTCCTAAGGGACCCTTAGGAGCAAGACATCAGCTAAACAGAGACGAGACACCAGTAAGACAAAGGAGGTTGAATTGAGAAACCATTTGAGCGATACTTGAGAATAATGATGAACAGAGGAGATCTCACATATTTATCCCCTAGATCTCAATTATGTCTGATAACATGTGAATGAGAATTAAAGAGAATAAAATAAGATAAATCTGAGACTTTTATGAGATAAATCTGGGAAGTATGAGCATTAAAAGAGATCTTAAATCTCATCAGGAGCTGGGATTGAACCGACAACCTTTCAGGTCATGGGCAGTGAGCACTGTGCAACAGACCTTATCCAGGCTGTATTTGAGAAATACAAGAACAAATTAAGAATGCAATTTAAAAATGAATTATCTTTAGTAATTAGAAATGACTGTAAAAACAATACTAAATATTGAAAAGTTGCAACGGTATAATATTTTCGCAGGAGATTCAATTAATTTCAATTAATCAATTAATAACGACACTGTACTTCATCTTTTTTCTTTTTTTCTTTTATTTGAATTTGAATTCCCATCCATACAAATGAGAAACCAGTATACCGGTCACTAGTGTCATAATTGTCTAAATCTAAGTGCAAATATCAAGTAAAGTGAAAATGTCTAGTAAACAAATGTGAACCGTTTGGACCATGGCGTTGAACTAACTTTTATTGTGAAAATAATAAACATGCTTGCTCTGGCCCGACATTTGTTGACAAAGGCTTTCTTGAGCTCACATTGTGATTTACTTGAGAGCTTGCACTCCTATAATTTTTAGAAAAGAGATAACTGTAGGAGAATCTGAGAACTCAATTAGTGAGCAGTGAGAGACAGTGTTTCTCACTGAGATATAACTAAGATCAAATTGAGAAATATTCGAAGGTGGCACAGAATGTCTGATTTTTCTCTTAGTTGGGATCAGGAAAAGAGACGGCTGTGAGAGAATTTAGAGAACTTGCACTGTGCTCACTGTGAGATTTGATTCTCAGGAGAGACATTTGAGAAGAATGAGAAAACCAATTTTTTTAGGAGAAGTAAATGAGACATGAATGAAATCTCATCTTCAAGTTTGCTTTGCAATGGGTACGTTCATTTAGTTTTGTTTCTCTCAACGTTGGAAATAATGTTTGAAACTTAGTTGGTATCAAATCCAATTACGATGCATTACCAGTTGATAAAGTAAAGAAAAAAATTGAAAAAATAATCTCAAATCTAAATCTTAAAAAATGGCCAAGTTGAGTTCCAGGGTATTATGAAACTTGATGTTTTACTGATTCATAATGAATGTATTAATTTGTATTTTGGGCCCTATAACATCACAGCATGGACTACATTTGGCCCAGAGACCCAAGGTTTCCGTTTGTTATTATGGATGTATTGACTAGTGATGTGCTGATGAAGCTTCATGAAACAGTGTCATGTTGTAAAGAGGTCAGTAGGGGGCGCCATTAGTTTGAAAAATGTGTGTTTTTTTTTCATCAGAAAAAAAGAGAAAATAATGACACTGCTCATGAAGCTTCATCAGACCCATCACTAGTATTTACTTGCTTTATATTGTTGTTTACCTGTTATAAATATACTACTCTGTTTTTATGCAGGATTTATTCTGTTTTTTCTGTCACATCTCACCTCGTATTCTACTGCGCTGCCCTCCCTGTCCTCTGTGTGAAACCTCCCTGCCTCTGCCTGTACTCCGAGCAAGTGAAAAATGCATGAAGACAGATATAATTGCAGAGTGGATTTCCATTGTATACATATTTACACCTGAAGTGGGACCCTGCAGAGTTTCACAATAAACTTTTTCTATTTATGACTCCTGAGGGTCACAGGGAGTCAGCGGGCACTTGCACAAACACCAGGGTACTCGAGTGAACGTGGACAGCTTTCCTGAAAAAAAAACACTGCCGAAACTCACACACACACACACGCACACAGTCCACATCTTTGCCCTGAAGCGTGATTTTCTCATTCCCTCTTATGCTCGCAGACATGTGTTGGTGCAGCAAGTCAAAGTCTCCCCCCCTTTTTTTCAAGCACAGCACAGAAATCACACATTGGTTATACACAGATGTCAAATTATCTGTGGTTTGCATGCATGAATAGCTGCCTTTTTAAGTGTTTTTTAAATGGAGATTAATTAAATCACCGAATTTTAAAACCCCATACAAATTATCAACTCATGTGGCTCGAGATATGCACTGAATATTAACAACGAGTAACGATTTTTTTCGATGGGTTTTTTTTTTTGCATCAATCAGTTGACATGAAGAAATATCTGTCCAAACAATGAGAAGGTAATATTGGCCTGTCAGACGTCTCTTATAGCCAAAGTATCAACAACAACCCAGAGTGAAGTGGGTTTTCTGTCCGATCAAACACCAACGTTTATTGAATGTGAACTTTTTAAACAAAAAAATAGGTTTATTTCCACCAATATTGTTTTGTTGTTGTCGTTGTTTCTTATATTTATCCATTTGATTCTAAACATTTGTATCAGAAACAATTAATAGCAATGATAGTATGAAGCAACACACACAAACAAGTGAAGGAGAAAAAAAAAACTCTAGACTCAGATGGTAATTCAGAACAAGAACGAAGTGCAATTATCTGTTAATTACCCACTATCTAGTTTCTGTAACTATTTACTTTTATTGGAAAGGAAAATATTGAATTGAAAAATAAAAACTCAATGGTTGTATCATATTTCAAATGTACCCAACTATAGAAATAATTAAAGCAATAGTTCACCCAACCTTTAAATGTCATTCATGTTCGAGTCATCCTCATGTCGACTAGGGGCTCGGATTATTTTCCGTAATCTCTTCCTATTGGAGTTATTGGCAAAAATGTAAATCCATATTACCGATGTGAACAGAGCTCAATTTTCTTTTCCCAAAAAGACACACCAAAAAAAAATTCCAGTGTTTAAACTTCTGCTCCAAATAATCTCTAAATATAGTCTAGTTTTCCAAGAACAGTTGCTCTTGAAGTGGCTTCATTACAAGAGGGACATTAGAGACAAGCAGTTTGGAGGTATTTGGATATATTTTATTTATTTATTTTTTGGACGAGGACGACAAAGAAAGTTTGCGCTCTTGACAACCATCATATGGAAATAGGATGTTTGCCTAGATGGTGGTCTCTGCACTATTTTCCTTTGTTTAGAACTTCTCTAATGAAAAATCACATTTTTAAACTAATGGCGCCACCTACTGGCCTCTAAACAACATGACACTGCTTCATGAAGCTTCACCGGCACATCACTAGTTCTTACTCATTAAAATCAAATGCATGGAAAACCCAAAAGTGACTCAAAATTGTTTTGCCGGCCGTAACTTGCTGTACATGGGACTGTGGGATACATACAAACTTGTTTTCCTAAATAGATTTTTATCATCCATAATATTGAGCATGTCTCTGTTTGTCTCATTGTTTTTCACTCTCCCTGCTCTGATGAGAAATTTGAACCTCATCGGCTTCAAGTCTGATTCAGTGAAAGCCTAGCAGCATTTTTCTTGGAAGAGGGTGAGAAACGGTCTGTGAAAACTTCTGCTTAACACAGATCAATTGTTAAAATTGGTCTCTTGAGGCTTCTGAAGCTTGAAACTGTATCACTACATAGCAGAGTTGGAGCATAAAATTGCAGCAAGGCTGAATGGAGGCGAGGCTTTTGCACTCCGGTACAAGTTTGAGAACTTGCCCATTTTCCAGCAATAATCCCTCTATTAAATTTAAGTAATGTAGCTTAAAGTATTTATTGTACTGTGTCCAGTGGGAGATGGCGTGCGAAGCAAAGCTTTGAAAAAAGATGCATAAATGCGTTCGTTTTTTTATTCTGTGCTCACAGGGACTGCAGCTCATATTTGTTGGCTGGTAGAGAAAAGTGGGAGCCCACACGTCCAATGTGGTCCAAAACTGAAACTACTTTTTTTGAATGCAGTTTATAAATATGTATTCATCTGAGCGTGCCGCCATGTTACAATGATATTTCTACTCCATCTCTATCCTCTTATCCGCCGTCTGGTCACAGGATAATAGATTTGTTATGCGACTTTAGGCCAGCACTAACTTAACGCTATCAAGAGGTTCTCAGACTAAGTAGGGTAACCCCTGTGGAGAATCCCAAAAAGAAATAGCTGACAAAGAGGATTTATATATAAGGCATTAAAAACTTTCATTTTTTTATGCTGCAAGGCCGTTGTGAAAAAATGTTTTTTTTTAAGGTGAAAACAGTCCAGGTGCTTTTGTTAAATCACTTGGTTTGGATAAAGGAGAACCCGCATTCTTAAATGCTATATTCAACGCCAAATTCCCCTCGAACGGCTTAGTGTACAGAGACAATAGATCAATCAATAGTCATTCAAATGTTGTTTTCTCTGAATCAATCCAGTCAGCTCTCACTGAGATGTTGCTTCTTTTGGTGCATTTCAACGTATTAGTTACTGTCCTCATCCCTTGGCTGAGGAACCAACTGGGCAGGTGGTATGTATGTCTGTTTATGGTTAAATAATTCATTTTGTTGAGGCTGCGACTGCACCGACAACTTTTGTGAACGGGGATCAATGAGGAGGACTTTTGTTTTCTGCACCATATAGGTTAGACATTTTACTCTTAATTTTATTTGGCCCCCATGAGGTCAGAGTAAAACTATATATAAATCATATAGAATGTTTCTGAGAGTAGCTGTTACTTACCATTTTCATTTGTACTTAACTAATATGTATATGTATAGTTTGTTTATGTTTAAAGTTTGCTTAGAGTTTAGTTCCCCTTTTTTCTATTTATGGGTATTCCTAGTTTGTTTTTTTTAAGGTTTGAAATGAACTACCCTCACGTAACATCTAAATGTTATCTGTGGATCTTCATGATTTAAGCTTTGAATATATATACAAGATGTAATAATTATTGATGTGCTGGTGAAGCTTCATGAAACAGTGCCATGTTGTTTAGAGGTCTGTAGGTGGCGCTATCAGTTTAAAAATGATGTGATATTTCATTAGAACAGTAAAAACAAAGGAAAATAGTGCATCTAGTGGAAAATAATGACACTGCTTCATGAAGCTCCATCAGACCATCACTACTTTATAATGTAAATAATAATGTAAAAGTCAATGGAATATTGAAGCTGAAACTTTGATCAGAAAGAGATGTGTGAGTTACCGTCACAGTGTGTATTCTGCTTTTACAGATGGAAACCTTCATTAAGTTGTAGCATTTGTTGTGATATTATCTCATCAAGTCACCCCACTGTCACCCTGTTGCAAGTGTTTTAAACGTCTAATTATTTCTCAAGGAGAAGCTCAGCGAACCTGTTTTTGAAAGTTGATTCAAGTTGCTTCTAAGGAAGGTCATTTGAGCCTCATCCTGGATGAAGGGAACACTTCCATTCACAGCTTCTCACATAATCCAATGTGACCTCAAACATCTTATTCCTTTCCTTTTTTTATTCTGTTTTCCAGAGGTGGGAGGCTTCTTTGAAGCAGGGACATTGGTCAAGTACAACTTTGTCGCTGAAGGACAAGCAGCCGGTGCCACCAAAGATCCAACCATCCAGATGCACCAGCTGACGCCGCGAGAAGTCAATTTAACAAACGAGGAAGTGTCTTTTAGTTTCAGCACATCAAGTGCACCTGCTATCCTGATGTACGTCAGCTCCAGGACGCAAGATTATATGGCAGTGGTGCTAAGAAATAATGGTGGGTACCATCACTCCTTACTTACGGTGTAGAGCGGGAATGTTTTAATCTTCTTTTTATTGAAGTCAATAAACCATTAAACCAATCTCAATTTACTCAAAGGCTTTTTCTGGTCACATAAAATGACTACTGATACTTGAGTGGTATTTTTATCAATTAATTTGAAAATAACTCTGTCTAATCCTTGGATTTCATCACCCACAAGAAATGTGGTGCTTATGAAGTCATGAAGAATATGTTTACACTTAGGTGTACAAAAGCACTTTCCTCTCGCTTAGGCAATAAACTGCTGTTTCACGACCCTGAGCAGGTAAATATATGTATCCTCAGTTTGTTGCTGCCAAGCTCTAGCTCCGAAAATTAAATTATTCTGACTCACCGGGATGTTCAGCGGTATGTTTGTATCATCAGTTTCAAAAGAAATGTGCTTTGCTTTTTTCTAAAAGGGTAATTTGGAGCCAAAGACTATATTTTAAACAAACTCTTTTTCTAAAGCACAACTAGAACCTTTAAGCAGTTAAGGATTTACTAGAGAAAGTTCAATTTGATACTTGAATGTTTATTCAAGTCAGAATCCGTTTGTTTTTTTTTGCTTTTTTTTCATCCAAGAAAGCATGTGCGTACGACTGACGGAATGACACGTTGCAAATATAAAGAACATAGATCAAAATAAAGAGCATAGATCAAAAGGAGATAACACAAAGAAAAGGATACAAAGATTAACATAGAATAGGATAGAATCATCTTTCACTCTATTCAGAATTATAAAGTCTAATAGCACAAGGAATACATAGAGTCCCTGAGTATGTTAGTGTTACATCTGGGGAAGAGCATTCGTGCACTCCATCTGCTTCTTTGTTCACTGATTTTAGTGTTGACAGTGTAGACATAAAACATCAGCATCCTGGTGAAATCAGATGATCTTCTTGTGTTTTTAGGACAAATATTTCCCTTATTTGTAAAGTATCTTTAATTTAAGTAAATTACATTTGTAGCCACACAAATACTTTTTATTGTTTTAATTTAACATACAGATTATGCCTTGTAAAAAACAAAATACGATGATCACATTATTGATTAAAGATAACATTTATATCTGCATTTATGTGCGTAAAGTTTAAAGGTGCTTGTCTGTAAAGTACATCTTTTAATGATGCCATTTAAAGAGAAATTGTTCTTGAAAAACCTTAACAACTACTGAATAACAAGATATTTTAAGGTTTAAGTGCAAAAAGCTTTTCTTTAAAGACGCATGTTCTTTGTCCTCAGGTTCTCTGCAGGTGAGCTATAACCTGGGAGGCCTAAAAGAACCTTTCTCCATCGACGTGGACCAGAGAAACCTGGCCAACGGTCAGCCACACAGCATTAATATGTCTCGTGTTGACAGGAGCATCAAAATCCAGGTACAGACCACAAATGATCTCAAGCGTACCATTTCTGAGGCTTTTAGTTAAGATGATGAAAGATCTGCACGTCAGTGTAGTCACTGGAAGGAGCAGAGCTACTGTTACCGGCACGGTGTTGCTATAAGTCAGAGTGAAAAGCAACAGCCGGCTCTGTCTCCTGTGATGAAGAGACTCGTCCTCTGCTGCTGTTAATCCACTTCCAGTAGACAGGCTAAGTATAGCAGCGGAGGAGGTTTCGATCTGTGTGTGCTCCTACCATTTCCACTGTGTGTTTGTTCTGCTATCTAAGACAGTGCGTCTGTTTATATTGCATGTGTGTGTATGTGTGTGTGTGTGTGTGTGTGTGTGTTTTCAAGAATTGTGAGTCAATCAATAAAGCCAAGTCTCAGTCAGTACCTGTCTGGGAACGAGCAAGAATTCAGCTAAAACGCTGCTCTCTGCAGCAGCAAAACCTTGTTACCAGTTGCATTAAGTTTGGATACAATTGAATTTGTGTGGGAAGTATACAATTTGCCCACATAAGAGGATTGGAAAGAGGCATTTTTAACAGGCCTGTGCTGTGTCATCTCACACTTGCATCACATTTAGGTACTTCAATTTGGCACTGTTAGCATTTACTTGTTGCATATGTCACATTGTTGATGTGATCGGTTCAATATTGCATTTCCAGTTGAAGAGCCATTTTCTTTTCTGTGCATATTTTGAACTCAAACCACTTGTGGCAGTAGATTAAATCACTTTTAATTTGGATCTTGAAGAAGTAACGGGTAAAAACTTTCTTCATAAAGCCTGATCAGTTTATAAAACTGTGCTCACTGTTCTATCCTGCAAACCAGGGAAAGGTGTTGCTAAGACATACACAGAGCTTCCGATTATTGTGTGTTTTTTAACTAAATACTTTAACTAAAGTCTGTGGCAGGTTTTCAAGAGGGAAAGCAGAAGAAGGCCTTGTCTAGAAATGATTATATATTCAAGTTAAAGAGGATTTGGTGTAACTAGAGGAGTGTGATCACGATATGTTACAGTGCTGATGACTGACAGGAACTACCCAAACCAGACATAATAACATTTTAAAAGTCTTAACCATATTTATTTGGGGTCATTAACTTAGGTTAAACAAAGTATCTTTAGTTTCATAAAAACATATTCAGTTGCCTCTTACACTCTTTATAATCAACATGTGCAAGCAGTAATGTCCAGTAATTGAGTGGATCTCATGAATATTATATTCAGTGAGAGCTTAGCTTTGGATTCAGCTTTGCGTCTTACTTTTATGTGGTTGATTCTGAAGCATTTTATAAGCCTAATCTGTCCATGTCAAAAAATAAGAAACTGTGTCTAATATAAAATCAGTATAAAGTGATGAACTATGAAATACTTCCATGGTAAATATACCTCTGCCAAACTACTTCTTCTCATCCCATATTTTTATTCTCTTTATCTTTTATAATTCATTCATTTTCTTTACCACCTAGCCAATTATAGGGTTCAAGAGCGGGGGACACCCTGGACAGGACGCCAGTCTGACGCTGGGCACACACAAACATTCACACACACACTCATACCTTTGGACAATTTCCCGAATTCCCAATCCCTCTGTATGTTTTTAGAATGTGGGAGGAAACCAGCGAACTTACTTATATAATTCAATTTCACACAATGAGTATTATATAACAGCAGGTGGCGGTAAAGTTATGGAGCTCCTGCAAAACACACAGCAGACAGAAAGAAGAAAACTTAGCGAATTATTAGCATTTCCTGATTCATTTCCTAGTTAACCAAATGCAGACGATCAGACTCTAAGGTCAAAGTATATGTTTCTGTCGACAGCTGACCCCATGTTCAATATGCTGCAGGAGCATCAGTAGTATTTATCTGCTAAAATTGAAGGTAGTTTCTCATCTGGAAAAGAAAGAATCAACAGATGATTCGTCTGATTATGCATTCAGAGTGTTAATGCTCTGGTAGGTGATAAAGCTGTCGTTCTGTTTTGGATGCTGTCATGACGTTGTGTTCATTTGAGCAACAGCATTTGTCATTTATCCCTGGGCCAGGACAGATGATCCTCATCCACACAGAAACTTCATCTCCCACATTTCCTCACTACGGGTGAAGAATCCTGACAGTGGGAAGATGAACTAGCAATATGCAGTGGGAATCACCCGCGTTCTCTTGAGCAAATCACATCCTGCAGATGCTGATCACCCCAGTGGGAGAGCTTCATCTGAACGCTTGAGTCTTGTTCTGCCAGGGAATGTGATTGGAGCCACTGTAACATCCTCAGCTCATCCACCACACACATACAAACACCCACCTCCTATGACCGGCACTCCAGCATTGATATGCAGACCGAAGATCAGGGTGTGACTGAGCTATGAACTCCAAGCAGTATTTTATTTCTCCATGTGAGTTCGAGCTGTGCTCTTAAATCGCAATCTTGGGGATTATTTTTGTCCCAAAAAGAACTTTTCTAAGAGCGCTCGCGGGCAAAATGCAGTAATTGTGATTTATGAGGGAAAAGCAGATCTCTAAAGGGCCGGTAGAGCGGAGGAATACAAAGGCATGGCGTTTATAGACGGAGCGTTGCGTGTAGAGACAGTGGCTAACTGAGGCAGCTAAGACAACCTGACTACTTCAGGGATCTATTTAAGGATGCGCTGATGTGGAGAGGGATATGTTGTGCACTGGAGCATAATGATCACTCACTGTAATGAGTCGCACACTATTTTGGCCTGGCAGATGTTTTGCACGGATTCATTTGCCAATTAAGTATCTCTGTGAAATAATACCAACGTTGACACAGGAAGTTGGACACTCTGTCAACAAGATTGTCTTCAGTTTTCACTACATTTTCCTAAAACAAGCAGTGAATTTAAATTGTGTTGCTTCTTTTGGTGTTTTTGGAGGTTGTTTTCTGCGTCAGTGCCCTGTGATGGAGTGGCGACCTGTCCAGAGTGTCCCCCGCCTCTCACTTAATGACGGCTGAAATTGGAGCCAGTGCTTCTTGGGGAGTGAGCGGTAGATGATAAATGAATCTCTGCAAGCATTCCGTGAGCTTGAATAAGCCTTTTCTGAAAAGAAATATTTTCGATTCAGAATTTTCCTCCTCGTCCTGCTGTGAAACTAAAAGTGCCGAGCACAGAAATCAGAGCACCACCAGGTTTTGTTCCTGCCTATGTCTGAGGCTGTGGATCGTGACACAATCACAGATATCAGCGGTTGAAATGGGTATATTCAGGCGGGGCTGTCGGCTCAACCTCAGAAATAAGAGTCAAGAGTTGTCTTATCCAGGAACATGAGATTTTTTTATTTTTTTTTAAAGAGGAGGAATTAAGTTTTAAAATTCCCAAAGACGTTTCATCATAAATTTATATAGCAGAGAGCTTTTTGCAGACCTGACCTTAAATGTCCATGTACGGCAGGGTGTTTCGCCCCGGCCAGTTAATTTTAAATCTTGGTGTACGGCGCTCTCTGTCGCTGATGTTTAATCCAAATATACCATGATTGAGTCTATACTATATGACAGTATAACAGCCTGATACTAATCTACCAGTTATGCAACAGGCCTTTGTTTAAGGATATCAAATAAAATGTATTTATTTGCTGAATGCATATTTTTATTATTGTTTTGTTTATTCTTGTTTCTCTTGTTTCTGTCCAAACAACTATTGAGACGCACTGCTATTTTTTCCATTCAGTTCATGTTTATTCATTGGTCCCTAAGTTGGCTCTGCATCCTCACTTCCTCCTGGTGTCGAGGTGATATTTACTGGAAGAAAAAAATTGAATCTATAACTTAATTGTATTTCCCAACCAATAGTAAAGCATAGTTTATTGATATAACAATTTACAGTTTAATTTCATACACTAATAAGTGTTATAGTTGTTTGTAGTGAGTTGATTGATTCATTTTGGAAAGCAATTCAATGAAACCTGAATGATTTTTAAACTTGGAGTGCCATCTAGTGGCCTTTCAAAATAAAGACACTGTCTCGCAATCCAGTGTCTTCTAGTGATGGTCTGGTGAATCGGTCTCTGCACTGTTCTAATGAAATATCATTTTAAACTGATGGCACCACCTACTGACCTCTAAACAACATAACACTGTTTCATAAGGCTTCACCAGAACATCACCAGAATACACTGTATCACGAGACAGTGTCTTCATTTTGAATGGCCAGTTTATGGCACTCCAAGTAAGTAAGTAATGTATATTTGTAGAGCGCTTTTCCAGACCAGGGTCACAAAGCGTTTAAACAATCAAAACAATACCCTATAAAATATATACTTAAAAGGTCAAGATAACACCGAGAACAACACAGGAGTCTCGGAAAATCAAGTAAAAGCCTGCACGAATAAAGATGTTTCTTGAAGGAGTCAGTAGATCCATCAAACACAGAGGAAGAGGAAGATCGTTCCAAAGCTTAGGAGCAACAGTCTGGAAGGATTTCTCTCCTCTGGTCCTGAACCGTGTTCAGGAACCATCAGCAGATTCTGATCCACAGACCTCAGAGCCCGAGCTGGGGTGTAAGGCTGGATCTGATTACTGATGTAAGGAGGAGTCTGACCATGATTAGCTCTGAAAGTAAGAACAAGAATTTTAAAGTTTATCCTTAAAGCATCTGAGAATTGTGAGTTCTTCTACTGGAGCTGGTCAGAATTTTAGCTGCAGAGTCCTGTATCAACTGCAGGCGAGACAGCTCCCTCTTGTTTAGACATGAAAATAAACTGTTGCAATAGTCCAGACGAGAAGACACAAACACATGGATTACAAGCTCCATATCATGTTGTGACAACATTTTCCAAAGTTTAGAGATTTTTCTCAGCTGAAGGAAACAGTTTCTGGTCACAGGAAATTTGACATAATTTGTTGTAAAGCCCCAGAGAGAAGAAAAATAAAAAAAATCATAAAATAAATGCACAAACCCTGTTGGCCATTTCCTTAATACTACAATTATGCTCAATACGATTATGTTATGCTCGATCGGGATACAATTCCTTCTTGACCTAAAACACAATAAGGAAGTTATGTTGTTTTAGCAACATTTTAATGTGATTTTAGAGCTCAATTTTATTGTGTTAATGGACAATTGAAGCCATGTGTGCTCCATTGATAATTGAGAGTCTTTGATCTCGGGGGTGCCTCTTGTTATGATGCGCCAGGAGAGAATTATAACTCTGCAGCATCTCCCACTTTAATAGAGTAATAAAACTGCATTCAACTGCTCTTCCCTGACTCTGGCCGACCAAAACTTTGATACTTTGGTCTTATGTAATCGAGCTCATTTTGCCATTAAGGGAATTTTCTGAGACAAAGCGCTCTCCTGCACACAAACCGCTCAGCACTAAGTAAATGTTAATGACAAACTAGGTAAACTCACTGGGCCGTTTTACGGTGCCGCTGCCGGATATTTTCCTCAGGAGTTGATTGAAAGAGCACAGAAGAGGTTATATTAGACTTTTGTTCCATGACAGAGGTTTGGTGTGTTGCTTGTTGCTACCTGATAACATCAAGCATGAAGGGCGATATTACGATTGATGGACTGAAATGAGTTTGAGATGCAATTACAGCGACTTCTGGTGGTGGCCATCGCCCCTGGATCTAAATCAATCTGCAGGGTAATGCAGAGTTGACTGTTCCCCAGAGGCTGCAGGGGTTTCTTGTTTCGCTTGTCAATGTTTCATGTCAGAATATCTAGAAAAGCTACCGGCTTAAGTTTCATGCACAAGCGGAAAACAAGGAAAAGATAAATTGGACTTTCGTGGTGATTTGCACGTGAACAGGAGCAGAGAAATAACTTTGAAAGAAAAAAGTTAGTTATTTGAAGAGTTCTTGAAATATTTATCTGTATCTTTTCAAAGTTCTTTATTCCACTATAGGAAGTTATTTTCTCAATCCAATCCAATGATGCTTTTTTACTATCTTCTTTTTATGAATTGAATTGAAAATGATTTAATAAACATCGAATGCTGCAAATCAGGATATGAAAGGTTTATTCTAGTATATAAAACCTCATTTGATAATGTTTCAAGGCTCATAATTTGAATGACAAAATATGTGGTGATTTTCTTTTCTAGAAGTAAAGACCTGGATAAAAGAGTTAAATGATTCATTGCAAAGTTGTTTCATATCATTTAAATGTTTTATTTTGAGGGCAATTTAACGCAAGGAAACGTTAACCTGATCAGTTCATAATTTAACTCTGACTTAGCAAAGGTCACATAAATACCATCGAAGGGCCTCCTGGGTCACCTGAACATACACAGGGTCCAGATATGATCGAAAGAAACCACGGCAACGAAGAAATAGTTATTTTAAACTCATGTTGCAGTCAGTAATAGAATCTCTTTGGTCTGCTTTTCCAAATTCCACTTAAGACACCGTATGTTTTGGACTTATTGTATTTCAATCACCTCTATAACTACTGTAATAAGAAAACTTTCTTACAGGCCTTTTGTACTAGATACAGCTTTGATGTCAGATTTTAAGTTTCTATTTTTCTTCAACTGGTGTTGGTTTTTTAGTGTAAAATGATACCCAAAGTTCTGCGACAAAAGTCTGTAACGGTCGACAGAAACCGAGCTACCACAACAACTAAGAGTCTCTAATGTACTGCAAATATGTATAATTAAACAGCCTGGCTAGATTATATTTATTAAGCCTTGTCTATTGTTCATTTTCTTTTTGTCTAAATTCCCACCACTCAACTCATGCAGCTGTTGCGTAACCTAAGAGGTTCGCCAGCACTTACAGAGGAAATTGTTTTGTGGCTTCGCAGCAGTGTAACAGAAAAGGCTCCCGATAACTTCAGTTGTAAGTTTGGTGGAACACGGGTCCTCCCTCTGTGGGGTTTGAAGACCCAGAGCGCCCTCAGTGGCTGAGCAGCCAATTTGTTTTTCCCAGATAAAAGTAAATAAGCTCTGCGCAATTTAATTGTTCCCGATTATCCCACCCTGCAGTCACCGGGAATAACAAAAAAGCACACAACGCTCCAGTGAGAGACGACTTTGGAAGAAATGAAATTAGGATATCGCTGCATGTGTGCCAGTGTGTGCATTTAGACGCAGACACGGAGCAAACAGGGTCTAGTGGGGCTGCGGGTGGAGCGTTTGTATAATTGGAAAACTGGAATTTTTACTGCTGAAATAATCCCCTATGTGGCGAATTCTGCAAACATACAGCTCACTTTGTTTGGTATTATTAGTCTTTGGATTTCTAAAGTGATAGTTGACTCATTTTCTACTCACCCTCATGTTGACTTAGGTTTGGGATGATTTCCAGAGTAATCTGTTCCTTTTTTAGAGTTATAGACAAACATGTTTGTTCATTTTGATGTAGCGACTGGAGCTCAGTTGTCTTCGTCTTAATCTCCCTCCGAAAAAACATCCAAATACCTCCATACTGCTCGTCTGTAACATCAAGTCTCGTATTGACGGCTAGACTTAATACATTTTTCTGAAAGAAATAATGTATCTGAAAATAACTATGTATATTTCAAGTTTGTTCGTAGCAGAAGCTCCAGTTGCTACTTTAAAAATGAACATACATTTCTGCCTATAACTCTTAAAAGGAACAGATTACTCTGGAAATCATCCCAAACCTAAGTCAACATGAGGGTGAGTAGAAAATGAGTAAACTATCACTTTAGAAATCCAAAGACTAATAATACCAAACAAAGTGAGCTGTATGTTTGCAGACTTCGCCACATAGGGGATTATTTCAGCAGTTTAAAATTTACAGTTTTCCAATTATACAATACAGTACAATATATACAATAATCCCAACCCTTAGTCGACATGAGGTGTGAGTAGAAAATGAGTCAAGTTTTAATTTAAGGTAACCTATCCCATTTAAGGCAAGCCTGGGAGGCTTAAGTTATCCTGTTATACACTGTAAAGGTCATGGCAGGATCGTATTTTCAAATAATTGAGAATTGACTCCCTCAAAGAAATCCAGATATTTAATTGGTCTCCCAGGTGATAGTTTCATCACTGCGCCGCCATTGAAGTAGTAGAATAGCTGAGAGAGAATTAACAATAGAATAAGGAAAAAAAACGTTTTATCCGGGGTCGGGTGGCGAGGGTAACAATTTCATCAGCGAGGCCCAGACTTTCATCCAGCTCCTCCCGGGGGGACCCTTGGGTATTCCAAGGAGTCTCTCCAGCACTTCCTCGGACTCCCCTGTGGTCTCCTACTGGTATAACATGCCCTGAACCCTAGTGATGGTCTAATGAAGCTTCATGAAGCAGTGTCACTAGATGGCGGGCTCTGCACTATCTTCATTTGTTCTAATGGGCTAATGAAAAATCACATCATTTTTAAACTGATGGCGCCACCTACTGACCTTGATGGCACCACCCAGTGACCTTTCAGGCTTCCTTAACTAATCTCTTAGGTTATTCAAGTATCATATCTTCAATGACACTTGGCCTATAAAAGAAAGACTAACCAAGGAACCAATGACTGTTCTTTTTTTTTGGAGATCCTGATAACTATACATTCAAAGCTGCACAGATATTATTTTGTGATGACAACCCACCTTCTCCAAGGCGCCACCTATGCTTTAATCATCGTTTATGATGATGCTTTTTAAAGTCTTTCCTAGAACTTTGTTACCATATTCTTGAACAGTTGTTTTAACAGGGTTTGGCTTGGTTTTGCTTGGTAGTTGTTTGATTTAAATTTAAGAATTGGTTAGGAATAATTAGAAGGGTTTGGATTTTTGTAGGATCTGGAGTTTCATCTGGATTAAAGTAAGTTTTAAAGATTTTGCCTTTTACTCGTAGGGCTTCAAACGGCTGCTGCTCATGCACAGGTCTTATTTACTTAAACACAGCTTACAATCAAATTGTTAAGATAATAAACCGTCATGTGACTTTTTATTGTCCGTTCTTTATTTTTAGGCAAGATTTGCAACCTCTATATTGCATTGGTATCAGTATTTAATGTAGTTGTTTTTGTTGTGTTTTTCTCGGTTGGATTATTGTGCTCTTTCGGCCTTAAAATGGAGGAAAAAGTTCTGTGAGTGTTCATTTAATAACTGGGAAACATTGAAAACATCTTGTTAAAAATAATGTGTCCTTGTCCTTGTGCTGCTTGTCCGACAGGTTCACAAAAGACATGAAAACATGAGCGACTGGTGAAACGAACTATTTGAGCCGCGAACTGACACGAAGAAATAGATGTTAGATTGCGAACATGGAGGTGTGATACAGTTCCTGAGTGAGAATCGACCAAACTCATTTGCGAGCCAGGAAAGATTCTTGTCAATAAGAGCGTCTGCAGGATTTCAGCTAATTAGAAACCCGAGTGAAACAGCAATAACAAGCTCATTATGCTGCATGGATATTAAAGTTGCTATTCCCTTCCTCCATCACCTCTCTCTGCTCTCACATCTCCGCTCTTTGTAAACACGTTTGGTTTTAAGTCTTTGTAAAAGGCTCTGAATCCTCGGCAGACTTGAGGAATCGCACATTGTTAATTAAAGTATGATCGCTCTTCTGGTCCGGCATCAGAAGGTGTTTGTTTGCGGGATGGTTATGGATGATTGGTTTGTTCCGGTGCAGTCTAGCTCCAGTGAACATAATAACAAATGGAAGTAAATAAACAAGATAAAAAGTTAAAAATTGAACACTTTCCAAAAGATAGAGAAGGTTTGCTGTGACTGTAATTGAGGAAATCAGAGTCTGTGTGGAAGAAAGGTCTTTAATTGTGTAAATAATCGCCTGTTTGGAAATTCTAGTGTTGTCTTCTGCTTTGTCCCAGCTAACCAGGTGCCAATCTGAGTTCTAGCAAGAGACTCAGCTGCCATGGACGGGTATAGAACGATGAGGAAAAAGCCAAACCATTAATGTTGTAATTTATATTTGCCAGAGAGTTTCTGTGATGTTTCTCTTATAAACCTGTGAGACACATTCAGCTTCATCCTCCAGCGAGAGCTTTTAATGATGCTTTGGGTGCTTTTGAAATCTTTGAACGTGTTGGTTGGTTTCTCACAGCCTGTTTGCTTCCCTCACTCCAGCTGGACCATTATCCTGCGGTCACCTACTTCCTCCCAGAAGCCTCCGACACAAAGTTCAACCTGGTCAAGACGGTGTTTTTAGGAAAAGTATTTGGTGAGTCACTCGATTCCTTTCAAACAATCAAGTTCATTTAAATACGTTTGTTGCCATTGCTACATCAATTACAAACAAACCATAATGTAGTTTGCTTTTGTGAAACATCCATCTCATCTTGGAATTATCTTCTCATGATTCACTTAAAAGACACAATATATACATTTATTTCACATTTATTACATATATATTTTACATATTTGAATTCAACTTACGTTTGCTTCCGGATGATTAAAAAAAAAAGCGCTTGAATCCTCGGAATTTAAGATTTAAAAAAAAATAGGGAGGTAAAAAAAATAGTTGTAACTACAAATTTTGTCCACCAGATGACGCTAGAGAACTTTAGTGTCACACTAACGCTTGCATGAAATTTGAGATTTTACATCTCTGACTATAGGGGCCATTGTTATAATATATAGTTTATTTATAGATAGATGTATAGATATAATATATAGATTATAAAGATTCTACATGCCGTTTATCTGCCTTGATATATGTATCTATAACGCTTTGGAGATTATTTCATATAATTGTTTCTGTGACTCTTTTTGTATCTTAATTTTATTTTCTAACAGTGACTCATAATTTTTTTTTTTTTTTTTTAATGATTATTGATCAGAAAAACAAACATAAATTAAATTATTAAAAGGCCATTTAGGTTTATAGTTTCTGGATCATTTTTGTTGTCAAATTTCGATGAATGTGGAAACTACAACAGAAACATAAATACTACAATCACAGAGACACTTTCTTTCATGAGTAAATATCGCTGTCGTGGATTCGACTGTCTCGTTCCGGCTCTCCATTGTGGTCCCAGAAAAAGAGAGGATATCAAACAGAAGCTCTCTGTTTGATGCATCACAATAACAAAGGAGCCGAGCTGAGAGACATCTCTCTCGTGACAGACAGCTCTTTGTTCACACGCCTGTCTATTCTAGAGCAGTTTTAAGTGAAAGAGAAATTTCCTTTTAGAGATTTTTTGTTTGTTTGTTTGAGGGGAAGTTCTTTTTATTTTTGTAAAAGTGATACATGTACTGTGACATCTTAAGATTTGAGGTATTTCATTTTTATAGTTCATCAAAGGTCAAATCTTTGGTCATACATTTCACATGCTAACCACAAAAAAAACACTGTCACGGAACATAACTTTGCGAAGAATCTACTAGTTTAACCCTTGTAATATCTCAGGGTCAAACTGACCTGAAGGCCCTGAAAATCAATGTGTTTGTGGTCTCCCTTGTGGTATCTCTGTGTCAAACTGATCGACTTTCACCACTGCATTTGAGTTTCTGGGAGTGTGGGAGGTTGTTGTTTTCGGGACTTCAGGCCAACTTGACTCTGAGATAACACAAGGTTTAACTCAACCCAGCTTCTAATAAACATAATAAAACTACTTGTTCCTACATGGTTCCATGATTCTGGGTGAACATTCGAAATAACATTTTATTTTAATTGAAAATTATTTTGTGGTTTATATTTCAATAGTGTGTGTATAAAGACAATCACTCAATGTTTGTTTTTTTACTATTAACACTCAATTATGCCATTTATTCATTTGTGTGGTGCAATTTAACCTCTGGCCACTAGTTGGCAACATTTGTCATGTCCTCAGTGCCAAAGTAACAACAAAACTGGCGAAATGGCAGCAATGACTGAAAATTTAAAAACTTTAAAAGGCCAAGACAACATAAGACAAACACAGGAGTCCCAGAAAACCAGGGAAAAACCTGTTTTAAGATGTTTCTTGAAGGAGTCAGTAGATCCATCAAACACAGAGAGAGAAGAAGATCGTTCCAAAGCTTAGGAGCAACAGCCTGGAAGGATTTCTCTTCTCTGGTCCGGAAGCATGTTCAGGAACCATCAGTAGATTCTGATCCACAGACCTCAGAGCCCGAGCTGGGGTGTAAGGCTGGATTAGATCACTGATGTAAGGTCTGACCATGAATAGATCTGAAAGTAAGAACCAGAATTTTAAAATTGATACTAAAAGAAGAAGAGTTCATGTTGTGACATAATTTTCCTAAATTTAGAGATTTTTCTCAGTTGAAGGAAACAAATACAACACCCAGGTTTGTCAGGCTCAGTTTAACAGACCGGCCTAAGAAACCCAAGTACTGACTCAACTCTGGTACCTTATCATCAGGCGCAATAACCAGAGTTTCAGTTTTAATTGAGCATTTGTGGACAACAATTTAAAATGTCTTCTTAGAGCTCGTAAAACTTCAAAACACCACCAAAATCTAATGATATAACATAACATCGGTGACGAGTTCAATTCATTCTGACTTCATATTTTCTCTCTGCATCACAAGATACTTTGTCCTATTTTTAGTGTATCTTAGATTACAGAGCACTTTTTTATGTGGCAGCCCTCAGTGCAATATTATTTAAGCGAATGTGATTGATGTGCCTCATTAAGGTTTTATCTCATCGCTGACAGTCTGGACACTAAAGGTCCGGGCTGTGGGATTTACAGTTTGCCCTCTCAGGGGCCCTTTTGCTTAAGTGCTATTGATTGTGAAGCTCTGAGATGATTCAGCAAATGTTGCTCAATGTGTAACAGTTCCACTTATTTACATGTGTGTCAAGGTTAGTGTTTCTTCTCCTGGATACGTGGACATGTGTGTGTTTGCAAGAGGAGTTCCTATGGTATGATGAATGTTCATACATCGCTGCAGTCCAGGGGGAGAGATGGAGGGGATGAGTCATGAATCAGCATGACAGAAGGCACACGAACAACACACTCCTCATAGCCACAAATGTGTCCTTGTTTGTGTGTGTGTGTGTGTGTGTGTGTGTGTGTGTGTGTGTGTGTGTGTGTGTGTGTGTGTGTGTGTGTGTGTGTGTGTGTGTGTGTGTGTGTGTGTGTGTGTGTGTGTGTGTGTGTGTGTGTGTGTGTGTGTGTGTGTGTGTGTGTGTGCAACTCATGGGATTGTTTTTAGCAAGCTACAAAAGTATTATTGTTACCTTGTAGCAATTACTTCCATGTGCTTTTTTTGTTTTTGCAATAATGAAAGTTAAAACTCTACCATGTGCCATCACCACCGCCATCATTCATTCATTGTCTACCGTTTTATCCCGGGATCGGGGTCGCGGGGAGAGTGGAGCCTATCCCAGTATCATATGGCGAGAAGCAGGGGACACCCTGGACAGGACACCAGTCTGTCGCAGGGCACACAAAGACAGACAACAATTCACAACCACTCTCATACCTACGGACAATTTCACAAAGTCTTCAATCAACCTCTGTATGTTTTTGGACTGTGGTAGGAAACCGGAGTGCCCAGAGTAAACCCACTCAACACGGGGAGAACATACAAACTCCATCACCTATATTATATTACATCTATATACTGTATATATCACAACACGATCTGGATAATCCAAGCGTTCTTGTCTTCTCTTTTGGACTATTATAACAGTTTATTTTGTGTCTAAACAAGAAGGATCTGTCTCACCTGCAGTTAATACAAAACTCTGCAGCGAGAATTCTGAGCAGCTCTAGTAGAAGAACTCACATTTCCCTGATCCTTAAAACTCTGCATTGGCTGCCAGTTTCTTTTAGGATCAACTTTAAAATTCTGGTTCTTACTTTCAGATCTATTCATGGTCAGACATTACATCAGTGATCTGATCCAGACTTACACCCCAGCTCGGGCTCTGAGGTCTGTGGATCAGAATCTACTGATGGTTCCTGAACACGCTTCTGGACCAGAGGAGAGAAATCCTTCCAGGCTGTTGCTCCTAAGCTTTGGAACGATCTTCTTCTCTCTCTGTGTTTGATGATCTACTGACTCCTTCAAGAAACACCTTTAAGACACTTTTATTTGTGCAGGCATTTCCCTGATTTTCTGGGACTCCTGTGTTTGTCTTATGTGTCTTGGCCTTTTAAAGTATATATTTTAACTGTGTATTATTTTTGATTGTTCAAGTGTGACCCTGGTCTAGAGAGGCGCTTTACAAATAACCTTTACTTTACTTACTTACTTTACTTACTTACTATATAAATGTTCTATTCCATTTAAAAATATGATTTTAGTGGTGGGATGGTGAAGCTTCATGATACGGTATCCTCACTTTGTGTTATATTTTTTTTGGCTGTGAATCACCAATTTATTTAATTCTCACATCAGTTTATAACTAAAAGCTTCACTGAAAATGATTTAATTCACCTATCAATATATATAAATGTGGTGACTAGAAACTAGAAACACACTAAAGAGACTTGATTATTTTTGCCCAATATTATCACAACTCTTGTTTATTATGTAAGTAAGTAAGTAATTTATATTTATAGAGCGCTTTTCTAGACCAGTATGATAACAGAGTGAATTTATTGTGATAATATGTTCCGCAAACTCAAACATGAACTTTCATCTACTTCGATGTGAGCCAACTATCTGAAAGGCCACATAAAATGACTTGTCAGGCCAGATTTGCCCCCCACCTAGATTGACAGATGGTCTGTAACGGAGGTCTTGGTGAAATTATCAGGACATGGCAACGACAGAAAAACATTTCTTCCCTTTTTCACCTCTTTTTAAACCTTGTTCGTACAGGTGCGTTTACTGTAAATATTGGGAGTCTGTGACACCAGGTTTTAGGTCGTTTTGATTTTAATTTGAGGCCTTGTTGTTGTATTGTTAGTATTGATTGTGAGGGAGAAGATAATCAACGTGAATTGTTAGATTTAGAAGAAAGTTTTGGGGATTTTAAAAGTAGGATTTCCTCTCCAAACATGAAAGAAACAAATCTTTTACTAGCTAACACACATAAAGAGAGAGAAGAAAGTTTTCCTTCATTCATCTTCTATGCCGCCTAATCCCTTATGAGGGTTGCGGGGGGGCTGGAGCCTATCCCATTTTCTTCGGGCGAGAGGTGTGGGACACCCTGGACAGGACGCCATTCTGCCTCAGCTCAGACAAAGACACACAACCATTTACACACACACACTTATACCTATGGACAAGTTCCCAATCAACCTCTGTATGTTTTTGGAATGTGGGAGGAAATCGGAGTTCCCGGAGTAAACCCACGTAACACAGGGGTCCCTACCGAACTGGAAACGAACCTTCTTGCTGTGAGGCAATCGTGCTCCCCTAGAGAAGAAAGAATTAATAATGTAAATATAAAGAGTAAGTGTTTCCATATCATTGTCATTGTTGGAACATTGCAATCGTAAATATGTCTCATCTTTCTTCTCAGTGGTTTCTTTAGTTCCCTGAGACTGTTGAAAGCCTCACATGACTCTTGTTGCCTGAGAGTTCTACACGATTACGCTTCTAAAGTTACAAAATTACAAATAAAGAACTTTGCCTGCTTGCTTGTAGCTTTTTCAGAAGCTTGTTGTTTAACTCATTAATATGCATCTGGATGTTTAGTTGATGAGCAACAAAGTGGACCTCGAGAGGCTGCCGTACCGAAAACACTTGAATGAGGAAGTTGATTAATTTTAGCTGCTTCATTGTTGCAGCTGAGAGTGTTTTCTTAAAGACATCACAGTGCTGCCCAATGATTAAATAGCGGTCGTATCCCGCTGAGTGTTGGCTGTTTGTTTTGTGACAATGGAGAATACCAGGGGAGTCGTGTGAGACCCTCATTAAAATAACTGATGGACTTCTTATGACTTATGTTCAGACATTTTGTTAGCGGAACTTTGGAACTGCAGCGTTGTTCTCTTGTGTTTTCATTTCAGAAATATAGAACAAAACAACAAATGAACTGTTCTACATTTTTAATCAGGCACACGTTCAAAGCTTGTAGTTGTATAGATATAATGGATGAAGGCAAGAGTCTTTCCACCCAATTCTGTTGTGTCTTATTAACTAGAATCCTTCCAGTTCATTTTGAATCCCCTCCTAAGTGTCTAGATGGAAACCAAACAAACAAACCATGGGTTTAATAGCACACTTTCTCTGAGCTTTCTTTTGTTCGGTCACCCTCAGTTTCACCGTGACTCGCTGGAGAGCTGATTAAAGCTGATGTGACAGATAACAGATGGCCGCTATCTCCAGCAATTGTTCCAATCGTACGTTCCTATCGGGCTTGTTTTAAAACCACGACCACATGCTTTGTGTGTTCGGATGACAATCAGACCTTTGTGTTTTTAGAGATGTTATGCCTAGAAAACTACAACAAACCATAATGACCGGCAATGAAATATAGTTACTTATTAAAAGAAGAACTAGTTGAAGTTGAGTTGAAAAGTACATTTGTGTAAAACAACATTAAACATTCATGAAACGGTAAATACACTACAATTTATGTTGTTTATAAGTCAGCACAGACTATATACATATTTTGATTCTTATTTATTATCTAATAATCAAATTATTAAACCAGCCTTGTTTGAAAGAAAAAAGAATATTAATTGAAAAAAAACACTTGTCTTGTATACTTGTATAGATTGTCCACAAAAGTTTTATTATGTTTAATGAGATATTTTATTATTTAAATCAATATCCTAGTTTAATATTTTTGTAATTTTTCTTGTTTTTGCTGTGTAGCCCTTTGAGATAATTTGATATATAAAGGGCACAACAAATACCTGATTGTAGTCCTAATATTTTCATTTAAGAACTGATATTTAGATAATTTGAAGATTTTTTTTCTTGATTATTACCACCAATAAAGGGCATTTTAGGCATTCAATGTTTTATTTTGGTTCCTGTTCTGTTGATCGTCTGTGGATTAGCTCTTGGTTTGGGTTTTTCTTAAATAGTATTACTGCAATATAAATAATTGTCTTTTTTTAGCATTTGAAAATTAAATGACAGCATTGGTATTGTGGTACGTTCTCTATATCTCTTAATGATTTCACTAAAATATGAATTTGAACACAAATAATCACACAACCTTCTTAACAGAGGTAACACGTGTACAGTATTATTAATGTGCAACATTTTTACTGAAGGACTTCACATTCCACTCTGCAACAAGAAACCCCAAAAGGTAAATATCAGGTGAACTTGACATAGAATAAAAATTTTGGAGGGGGGGTTTGGATCAGAGCATCGCTTCAGAATTGGCCGCTGAAAGAAAAGAAAGAAAAGATCACTTAAATAGAATCTATTTTTCACGATGCTCTTCTATCTCTGATTCCTCAAACCATTCTTCGAGTGTGTGGACAAGAAAACCACCGTTTCAACAAATCAACAGTCCAGATCCATCCTGGTTGAGATCCGCGGTCCAGATTTTCTCCACTTGCAGCATTTTTGTGGGGGTGTGTCTGCACTGCAGAGGGAGGCAGAAGGAGCTAGACTGATGCAGAGACTCGCTGTTCAGTGGGCCGAACAGAGGTGGAGGAGAGGAGGGGAAGCCGGGTTGCCTGAGAAACTGAATCATCACTGTCAATAACTTGACATCGGTAGCTATGCGTCGTGTTTGTGTTGCATGTTGGAAACGTTACTGATGCTGTTGCAGTTTTAAACTTATTGTGCCTCATGTTTTAGGGCAGAATGGATGTTTAGAGGTTTGCTATTCCCTGTTTAGATGGAGTATTGGTGTCCCATTTTTGTTTTATTCATGGTGAGTTTAAATATTTGTCCCTCCATATGCTCTTTAAAACTGAGACATGGACTATCTGTTGAGTCACCTGGTGTCCTCCGTTGCTATTGGCTGTTGCAATTGACTAACAGATTTTCAGCTTTCAGGAAACTTTTGGGTTATCGATGTTGATCGTTGATATGACATTTATTTCTATTTGTTAGGTTATTAAATAAAAGCCATGGTGTGTAGAATCAATTAATATTTCCCTCATGTACCTTCAAGGTGTCACCCTCCATTTGTTACCACGGCAACTGCTTCTTATCTCCTCCCTAGTGGTACCTTCCTTCTTTTTACTGTCCCTCTTATTCTTCATTACTTGAATGTGTTCCTGCTGGGAAGATCTTCTTTTGTGTTGGGCCCGACTTTCACCTTGTTCCCCTTGCTGGATGTGAGATGAGGGTCGACCACACCCTCCCCCGATGCTTATCCAAGCATCCTCTAAGTATTTAGTGAGGAAGATCCTTCCTAAAGTCTCATTTGAAGGTCATTCACTTGATGACCTTCCTGTTGCTGCCGTGCTTTGTCACTGTGTGTAGAGGCTGGTGTTGGGTGGGGCAGAGGTCACATGTGTTTCTAACCTGGTCTAATCTTAAATTTTTGGTGATTTCATTAAAGCTGGCCTGACACTTTTTGTCAGTCGTGTTGTGGGGGGGTGGAGTTCATTGATTTATTTGCTCTTCAGAAGTAACAACAAGGCAACAGAGGGGATTACGGATAATCAGCCTTCAGCTCTCAAGGCAGAGAGACTTATTACTTAGCCATATACTATATTGTCATTGCTTTTACTATTATCACACACCCACTCACCCTGATCCATCTGTTTCTATTAATCTGGCATTATCTTACACATTCCATTTATTCTCTCTATATTTTTAATACTGCTTTAATATAATCTATGTTTTATCTTACTTTTATTAGCTTCCGTTATATTTTAGTACAACCTCATCATTTATTTCTTTCGGCTTGTTATACGATTCCATAACTGCTGGTTCATCCAGTTCCTGCGGATTCCCGTAATCTTAATATGTGAATATGTGAATTTTTCGTCAAGAGTAATGCACCATAGGCAGCGTTGCTTCATGAAGCAGTGTCATGTTGTTTAGAGGTCAGTAGGTGGCACCATCAGTTTAAAAATGTGATGTTTCATTAGAACAGTTCAAAACCAAGAAAAATACTGCAGAGACCGCCATCTAGTGGACTCTGAAAAAAATGACTCTGCCTTGTGAAGCTTCATTAGAACATCACTAGAACATAGAATCATACGACAAGCATCTGTTCCCCTCTTTTCTGGATTATTATTTAACTTAATTTAGTCATATTCATCAAGAATAAATGTATATATTGTCCTCAAGTATATCTTCTATACTGTGTAACACTATTTATTTAAAGTCTTTTTCGATAATGACATTTTTGTTCTGCACATCTAAATACCTTACTTTTGATATTTCTATTTATTCCACTTATATTGTGTATTACTTCAATTTAACCTATAAAATCAAATGCCAACACTTTACAATTGATAGTTGAGAAAATAATAATTGTGTTGTTTTTTTCTCTTCCACTGGTTCAAAATGTTAAACACAAATGCTCACGGTTCCTAATAAGAAAGAAAAAAAAAAAACTCAAGGCATCTACTCAACAATTCCTCACTAACAATATCGACCTTTAACATTTCAAATCATCACATCTGTGTTGTCTTCAACCCATCTTATTAGACTTCCCAACAGGCGTGTTAATATTCACACAGCAGCCTCCGCACTCATCTACACATGCTGGGGAATACAGGAGGCGGAGTGGAATATTCAGTATTTATTGAAATGCTGCTATTAGTATTCTGCTCGGTGTCTAACGCAGGGAGCCTTCTTTGTCTGCCTCGTGGCTCCACATGCTCTCTACACACCCACACATGATTTAAATTCACAGCCATCTCCATACACACAATGCTGATTTATGGCAGATACGTCTGTTGTGAAAGTGGGTGTAGCGTGGCGAGGTATTGAACCAAAGATGTAGCAGGTAAAACAAATAAAAGAAGCGTTGTAGTTCATTGGGTCAGATGACTCACATGCAGAACGCTCATGAAATGCTGGGTTCAGTTCCAGGAAGATAATCGATAATGTGTTGAGCAACACTGAAGCCTCGAACATAAAAATAAAGCAACAAAGTTGTGACAACATACAGGGGACTCCAAAGTGACAACATACAGGTCAGGTGACTCCAAAGTCACGAACGATGCAAACTTATGAGATGACTCACCGCGGACTCAGCGGAGGTCGATTTTTTTTTGTTTGTTGTTTACTGCGTCAACTCAAGGCACTGCTGATGACAATGGAGTTCATGCAGGAAACGAGTTATAAAAGTAAAGTGTTCCGGGTCAGTTTCCAATATAAAACACTATTGGCACACGTTAAATTACACTTGATACAGACAGGAACACAAACCATAAGTTGAACCAGGCCAGGCCTAGTGATGGTCTGATGAAGCTTCGTGAAGCAGTGTCATTATTTTCACTAGATTCATCCACATAGATGGCGGTCTCTCCACTTTTTTACTTTATTTTGAACAACTGTTCTAATGAAAAATCACATCATTTTTAAACTAATGGCGCCACCTACTGACCTCTAAACAACATGACACTGTTTCATGAAGCTTCACCAGCACATCACTAAGTACAATAGCCTGTTACAAACTACCTCATTCAATATCTGCCATAAAAGGGTTAGGGTTAGGATTACATCTTCGGGCGGAGCTCCAGTGCACACCTGCTCACACAACTAGGGAGAAGGAAATGTTCATAGGAAAGCGACATGGCATCCTCATGCGATATTTAATTCACCCAAAATTCTAACTTCACTGGTTGTCCCTCTTGCTCAGCTGTCCAGGGTGTCCTCTTGTCCCTTGAAGTTGGAATGGGATCCAGCCTCCACCCTCAAAAATGACCTTAAATAAAGAATAAGATAAATGAAGCCTTGGTTAGGCCAGGAAGAAACATTAGAAAAGGATTATTCTTACCATTAAACTTGGACTTTCATTCAATCTTAAATTATCCTCCTGGTTTCAAAGGGGAATCTGATATTCAGCGTGACTCTATATATTGGTAGCATTAAGTGGAATCCTTCTTTTTTTAACGCTTCCTCTCTGTCTCTCCTCAGAAACTGGACACATAGATCCGGTGCTGATCGAACGCTACAACTTCCCAGGTTTCATTGGCTGCCTCTCCCGGGTGGAGTTTAACGGAATAGCCCCACTGAAGGCTGCTCTGAGAAGCAAGAAACATAAACCAACAGTAGGTGAGACGGAAAAACATCCGGCCGCATCCTCTCCGGTGTCCTACCAGGGAAAACTGGTGCATTCCAACTGTGGGGCGTCACCTCTCACCATTCCCCCGATGTCGGCTGCAACTGACCCGTGGCGTCTGGACAACACAGGTGAGGACTGGCAGATTTTTATTTTTCTACAGATTTTTTTTCTAGTGGTTGAAAATGTGTAGTCAATCTGACATCGATTCAGGTCCAAACGCACAGTCAGCGATCACAACTTTTCTGCAGTCTAGAGAGTCTGTACATAATATAACATTCACTGACATGCTGGAGGATGAATATCAGCACTTTCTTCTAAAGGTGTTTCCTTCCTGTTCCGTTACACCTAACTGTGGACTGCAGTCATTTCACTTTGCATATTACTCCAGATAGCTGACGAATGTATTCTCTGTGATTTCCTTTTCAGCCTCTGCAGTTTCTGTCATAATCACTCTGTGTTCTCATTTGTGTGGAGGTTTCTCTCCATGGCAAATGCATCAATTACAAATGTATGGACAGAAGGGCTGCTTGATCTTGCCTGATGGTGCCATGTAGATTTGCTTCACCATCCTATTCCTACTATTTGTGCAGGCTTTTCCCTGATTTTCTGGGACTCCTGTATTTGTCTTATGTGTTTTGGCTTTTTATAGTATTATTTTTAACTGTGTATTGTTTTTGATTGTTCAAGTGCTTTTTTTGACACTATAAGGCGCTTTACAAATAACCTTTACTTACTTACTTACTGACTTACTTACCAGTGAAGACACTGTATCATGATACGTTTAGCATATTACATATTTGGCACTTGCCTCCTAATTATTAATCCAACAATTTAAATGAAATCTGGCATCATTATAAAATTTAAAGTGCCATCCTTTGGTCTTTCAAAATTAAAAGCACTGTATCATGATACAGTGTCTTCACTACTGTTTCATGAGGCCTCATCAACCATTACTACTGCCTATTAACATGGGTTGAGGAAAATGGCAATATTGAATCTTGTTTTTTGGTTAACCTGTTTACTTGTTCTTTTAACATTTAAAAGGCAATTTCAGCTAAAGTTGCCCAAGTAAATTACTTTAAATAAGTTATTTACTCACAAATGTATCCAATCCAAATGTACACGCCAGTGTCATAAATAAGGGGTTCCGGGATTGTACATTTTGTGGCCAATACTGTTTGCCAATGATGATTTTTGCCTATTTTATTTATCTATCTAAGTAATTTATACACACACAAAAGTCACCTTTTAAGTTTACTATTGATCCCACAAACCTATTATATAAATAAAAATGTAAAAACACTGTAAAAAACGTAAACAATCAACAACCTTTTTAGGACAATAACAAACAATACACAACTCAAAGTGTTAAATGAAATAAAAAATTCTCAAATAAAACCAGTGCAGACAAACAAAATCAAACAATTCAGGGTTTTCATTTTAAGTGAGGGACTGATGAAGCTTCATGAAGCAGTGTCATTATTTTCAGAGCCCACTAGATGGCGATCTCTGCACTATTTTCCTTTGTTTTGAACAACTGTTCTAATAAAACATCACATAATTATTTAACTAATGGCTCCACCTACTGACCTTTAAACAACATGACACTGTTTTACAAAGCGTAATGAGCCCAGTGTTTTCGCGTTAGTTTTAAAATATCATACATTCTTGAATGCGCCACAGCAATCCCATTGTCATTGAATGCATCATTGATGTCAAAGAAGTGCAAAGAGCGTTTTCAGACATGGTGTTTCTTCCAGTCTTTACCTTCACCTAGGCATTCATTTTTAGTTTATTTTTAAAAGACAAAACTATCTATATAAAAACTATATTATACAAAAAACTTTGGAACAAAAGACTAGTACAAAAAAAGGAAATTGCAACCCAAAATATATACCTGTCTAAGATAAGCTCAATACATATGTATTTTATTTATGGGGCCTCCCTTCAACAAACAGGGAGGCGAGGCTTGGGACTCACTGGAAAGGTTGCAAAATTTCACACATAAAAAAATCGGAGTCACTTATGATTTTATACAGCGATTAAAAGTGAAGATATTCTTTGATCGTTCTTGTTCAATCAAATGGCAGTACTGAACCAAATGTATCGTCTTTATTGCAGATGCAGAATTTCCCTTCAATGAGGAGCGAGTCATTCCTGATGGAGTCAACAGAGACTCCGCCATCATTGGAGGTAAAGACTAGGCAACCTTTCAGTCTGCTTTTCTATTTTTTTCTGACTTCTGTAGTTTATTTAAACTCAATTGTTAGGTTTACAGGTTAACGATAACCCCCGTAGCAAAAACAGTGGGGAAAGTGTCTCGCTTTTATGAGACACATAGTGTTGATCATAATTTTAGCCTCAAGGGAAAGCAGAAGAAAACAGAACTGACTCTTTTCACAACAGGCTTAGAATTAATAGTATTTTTTCACACAAAAGCTTAACAGATGGGACATTTTTGGAAGCAGAATTTGGGGGACTCTGCACAACAGTAGGCTTGAAGTTAGTTTTGCTTTCAGTGACAAACATAAAAACTATTTTTTAATACCAGCTAAGGTAGTGAAAAAAAAATTATGAAGAGGTCAATAGATTAATATATGTTGTACTTATGTTAATATAAATGAGAAAATAAAAAAATGTGTTAATTTGGTTTTATGTTTTGATTGCAGTTACTTTTTGATTAAATGTAGAGACTGTTTTATTTATTTTTTTCTTTTAGAAGAAATTTTGTTTACATGAAATATTATGAATATTAAAAAATATATATATTATAGATATTTTTTTTGTAAACCCTGTGCTTTAGACGACAGAGTTGTGAGTAAGCCTTATTTTATTTATTTTTTTGGCATTGAGCAAATACTCTAGTTTTATTTATTTAGTTGTACTTTTTTTTAACCTTTGTGTTATCTCCCTGACTTCCATAAATACTAAGCCAAGACAAAGAACACCACAAACCCATTTGTTTTTGGGCCTAAGGGTCACCTTGACCCTAAATTAATCCAGGGGTCAATGTGCAGTTGGTGTAACTCATTTTGTCTTCCTGCAGGCATCATCGCTGTGGTGATCTTCACCATCTTGTGTACTCTGGTGTTCCTGATCCGCTACATGTTCCGTCACAAAGGGACGTACCACACAAACGAGGCCAAGAGTCAGGGCGAGTCTGCCGCAGAGTCTGCAGACACGGCCATCATTGGCGCAGAAAACCCAGAAACCATAGAGGAATCAAAGAAAGAATGGTTCATCTAGGAACTACGTCTTCACTCCTGGCACAAAGTTGATCTTTAAGCCAAAAGTTGCCACAGCGTCTGGTGTTTTAATGGAACGACCAGCCAGAGGAGAGAGGCGGAAAGGCCATGAAAACGGACAATGATTTCCTCGGGAAGTCAAAGACATGTAAAAAATTCTTTATTATATATGTTTGTTTTGATTTTTATATATATCCAGAGACGAGAGGATGGACATCGGACTGAAGATGTAAATACTGACGGTTTTGTTCCAGAAGGTTTCAGCCGTTTACAAATGTTTATGAGTAATTATATTACCGGGTCGTTGTGTTTCACTAGATTTTTCTAACAAAAGACTAACGTCAAAAATGATCAGATCATAATGCCAAACTGATTTTATCTATTCTTAATATTGTGTTTGCATCATGTCACTGTAACCATATGGAAAGTGGAACCTGATATCCAGAGTTATTTTGTAAATATAATGTTTTATGTTATGTTTTTATTCCCAAAGATTTTTATCAGATCACCTAACAAAAATCTATCGTCCATGTCAGATCTATATCGAAGGTTTGTCTATAGTATATGAACCTGACAGAGCTTTACGTTGAGCTATCATTGTTTATTCTGAGCTCTGAAGTTGAAATTCAGATGAAAAGATTGTTGTTTTTTTATTAATCGTGGCAGCTTGTTTTCTTGGCTTGAATCAGCTTTTCATGTAATTGTTGACATATTTGCCAAACACATGAGTCTTAAGTCATCCTTTCACAAACTTGAGGGCTTAAGTTAGAGAACTGATTGAGATGAATCTTTATGGTACATTCAAATAAAGTGATTGAGGCATCAAGACGTTAAGAACGTATGTTTAAGCTACGAGGAACAGACGAGGAATTATTGCTGTGCCTACATATCTCTTTATTCTTAAGCAGCTCGAGGAGAAATAAAGTGTTTCTGATGTGCTTGTGCAGGAGCATAACTGGCTAAGAATAACTACTTTGTTTTTATCGTGATATGAGAGTACGTCCTGTTCTCAGGATGTATGTAGCAGATTCAAAACTATTTCAGGTATTCATTAAAAATTAATAATGTTTGAACCTCCACCACCACGTCTTCAAACGATGACCTGACATTTTTCCAACATGAAAGTTTTTTTTTGTTTTTTTTGACCTTTCAGACACTTTTTCAAACACAACCCACGCCATTTTTTAGCGATAGAGAAGATAAAAGACTCCTACAGCAGCTACCAAATGAAAAGTTGAAACTTTTTTTTACACTCAAGGTCATCTTTTTATTTGTACTGCTTTCTTTACAGAGATAAAGCTCTGTTTAAATGATGTCCTTCGCATCACAGATCCTGGAAAAAAAATCTACACATCAGACAAAAGAGTTGAATTCCATCCGGACAAATTGAATGGGACTTACTTCAAATGTTGAACTCATGATCAACCTACATGCTCTTCCTAATTTCTATTACAAGATCCAAAACCATACTATTTCAAGCCACTTTAATACAAGAAATCCCAGATGTTTTCTGGCCCAGCTGAATAGACTAGGCTAACTGGCTAATAGCTCTACTCTAACTGTATGTTCTTGTATAACGGGTCTTCTACTCCAGTTCCTGGTCTACAGCACTTAATGATGGGTAACTATTGGGGGTATTCAGTTGCAAATGTTGCCTCCAGGTTTATCATCAAACTGGTGCCATAAAACAGCCTTTTCCGCCTCACTACACAGAAATTGAAACTGATAATAAACCGTTTTTTTCCAGAGGACCCTCTTTTTTTGTCCCTCAAGGGTTTCATGGTTCCTATTAACAGGATGGCTGCGCTGCGAGTATGTAGTCCTGCTTCTGTTTTTGGTGCCATATTTAGTAAGAAAAGGCAGACTAGTAAGCAGATGGTACAATCGTGTGCCTTTTTTCAGACATCTTCAAATAATCATAAGTCATCCAAATTACTGCTCTTACTAAAACCCAAATACAACACTTATCAGAACCACGATATTCTGCTGGAGGTTCTCATTTGAAATCATTATTGTGATACTATACAATATTCTAATGAAATATATGAAATGGTCTTCATGAGTGTTCTGGTTCTGGTCTATCTGCAGACTGACACCCAGCTGCTTTTGTATAATTGACAGTTTCAAGTTGCTCCTTCAACTTTAGACGATGATCAGACGCTCATTGAACTCACTTCTGTTCCCTGATCACGAGTGTCACTCGTGTGGATGACGGAGACGATTGACCTGCCAAATGTTTTGTTTCAACATGAGTTTGCTTTTTGGGTCAAGTTTTTTCTTTACTCTATGACACAAGAAATTCAAGCTTCAATCAGCCCCTGGTCTGGTTTAACTTTAGTTGTACACATTACTTATTTATCATAATCTAAATGTTTTTGCTTTTCGTTTGAAATGTGTCCAATAAAATATTGTTTGATCTCTACTTGTATTTGTTGTTTTCTTTTAACATTTTGGGTGTTTTGTTCCTGCAGGTTACATCTAACGATTTAAAGACATGTAATCGTGTTTAACCTCTGGCACAAATCCTTATTCATATCATTCTCAAGTGTATAAAACGTTTTAAAAAGTGTATCAAATCATATAGTAAGTGTAAGTCTTCAAGTCTTAGAATTATGTGGCATCGCCAAATATAGCATGGATTAATGAATCTCGGAATAGGATTTTCATTTTAAAATTCACTGCAACACTTTCTAAACTTTTCTACTTTTACATTACAGTCAAAACCTTATAATTAGTTTAAATCATGCATGATTTAAAGTTATGGTCTTTACAAACATTTTTTGTATAGAATATACTTTTTTCCTGGACATATTTACTGTATAATAAACATTTTATGATTCATGACACATTTTCTTTTATTCAATATTACTTATTTACTAAGAAATCTTTTTAATTCCTTATAATGTATAAACAATTTAGCTTCCTACACAAAATTTGATCAAAAGTGTATTTAATGTTTAATAATATTGAATGAAATCCTCAGTCATTATGAATTCAAGTGTATTTATTTAAACAAGAATCCACCGTTAAAGAAAATATGACAAATCAAAGGTAATTCAACATTCAGAAGTCTCATTTGACTTTATTTTTCTTGACTTCAACAATGTACACAATGTATATACAACAGCACAAGTATGTATGTATCATAAAAAAGTACAAAAGTGAGCTGATGACTTCCGAAGTCTTTTCTCGTAAAAAGCAGTAATTCCTCTACAATGTGTCTAAGTTGCTCTTTAGTGCAGCAGTTAAAAGGAAGTGAAGGTTCATTTGAAGTCCGGACTCTTTAGGCTTCTGGGCACTCGCCTGAGAAAAACAAGACACAGTCAGAAGGTTTGAATAAAACAACCATGATGGTTTTAAAAATCAATGAAATTACCGTTGGATGGCAGCATGGCGATGTTTGCAGCCTGGATTCCATCATCTGTGGAGAGCTTTGTGAACTTCTCCTGCATTTCAGCGGTAGGCTCCGTAGAGCGAGCTGTGGACGCAACAGTTTGTTCTCAAATCTGCTCCCGGGGGGGGGGGGGGTTTTCAATCTGCGAGACATTAGAGCCACACTCACTGTAAAGGGTGGTGAGGACCTCGGAGACTCCGTCCTTGGTCTTGATGGTGCTGATCAGAGCGTACTGGTCGTACACGGCATCCACGACGCTCATGTCATTGTCGTTGTTCCAAACTAACGGAGAAAGCAGAGCAAGAGAGTTCAGGCGTGAGGTTCTTCTCTCTATATATAAATATATATAAATATATATTAAACAATTTCCCGAAGGAGACCTTCTGAGGGATCAATAAAGTTCTACCTATATAAGACCATGGACTCACCCTCGCTGAAGAAAGTGAAGCGACCAGGAGTTTCTGTCTTTTTGGCCAAGTGGGTCATTTTCCAGCAGGAACCATCAGCACTGAGGAGCAGAATGTTAAATTTAAGATGTTTTACATACAATGGTTACATCCAATCTCTAATTTACACTAGGAATATTTTGTTCATTTATATACATTTCTTGAAATATTTCAATAGTTTTATCTGTTGACTTACTTGAGATTTGCGAAAGAGAGGTCCATGTCTCCTTCCTCAGTGGCCTTGATCATCACCACTCCCATCTTCATGTTTTCCTTGTGGCTAACAAACCAGGCAGCGTTGGTGGCGAAACCAGTGATGTACCATTTGCCGACCATCTACCATGAAAAAAAGTTTATTCTTCATTGCACATTTTTGAGCAGAATTCAGGTTCATAACAATGATTTAAGTCGACATTAAAGTCACTTTCACCTCTCAAAATGCACACCAACAACAGTAGAAACATTTTTTTATGCTAGTTTGGTTTTATGTATTGTTGTTCGTCCGATTTAAAGTCAAAGATCTCACCTTCTCCAGGCTGAAGTCCTTCACCGGCAAGGCACAGGCGGCCAGGACACACAGCAGAGCAGCCATCAGCCTCAGCAGAGTCTTCATCTTGTTCTTTCTTTTCCTTGAGCCTAGCGTCTCTTCGGGGGGGAAAAGTAATGATGAGGTGAGGAGGCAGACGGCGCAGACCCTCCTTATATAGTCTGACTCCCCTCCCTCTTCTGGACTCCTCCTTTGGTTTGCATGTCAAAACAATTTCATTCAAATGAAAAGCTGTTACACAAGTGGTACATGTGTGGGGAGGGGGGGGGGGGGAGTGTTGATGCTGAATGATTACAAAACAATCTGAAACGGTTTCAACCTTAAAGTTCACATGCACTTTAACAGATGTTTCATAGTCATTTCAACACTGAACATAAAGAATTACAAACCATCTCCAATAGTTTCTGCTGAAAATTTTCTTGTGATCATATAGGAGAAAGTGCACTAATAATCCATTTGGACCTCTTTTTATTCATAAAAAACATGTTGTGCTAAAGTTTAAACTGATTTCTTCGCTACATAATTCAGTACATAAACCTTTGTATAGCAGTAAAATGAAGTAATAAAGGACTAAGACAGTTTATCCCTCCACTTAGAATCTAATTTATACCGATTCATTAGGTATTTTAATTTTTTTTTTAGCCTTTTAATTATCATGGCAACACAACCTGTATAGCAATGAAGAAGAAACACCAGATATATTTAGCTGTGCATGTCTACATACTAGAATTATCAGAATTGTTGTAAGTTTAAATCCTACTAAGGAAATTATGTGTAATGGTTTAAGATGCACCTACAGATATGAGGAAACTAAACAAGTCCTTCCTCTCTATTGTCACAGAAACACTGGACAAGCCAACGTTTGGCTGCAGTGAAAGAAACTCTTGTGCGTTTACTCGACGACACCGGACATGTTTAATTCTCCAAGTGAAGTCCTGCGGTAACTCACTTGCCGTTAAAGTGATAAGTGTATTAGCGGGTCTGACCCGAGCGGAGACAAGAGGACACATCCACAACTCTGCATGTCAATGACCACAACAATAGAATGCACATTTTTAGATAGCTCTGAGTTATTTGTCGCAGAATCCAACAAAAGCTTCTAAAAAGTCTGCCTCAGGATAATGGCTTGTAACCTGAGTGAACCCCAGGAATGTAACTTAGAGTTGATCAGGTAATCAGATCTTTTGTGTGAGGCGAGACAAGAGCAGGCCTGCAGCTTTGCTGTGAGGTAAAAAAACAAAGGGAAATAATTTGTTTTGTAACTAACCTCCTTCACCCCATTATAAGAACATCTGGAATGCGTCACAACCCCCCACACACCCTCCCCCCTCTCACACACTCACACACAGAGATCATGTAACAAATGTTTAATACGTGAGCAGATACATAATATCTTGATCTATCCCGGTGCTGAAAACAAACTTGATACATAAGACTGCTGTTTCCTTGCAGCTTATTTTCTATTTTCAAATTAAATCCTTTCAAACGGCTCAGCAAGTTGGTGCATCCTCCTCAGCATGTGGGAATACAGTCTGAAACACAACGAAACCAAAGATACATTTACATTAGATAACTTGTGGACGGCTATTATATAAATAACTTCTTACACAAGACGAATTCAACACATGCGTAGTGCCCCGCAGACAATGTGACATTTTCTTTGTAGGAAACTCTCTGCTGAAAGGTGATTGGTTAACCCCAAAACCTGCTTCCAACCAATCTCCTTCTGGCTGTGCTGTGATATAACAGACCTCGAAGGGAAATAAGAAGGTCTGTTGTGCTGATTAAGTCTATGTTTGTGTCCTGAATATAAGGATTTTATAATGTTTGCCTCAAAAGCCCAAGAAAAATGACTCCAAACTACTTATTTATTAAGTGCAAGAAATCAATGAATTTACAGTAAAACTAAAAAGTAAATCTTAAAAAATTGTTGATAGAGTAAAGGTAACTGACTTTTGTTAAGCACAAAAGAGAAGAATACAATAAATCAAACAATAATAAACAATATTATTTTACAATGTATTTCCTTATCGAATGTGTCTTAATCAAATACTATGAGAAAATATGTGGTGACATGACTTTTTTTTCCCAGTATCTGATTTAAAATATTCATAGAAAACACGACTCAGTTACTGGAACATGACTCATATAATTAATATTTCACATTTGCAATGCGACATCTATGAGCTAAATTAATTCCTGATGATAACATTTTTAACATTTACCATGGGACTGCATCCAGTAAAAAAAAATCTAAACTTGGTACATTACTTACATTTAAATCAATTTATGTCAGTTTTATTCAGGTCTCATGTCTCATACTTTTTAAATATTTCACTGTTCGTTTTTATTAGAGCTTTCCTATTCTTATTTTCCATTTCCCTCCACTTGTGTTGTAACAAATTTGGTTGTGCTCTATTACTTGTTTATGCATCCGTGTTATTATGAATATCTTCCTTTGAATATTCACTATTGTTTCGGCTTATTCTGCCTCCCACTTACTTCTTATGTCTGCACTTATGGTAAACTTGACAAAATTTTGTTAAAATCAATGAGTTCTATTGAAATCAATGAGAGGTTGTGACTGCTGCATCATGGGATCCTTAAGTACATCCTTAAGTGTCTTTTATATGTCCTTGTTTTAATATGGCTTTATTATCCAATTCCTCTGAGTGCAAACAGTATTTTATTATTTTATTATTTATTATTATATTCAAAGTTTTTTTGGACTCACTGATTTTATGGTCCTGGTCCACATCTCCACAGTGACCTGCAGTGAAAGAGAATCAAAGAAGAGAAACCCTGACTCATTCATAATAAATATGATTTGCTTGCAGTTGGAAAGTTTAGATCCTCTTGAAAATGAGCAATGAGAACATTCCAGTAGCATAATCAAAGGTTGGAATACATGTGAAACATCAAATGTATTTTTTTTCAAGCTTTCATGAAACAGCTGATGACATACATCGTCAAACATCACAAAATTGATCACATTTCGTTAAGTTACTGGTCAAAGCCAAAGATTGTAGAGCATAGAGTACCATCTTGTGACCGTTTAAAATGAGTACAGTGTATCCTGAAACACCTCAACCAATAAATAATGAAAACTAAAACAGTGGTAAATATAACCTATAAGCAGCTGTTTTCAACTAGTTTAGCTAGCAAGTGAAGTTACTTATCCTTACATTTTACTAGTGATGGTCTCATGAAGCTTAATGAAGCAGTGTTATTATTTTGTGAGCCCACTAGATGGCAGTGTCTTTAATATTTTCCTTTGTTTAATGAAACATCACATCATTCTGATGGCGCCACCTTCTGACCTCTAAACAACATGACACTGTTTCTAAAGCTTCACCAGCACATCACTTAATTTTACCTGAAACAAATGAATTATATCTACCATGTATTACAGGCTTATAAACCTAAAAGAACCAAATCAATAATATTAACTTGTGAAGGGACTTGCCTTGCTTGAGACCTGGGCTCCTGCAAAGGTTTTAGTGTAATCTATGGTCAGTGGAATATCTTAAAACTGTATTAAAGGCATCATTCAAATCAATAAAAGCTGGTTAATGAACACAACAGCTGCCAGTTTTGTAGAATAATCTGTGTTTCAGATCTGGAGGGACTAACAAAGACCTACTGTATGTTGGAAAGGGGAACACGTAGGCGAGACCCAAACTTTGCTTCTCAGCCAGCTCCTCAAACTTTATCAACAAGGGCTCAGACGGCTTTTCAACAGTCCTGCCTGCATGCAAGAACACTTGAATAAAATGTGTATTGTTAATAGAAGAGGTGGAGGAGTAGCCGGGTCCTCACTGTAGAGTTTTGTGGTCATCTTGCCCAGTTTCTGGTAGTAGATGATTGCGTACGAGCTGTAGTCTGTTTCTGCGATCACAATCTCGGTGTTTAGCTCTGGACGTGCTCCTGGAGGGAAACATGTTGCAAAAGATACTAGAGTCCGGAAAAAAAAGAAAATCAGGTTCGAGTAACTCACCTCTAAGTGTCAATCTTCCGGGCGTCGACGTCAAAGTATACATTTGTAAAATCTCCCAGCACTGGTGATTACTGAGGATTCCAAAAGCAAACATGAATCCAGCTTTAATATATTGACATATTAAATAAATACAATACAATCAAGAAAACATCTTGGTGTTTTTCAAGATTTGACTGCCTGGAGCAGCTGGTTTATGTTTGACGACACGTAAAAACCTTAAACAAAGAAGGTCTCGTTTATTCTCTGTTATTTAAAGATACGTTTGAATTATTACTGAATGAAGGTGGAAAAGGTTCGAGGTCCAAACTGAATGTTTATTCTGGAAGGAAAGTTGTAATCTTAAATTAGTTCTGAGCTGAGAAGTATGTCTTTTCCTCGAGATTTTGTTTTTAATCTGTGTTAGTTCTATATCAAGGTCAAAGAAAAAAATTATTCTGCATCCAAATTGTTGTCTAACTGGGAAACCAGGTGTTCCGTTTGCTGAATAAAAGAAACAGTTTAAGAAAGGAATTAATGTGTTTTCTAACCTTATTTCTTTAAATATAACATACAGTATATATATATATATATATATATATAAACGTATATAAACGTATATGTATGTATATAAACATGTATATAAATGTATATTATGTTATGTTGTTTAACGGTCAGTAGGTGGCGCCATCAGTTTAAAAATGACGTGATGTTTCATTGGTAAAGTTGTGCAAAACAAAGGAAACTAGAGCAGAGACCGCCATCTAGTGGACTCTGAAAATTATGACAGTTTCATGAAGCTTCATTTCATAAACAAATGTTTTTTTATTTGTACCATTGAATTGAAGAGTCAAATGTCTTTCCTTCTTTTTCAAGCAGCAAAATACAGATTACAAATTATCATGTATCAAGTAAATAATATGAGATTTAAAAAATTGTTCCTTTTATTCATTTACATTTATTATTTATATAAGTTCAGTTGACTGAATGGATAAACCTCGTTAGGGATGAAGGATGAACTTACTGTCGTGTTTTAGTGCTCACCAGCATGGCTTGTTCCGAGGCGTCTTGAAAAGTGAGGGTCATTACTGTGGGCTCCACCTTGGTCCCGTGATTTATAAGGTGAGAACATTTGGAGGCAACATTCAGCAGATACCAAGTTCCTGTCATCTGGTGCACAAAACAACAGCCGAGATAAAACAAAAAGTCTTGATATATTGACTGTCTAAATAAGACCTTTTGAGACAAAATCCGGTTTCATCATCTTTGGCTTTTGCTGTTGTTTCATATTTGATGAAAGATACTATAATGTTGTTTCTAATACAGTAAGCAAAACTATTATTTTTGATGTGTTGCTCTTACCTGTCGGATGTTGATGTTCTGTGGCGGTGGCGTCAAGTCAATTGGATCCACTTTGGGCTTCTTACGTGGTCTTCTTTGTGGTCGTGGCCGACTCACCGCTCCACCAACGGCCTCCGTGATACCCCAAAGACACAACATCGAAAGAAGTCCCATTCTTAGGACACAAAACCAAACTCCAGCCATCCTTTTGATGAAACTTGTTTTCTTTCTACTCTCACTTTCTGTCTGCTTTTTGTTAGAAAACAGACAGCTCCTCTCGAACTCACAGTTAAATCACAATAACAGAGGAGCATTGCATCATTGCATTGTTTAAACAAATGGGGACAGTTTTAGTAGAATATTAACTGGATTTACTGGCAGATAAGCTTAACTCCTGCAATTACAATTCTGTTCAACAGGGGGCGGTGTTTCCTTCTAATGTAAATGCTAGATGACGTTAGATTACGCTGTATTTAAAATGCTTTATTATGTTCTGATTAACGAAATACACCCTGGATATAACGTATACAAAACTTTGAAAATACCTATTAAATATATTATATATTACTAAAATGTGTTTATCATTTTAATTTACATTCTGTTATAGAAAATACTGTACATATACTCTTAATTATAACCACCGTTTCATAGTAACTATCAAAAGAATGAGATGCAGTAAAATAGAAGCAACACAAAAATACAACCATCTTTATTATACATCAATAAACAGCAGAAAATCTGTTTTAATTGAAATTTTCCAAATGAATCACATCCTTTTCCAACAATTTGATAAAAGATGTAAAAAAAACATCTTGATCAAATAAATGGGACACTGTCAGATCCTCAATCTTTTGGCTCTTCCGGTTTGTTGTTTTCCCTTGGAGTAAAATTGAGCGCCACACTGTTGATACAGAACCGCTGACCAGTTGGGTCTGGACCGTCTTCAAACACGTGACCCAGGTGGGCATCACACTGCGCAAAAACAAGCAAATAAAAAGTGAACCTTCAATACCATTATCAGTTTATTTTATATCGTTGATGACTTACATTTCTACAAAGGACCTCTGTTCCTTCACTGCCGAGGCTGTTGTCGGGGCGACGAATGACGGAGGCGTGACTTTCGTCCCTTTCCCAAGTCCCATGAGCCTCTTTGAATGCTGGCCACCCCGTCCCTGAGTCGTACTTTGTCTCCGAGCTGCACAAGAATTCCCAGAGAAGTTGAAAAACTTCTTCCATACGTGCAGGTCTTTCTCCTCATTTCTCAGTTGTTCAGTAAGTTAAGAATAATAAATAGTAGTATTTTTGTTTTGTTTTTCTTCAGTCTTTTGAATGATCAATAAAAAGTATTCTTTTTAAAATGTACTTGAACTTCTGTAAGAAAAAAAAAAGTAAACTCTTATACTGGAACTATAAGAGTCACCTGAAGAGAGGGGCGTCACAGCAAACACAGTGGTACATCCCAACTTCAAAATGTGTCAGGTAAAGTCCACTGAAGGGCTGCAGACAAAATATTTGTGAAGAATTAAGTGAAGAAACATGATTCCTAGTATGTGTGTAGGTGGTATATATATATATATATATAGGTGGTATATATATATATATATATATATATATATATATATATATATATTCGTTATTCATTACATACATTTTTGTTGTTTATTAGTGGAAAATGGCGCACAAATGCAATGTAGGTCAACGCTGAAAAAAGTTAGGTGTTTGATAACATATCAGGCTGCTTTTACAGGTGTGTTTACTCACCTCCTCAGTTCCTTTCTCTCTGGTCACCACATACTGCTCAGGGCTGAGTTTCTTCTGCCAGTCTGTTGTCTCATCATACCTGGTGAGAGACTGTGTGCCTGCGGAGAACACAGGTTAAATTCCCAGATCAATAGTGGCTTTCCTTGTCTTTGAAACTGTTAGTCTGCGAAACAAGTGCCTTTTTGTGTGTGTCCAGTCTTGAAAAAAATGTAAAAAGAAACAGTGTAAAAATCTATTTAAAAGGATCAAAACTATAAATGTTTTGATCCTTTCAAATAAGATTACACTACTGCATAATATAAGCTTCTATATAATTTAAATATACACTGACAATTTCCAAATTGAATTTTAACGTATTCAATTGAAAACATTTTTTTGAACAAAATATAACCAAAATATAAGTCATTTTTAACAATATGTCAAGCGGATCAAAAAGTATATACATTTATATCCATGTGTAAATATTTCATATTTAATATGTTTTTATTTAATTATATAGTACATATAATGTACTATATTTAATATAAATTTTCCACAATTACATATGAGTATTTTTCAGATGGATCCTTTCTTATAAATCTGTCAGTTAAAGTGGTTACACAGTACTAGGTAAACTAGTTTAATCGGTAAATGCCCACATTTGTAAAGCCTGCGCACTGAACCTCCGAGTATTATTTAAAAAAAAAAAAAAAAAGCGAACCTTGCGTCGTGGTTAAAGTTCGGATCACCGCCGGGACCCTCCTCGGTGCCAGACCAAATTTGGGGGCTGAGTGGTGGGAAACCTGCCGGAAGAGTCGGACGATGTAGCGGGACATGCTCGCAGGTGCAGCGGTGGAAGTCAAGTGCTGAGTCTCCTCTGCTGCTGCTGCGAGTTATCTCCAGTCCTGGCCTGGAAGAACCAGTCTTTTCTCCTAGTAACCTGGTCAAATCCCTCCACTTCACGCTAAATAGGTCAAAGTGGAACCGGTGCGTGTGTTTTTTTTCTTTCTTCTATTATTGCAGTACAAAATCCAAAGGTCACCTTATCACTATAGGCCACAGAGTTCCAACTCAACCGTTTCCTTGTTAAAAACCAGCTCTTGTATGATGTTTGTATCTGTTTTTTTTACCCTATAGTAATGATCACATGTCTGATGTGGAGTTGATTTTCTTTCCTGCAGTGGCCAGTAGCTGAAAAAAAAGTGGATTAGCAGATGAGAGCTGTCAAGGTGAGAAAATCTTAGAATAGTCTTATTTGTTTGATGCATACAAGTATCTTATGTTTGTTGCATATGTGTCAAGCTTGAGACTCAAGTAAAAAAGTACAAAATTGACAGAATACAAATACTGTCTTTGTCATGTATACGTTAAAAGCCTGATGGAGTGTTTGAATGCTTACCAGGGGCAAGTCTAGGAAATATTAATGGGGAGGGCAAGTCTTTCTTTAAGGGCGGCCCATGACACTAACCCACAAATCTGACTACAAAGATGTCCCAATGTGAAAAGAAAACATCTGTTCCAAGTGCATGATGATGATACAAACCTCATAAATAGTATATAATATATATACAAAGGCAAGGGTTGAAATTCGCAGATAACTTTCTAGTGAGCAGGGTAGGTTTCTACAGTAGGTTGACTTTTCCTTATCTCGGAGTTCAGTAATTAAATCTGCTTTTTCTAAAAGGTGTCTGATAACCCTCCAAAGTCATGCAAATACCCCCAAATGCACCTCCACGAAGAGATATCAGGTCTTGGATTAACAACTGAAGCGGGCGAGAGCTGTCTGTGGCTGGATAACTGATGATACTAATGTGAGTTCATAACCATTTATCAGTAGACGAACAAGAATCGATTGCTTCTGTATCTCGTTCGTGTTCATTTTCAACAAATCTCCTCGCTGCTCCATCTTATCTGAGCGCCGCTGCTTCAGCGTACATTCCAGGATTAACAAATGTAAATATAAATCCAAGTTGCTACTTATGTTGATACTATATATATTTTTATGCTATAGCTTCACTCAGTTTGTTTGTTGTTTTAAAATAAATCGTAATATTGTCAGCTTTTATATTGTAAGTAAGTAAGTAATTTATATTTGTGAAGCCCATTTCACAGACTAGTTTCACAAAGTGTTTAAAAACAAAGCAATACACAGTTGAAATATAAATATTAGGAACATCAGTCTGGAAGGATTTCTCTTCTCTTGTCCGGCCTGTCCAAGCATGTTCAGGAACCATTAGCAGATTCCAAAAAAACACTCTATGCAACATTATAAAATCATTTTAATAAACCAGACAAAGATCAAAATGTCTTCTGTTATCTGTACAAAAACTGCATCTGGGGTCTGTTCTGGTATTTGACTGCAGCGGGTGTGTTCACTTTTAGTAAACTTCCAGGTTGATGTATGAGATCTACGATGTAGTGCCTGCACTGGGGCTGTTGCTCTTTGTTCTGAGGAGTCTTCTCCGAAAGCAGGACCTCGTTCCAAGCTCGGTTGTATTCCCCCCGTACGAGAGTGCAGCTCAAGCCGATGCTGTCGGCCAGAAACTGCGGGAGCGGAACCAAAAAAGACTGCATGATGAGAAAAGTTTCCAAAACAAAATGTTCCAGCTACGGTACCTTGAAAAGCAAAGATCTGTGGTTGTAGATTCCTTTTCGGACCATGCCAATAGGAACGATGTTACACCGCAGTTGAAACTTGACCTCACTCAGGTGAAGGTGCCATGAGAATTCATGCAGCTTTTCCTTCTCCACTGGTCCACCCATGGCATCACTCACCAGCCTGTAACCCAACCATACATACAATCCATCCAATGAGCATGTTATCACAAGTCAACATGACAGTGCAGAGCATCACCTGGCCACAGCGCCATACTGTTCCCGCTCATCTTTCAGAATAAGGATGGACTGTCTGGCCTTGTTCACTAAATTCAGCAAGGCGACGTCATAAACTATCGTCCATGGTTTCTCCGATGATCCCTTTTGTGCTTCATCTTTCCGCTTGTCGTCTTCCTTTCTCCGTCTGTGGGGATTTATCAAAAGCCACTTAGGACATTAAAATGGATTCAGTTTTGTTCCAACATAACACCATAGTTTACTCCATGTTTACAAACACTGTTACACACTGAAAGAGCGGCTAAACTGCAGGGGAGGAGAAAACTACACAATGACAGACACACAGGATTTATCAGTTGCTACTATTTTCAAAGAAGAACTTGTTTATGTCACGCTCTTGTCACTTCTTCCCCTGCAGGCGCTCATAACACATACATCGCATCTCCCTCGTCCCAGACAGGCTGTTGCAGTGAGTGGTTTATTAATATATTAACACACCTTGACGTTTTTGTCTCTTCCTTGCTGGTAATCTCAGAGTCCCCGCCCTGCCTCTCGTCTCCAAGCTGCCTGTGGAAAAAAAAACAACACAAATCAAAAAGTCTCTCAGTTTCGTCAACCTGAGAATTGAGGCTCTAGAAATTATCTTTTCGATTCAATCTTTTATAAAAAATGTTTGGTTTTTAATGGTTAGTGCGACCCAAACCATACGCCAGAGACCAGTACCAGTTGACTATTGATAATGAGTGAAATACAAATCAATAAAGTTCTACCTTACCTTAATGATATATTTTTACATGTTATTTATCAGAATATAATGCTGACATCAAACCGGTCCGCGGGTCACAATAAGTCAGGGACCCCTAGTTTGAAAGGAAAGGTGGATCTGATTTAGTTATCTATTCACTTGTAACTTTCAAAACAGTTTATACAGTGAAGTAAACACAAAGCAGATCAGGTTTGTTTTCTGCAGTTTACAGTGTGTTGAGTACTAACTAGTGTATCTCTTGGCAAAATCTCGCACAGTTGTTGCACAATGGTCTCAGAATTGCACAATTGAATGTGGCGTTTTACTTTTTTATCAAGTGTTTAGTAAAAAAAAATATTATGCAACAAGGCTGTTTAAAATGCCAGAAATGATGTGATGCGTTGTGAGTTGACTCCAGAGAGTCTGGAGTGCTATAAGAAAAGAGACACCCTGAATGGAATACTGATGCTGTTTTTACGTATTTCAACTGAATTTGTTGTGTTTTTTTTAATCACACAAAACTGCATGGAAATGTCTTCTGGGTTGTTTGTATACTTGTTTTTATGATTATTTTTTTTTAGATTGAAAACGAAGGTTCTGATCTCTTTTACTTCAAGACGCCACACTAATGGGGTTCACTAAAGAGACAAAGAGGGAATCAAGGCAACTGGGACTCAACCTCAAGCACTCGACTGAAGCAAACAAGGGGAGGGTGACAAGAGGCAGATGACCCCAGTAAAATTATCTTGTCAGTATGAACGCCATCTTTTTTTTTACTGGAGATGTGCACACTCTGCAAAATATTTAGGCTCTTTAAACTACAGAGTTAACTGGATAGACGATCAGCCTGTAGGTGCGATGGATAAATCCTTGTATTTCTGTAAGTACACAAGGAATATACTTTTCTTTAAGGATAACATATAAATCAATAAATCTTACTGGGCAGTATTGATGACAATGATTGCCTGGTGTGTGTTAACAGGTTGTTTGGCTAGTTCCTCCAAAGTCAAAACTCTTTGTCCCATGTTCGTCTACAGGAGAAACAGTACAGTTAGTTATATCAATGTTTTAATGTACAAAAGCACTACTCACGCACCTTTCCCACATCGTAGAAGCCATCAGTGATGATGTCCAGAGGAGTCAGGTAACTTTCCAGACTGTACTTCACAGACAAGTTGGATTTGAGCAGGTTATCCATGGCCAGCATGCTGAATCTGTTGTGACGGATTTCCGAGGTGTTGATTTCCTGAAGCATTTCCAGAGCGCTGGGATAAACAAGGATAACAATTTATTTTACAGATATAGTAAAATACATTTTAATTTCTGTCCTCTACTACCATCTTCTGGTCAAATGTAAGTATAACATCTCATGCCTCTGATGTAATTTTCAAAATGATGTTTATTTTAGTAAAGATTAGATGGATACTGAAATTGATGGCCAGTCATTTTTCTTTACTTTACTGATTTGTTCTTTCCATACAACGAATTATTAGGTTCTGTCCAATAGGGCTGTATCAACCTGATTTCTGCACAACATACCTAATGTTCCCAACCCCATTAATAAGGCAAAATATTCGACTAGGTAACCCCTAAAAAGACACACCTGTGAAGTAAAATGTCAGATGACTATATTTTGAGGTTCAAATTTACAAAAGTCTGCACAGCAGTCATCAGAGAAAAAGACGGGTGCTTTGAAAAAACTGTAATATAAGTACGTACTTTAATATAAAGCAATTTTTAGTTGTTTCACACTTTTTTGTTAATTCATCATCATCATCCTGCTCGTGTTCAGTCATAGTTTTGATGTGTCAGTGAGAATCTATTATGTCAATAATCATGAAGAGAACAAAGAGAAAGCATTGTATGAGGAGGTTTGTCCAAACTTCTGGCTTGTTCTTTACTCCTAAAGGATTTCCATCAAAATGTGTTCAAAAGTGAAATCTTTACTTAGATTAACAGAAATATGACTCAATATGCGAGTTAGCTCATACTGTCTATAGCATGATGTAACATAAGGCATTGCACTAATCTATAGTGATGTGCTGGTGAAGCTTCATGAAGCAGTGTCATGTTGTTAAGAGGTCAGTAGGTGGCGCCATCAGATTAAAAATGATGTAATGTTTCATTAGAACAGTTGGTCAAAACAAAGGATAATAGTGCAGAGACTGCCATCTAGTGGGCTCTGAAAATAATGACACTGCTTCATGAAGCTTCATCAGACCATCACTACTAATTTATATCATACACTTTTTGTTTGTTGTCTTTTTCTGTTTTTGATGGTTATTTATTTACCCATATTTGCACATCTCCACGGCGACAGGTTTATCAGTGGCACAGACATTTACTGCCCAGCATGTGTTTTTCAACACCTCGTTGTGGTGAGAATGCAGCAACATGACCAATGGGTAGAGACCTCCAGCCCTTTGCAACTTTGGAGAAAAAATATATCATTCAAAAATATTATCAAAATGTAGTCGTTGGATGGAGTGTTTACTAACCTCTGCTCGGGAGTCTACGTCACTAACCAGGACAGCCAAACACTGTGTAGTGTTGATCTGGACCTGCGTGTTTTGTGATGAGAGGGAGTTCACCAACAGCGGGATGGCACCGTGTGCGATAATGTTGCAGCGGATGACTTCCTGTCGAGCCATGTTGCTCAGTGTAGCCGTAACATTGGCCACTAATCTGGGGCATGGGTCGCGGAGCTTCAGGACCAGGATGTCAATGCCCCCGACCTCGTACACATTCCTGGAGAGATATGAGATTCAAGTTTTTATTCAAATTATTATTGATTCTAATGAGAATTTGTTGGAACAATAGACAAATCTAAACATTGGAAATTAAGGGTCAAAATATATGTCTAAGAACATGCGACCTTATACAGTATTTTTGATAATCATCTAAACCTAGGTTATTATTTAACATACATTATTTTAGCCAATTCACAGGAGGAAATGTAAGTATTATTTGAAAAAATTGTGTTACATTTCCAAAGTCAAACAGTAATGAGTCAATTATATAAATTTGTTTAAGTTTGCACTTGGCCAAAAAGGTTTAGTTACACTATTTAAACTAAAAAACACTTTAAAAAGAAATGACCTAATTAACAATTTAATTATGTATGTATTTATATTATTTATTACTAATCTCTAAATATGACTATGGGAAGTTTTGTTTAAGGACTTTTGTATGTATTGGCCCACAAAACATGAAAAGAGAGAAATCAAATATTTGGGGGCAGTGCTTTATGTGTGATTTCAAATTCAAGTTATATTGAATACAATAAAATAATGTTTTAGGCATATTTTTGCTTTATTTTATTAGTTGCTTTTACACTTTTACCTAATTTTTGCTTAATGGACCCTCACAACAGCCACTGTATAATATGTGGCCCCTGAGAGACTTAATTGTCCGACACAGATATAAACAACTTCTGTGTTCACTTAATTTATTAAGTGTGAGTCAGAGAATTAGGTCCATTACTTCATAATTTCTTTAATCTACGACTCAAGAGGCGACATTGAAACATAAAGTCATCAGCCGAAAAGGATTAACACGCATTACATTTTCTGAAACTGACCCTGTTTAATCTTCACAGAATTCATTGTGAAGTTGTAGCTGTAATACAATTAGAGTCGTCGTTTTTTCACCATTGAGCCCTTAATAAGTACACGTGTCAGTAACTCACAAGGCGTTAAGCCAGTTATCGGCCGTGAGGTTAAATATGGCTTGAGTGGCTTCCTCTCTTAGCTCGTAGCTCTCGCCCCTCAGACACTCGATCAATACAGGAAAACCGTCTGAAATACACAGAATGATAAACGACAATGATGGACAAACTATGAGTTTAATTTATTAATTCTGTACCTTGCTCTCTGAACGTGTCTTTAGCCAACTGGGAACTCATGGCAGCCAGAGCCTGACACGCAGCCGTCTTCACGCTGTCGTTAACCACGGACAAAAGCTCCACCATAATCTTCTCGACGTTCTGCTCATGAAGCTGTAAGTGACTGTCAGCTGCACACATGCGCGCACTCATGCCATTAGTCAAATTAAAAAGTCGACCGGGGTGTCATCAGGGTTCACTTTTTCCTCCACCTACCGCATTTAACTATCATTGCGATGCATTTGGCAGCACTGGACTGGATCTCCGGAGAAGGAGCTTTGACAACGAACTCCATCAGTTTGGTCAGTCCTCCGTCCTTCTGTAGCAGCCTCAGACTTTCACTGTCACAAAGACAGTGGACGACTGCCTTCAAAGCCTCCACATGAAGATCTGCAAACTCCTTAAAAGACAACAGTAATGGGTTAAAGGTAACTTGTATCAAATCTATTCTATTTGCATCAGAAAATGAAAGTCTCACTCACTGGGTTACTGAGGATTTCCATGAGTTTCTCGAATCCCTCCTCGGTCCTGAAGGTTTCTCGTGTGTCTTTGTCAGTTGTGAGGTTCTGCAGTGTCTTTAGAGCTAAATGCTGGATGGCGACAAAATCTGAATCCAACAAGTCTAGGATTGGACGGATCCCTCCCAACTTATGCACTGCCAAGCGGCTTGGGTAGTCCTGGGGAAGTAAAAAAATCTAATCGTTGTTGTTGGTGATGGGTTGATGAGGCTTCATGAAACAGAAGATGAGATTTTAATGATAGATACAGTGTCCTAGTTTTTAGAGTAGGTGGTGCTCTCAGAACAAACTTTGTACAGAGTGCCATCTAGTGGTCTTTGAAATAGGGACATTATATCATGAAACCTCATCAGCGGTTTAATGGACCCATCATTAATTATTCTGTAACTGTCTGGGCAAAAATAGAAAGAAAACAATAACTTCCTCAAGAAGGACTCAAATAGACATATTAATTTGATTGTGCAGTAGATATTAAAACACTCTAAAGTTATCTGTTAAATATTTAATCACCTGGACCATGTTATAAATGGTCTGTAAGGAGTTCTTCTTCACATCGGGGTCTGGACTTGACAGCAGTTGGATCAAAGGAAGGAGACCGTCATACTCAAAGATCTTGTGCATGCAGATGAAGTCCGCCGACAGGGATGATAAGCACAAGGTTGCAAACTCGTGAACGACTGTGTCCTCTAGGCAAGAGAAGATTGCAAGTTCAAACAAGAAGAAGCACTCGGGAACATTCACTTCACAATACAGCTTTAGGTTACGTATTTGGATCCATCACTTACCTTCTGGAATTAGTTTATGAATAATTGGAGGAATGACGTTAAACTTCTTCAAGGCCTCCTTCACATCACCTTTGATAAAAAAACAGAGTAATATTTTGAGAGAATGACCGAGCGATTCTGAAGTTGACAGAATTCTTCAACAATTAAATCAATCATCTGGTGAAATACATGATGGAATAGTGATTATAAATAGACATACCATTAGTGGACATGGTGCCCAGGGCCATGAAAGCGCTGTGTCTGACCTGTGTGTTGATGTGACAGATGAGTTGACAAAGAGGCTCCAGCGCCCCTAAAGTCAACAGAGTCGTCTTGTTCTCGTCAGCTAAAAACAGGAAGGCACAGAAAACACAGATTTTAATTGTTGGGAAAAAATAATTGCGTGATTAAAGGATAATATATATTTTCCTTCATTTGAGTTATTAGGTTAAAATGGAAACTGTTCATGCAAACACACTTGCAACTAGAACCAACATTCCAAGTGCTGTCTGGGTAAAAATAAAAATACCTTTCTCAACAAATTTGTAGATTGCATCACACGACTTAGACAGAATTTCCTCCTCAGGTGAACCCAGGAGCAACACAGCTGTTATTGGCATTTTTATCTCAACAGCAAGAGGGTCAAACTGTCAAGGAGAAGCAAAAACAATAAATACACACTTTAATGTATACAGTTAGTAGAATTTAAATCTTTTCTAATAAGAATGAAAAACTCACAGTTTCTTTGGATGGCGCTTCATTCTCTTTCTTCCCTTTTCTCCCCATAGTAAAGGTTTACTCTTATACTAACAATCCTTCATCCTTCTATAATAATAAAAAAAAAAAAAAATAGGATCAATTCAACCGCTAACAATATTTGTTTTCTATTAGTTTTTTTTAATATGAAGTTTGCCCTTGATGTCAGTTCTTTAATTTGAGAAATGGCTTTCATGTCAAACAGCTCGACATGAATGCATCATTTTAAAGTAAAACAGCACCCGGGAAAACAATATATTGTGCATACAAGGTAAATAGAAACAATTAGAAAGGTTGGTTTTAAAAACACGTTTTAAGTAAAGGATTCTATCTGAGGTTTTTTTAATACAACGAATATTTGATGTTGACAAATAATATTACATTTTTATTTTTCATTGTTATCTTGTTTGCCGTTCTTGTATGTATGAAACGATCAAACTATAATTCATCAAACATAAATCTGAAAATAGCATAGAAAATACCCACAAGTTTAATCTATCAACAGCTTTTTCATTCTCTCACCAGATCAAAGTCCATTATTTGTTATGTTTAAAGTGGATGCTGACCTCTATTATTCTGGAATTATTCTTGTATTTTGTTTTGTATGTTTTAATAATTAAACTCAGAAAAGTAGTCCAAGCGTAATCATTTAAACACCTTCAGTATAAATTGTATAAAGTAGCTTATAGCCTTTGAGCTTGCATGTGTCATTAGTAAACTACTTGTGAAAATAGTACTACTGTAATACATATCCGAGTACAACGACCTGGATTAAACGTGCTCGAAATATAGACGCCTTTGGCATTACATGTAATTATCCTATTAGTAATAACAGTACTATAGCAAACGCGACACTAAAAAAGTTCGCTTCCGTAACGGATTCTCTCAACATTCGCGTCAAAAAACTTACACCCACCGAACGGAAGTAAATATCGCGCCTGGTTACTTCTCCACGGAACCCGACTTTGTTTAGAAAAGAAACGACGGCGTTGCCAAGCAACGAGTGTCACGCTGGGCAGAATGGGGGAAAAACTTTAAAGCGCTTTATTCTTGTTTAGAATTTCACATGGACAACTTAAATATTAGATTATATCATTTGAGCGATGCATGTAAGGATTCTGGGAATTAATGAAAAAAAAATGGAGATGTTGTTTCCTATAACTAGTCTGGTAGTAGAGTATTCTTTATTTATTACACTTTATCTTATGTTTCCAACACAATACATTGCTAACACCATCTTCATTAAAAACAAAAAAAATGTTTTAAGTATTAGTATTAGTATTTCATTGTATTTTAAAGAAAATGCACCATGGTAGCAGTCGTCGCATGTGGACGCGCATGTGCGCGTGCTCGTGTGTCATTGGCAGAGGCGGGCTGTCACCTCCCTCCGCCCAGCTGTCAGTGGACGGCAGCAGCAGCAGCACCAGCTCCAGCTCCAGCACACATGATACTCGATGCTTCACGAACAAATACCTGCTTCGTGGCGCTCGGGAGCTGGACGACATCATGACAGGAAATATCCGCCCGGCCATAGCTGCCAACTGACCCGTGGAAATAACACCTAGCATCGTGCTAACTGTCCGGGGGTTAGCTAGCTTGTTTCTTCGCTAGCGAAGGTCGTGAATTGTAGTAGTCAAGTGTAGTAGTTCCGCTTCAACCCGTGTCTTTTTTCTTGTTTTTCTTCGGCGAGCGCGTTGTTCGCTAGGTTTATCGAGCGTTGCGTCTCATGAATTCGTTTTTCTCCGTTTAATAATAAGCAAGTCGTTTGGCGTTTTTTTTCGAGCTAGCATGCGGGCTAGTCGGCTGAGCTAACGCATCAGCGCGCAGGGGAAACCACTCGGTCCGGGGGGAAGAAGCAGTCGGTGATGTGGTCTCGGCGACCGCTGGAGAAAAAAAAAGGCCATTGTGTTAGTGTGAATTTTTAATATCCAAAAGACTATTATAGGGGCAACAAACTTAAGTTTTTAGAGACGCCTTTCGACTGCCTTGGATGAAGAGTATTCAGTGAGAGGAGGGCTTGGTGCCCACTGTGCCAGAGAAATACAATTCTATTCGATATTATCACCGACTTTACTTTAAAAAAAAAGATGGCTACAGCGAGCAGCATTGCCGCATCTATTGCGAGCAAAACCAAGACCAAGAAGAAGCACTTCGTTGCCCAGAAAGTGAAGCTCTTCCGTGCCAGCGACCCCCTCCTCAGCGTGCTTATGTGGGGAGTAAACCACTCGGTGAGTCAGATCATCCCGTTCCGTATCCACACTCCTGCCCCCCAGTACTTATGTGTGACACGAATATCTGTCTCGTTTGTGATGAGTATCTGACGTGGTTTCCCTCCACCATGTGTTAGTAACGCTTTGTTTTCATAGTTCCCTTTGCTGTGAACGTGTTTAGTGTTCTTTGGCTTCCTGTTGTGCTCGTGAAGGATAAGCTTTGCATGTCATGAAGGGAAAAGTCTTCCACCGAAACAGTGCTTATCTCAGCTCCATTTCTCTTCCTGTGGTATATTTCCTTACTTTAATATTTCCTGTTAAATAAGTGAGTAAGCAAAAAAAAATAATTGGTTGCTGCTGTGGTGCACAATTGAAACCGGTTCCCCTGCTGTAAAAATCATATTTAACACTATTGAGTAGACTGAAAACGACTCAACATTAAACACATAATAAAACTAAGAATTTAAAATGAATGGTAATTGACGTTTTTGAGTTCCTCAACCCATATTTCTTGATCTTGTTTATTTTCACTATTGTAGTTCTCCAAATTATGGTATATTCATGTGATCTGAAATCCTATGAAACAGAAAATCATAAAAATATAAATTACAGATGACCCGTCAGGTGAAGTTTGTAATTCAGTAACGTAAATGCAAACTTGAATCCATAAGACAGTTATGAGTTTCATGTCTTAAGTTTGAAAGTGGATACGATGTGCTATATACTATCAATCAATTTGAAACTGCACATATTAATTCTAAAACTGGGCTCTAAATCACTTTCTTTAACCCTTGTGTGTCCCGGTGGCCATAAACAAACGTGTTTGGGGTATCTTGAGAAAGCACAAACGTTAAACCTGTTAATTGGGATTTTTACTTTTACCCTTTTCTGTTACTGCGTAGTAAACTAATCCCTGATATTGCCTACCCAAAATAATGTATTTAATAGTTGATATTTGTTCTGACGATTGCTTCCTTTTCACATTCATAAATTTTAGTTATTAAAGTTTGGACATGTTGGAATGAACTCTATTTAATAGATTAAGATGACATGTTTTATAGATAGATCATTTCGTAAAACAAAGTGCAATAAACACAGTGCAAGATGACTGGTCTCGAAAAGCGCTATATAAATAAATATTACTTACTTACTTACTTACTTACTTACTTACAATCTAAAAATAAAAAACATGGATCAAAGAAAAAGGATCCAAAGATTAACATGGAATATCATCTGTTCACTCGACTCCTGCCCCCAAACTCAGAATTAAACAGCCTAATAGCACGAGGAAAGAACGAGTCCCTGTGTCTATTAGTGTTGCATCTGGGGAGGAGCATTCATGCTATATTTTGAATACCGATGGATTGAAACCAAAGATAATAGAAGCTTTTACAAACTCTATAGTTTTCTCATGTGCTCCCAAAATGCAAAATGATAACCAGCAAATGTTATTTATGTCATCCTACCTCCCAATTGTGTCCTCAATACTACGCTCAAAGCACTTTCATTGACTACCTCGCCAGATCTTTTTTTAATCGGATGTCTATCGGGGTTTGGATTCTTCTCTGATATGTTGTTCTTCCCTGTGTGTGACTCAGAATTGCTGTTACTTGCTATTTAGATTACATAAGCCTCTATTAATATCTACTGGAGTGATATACAGTCTGTATGTCTGTAGACATAAATATTATATATTCTTTGTTTCTGACACAAGGAGCATCATTATATTTTTTCTTTTTAAAAATGTAACAATTTCCCCAAAGGTGACCGGAAAGTGTGCATATTTCCTTCTTGCTTCTTTCCTCACTAGCAACACTTGTCCAAATGTGATCTGGCATGTTGCTATGGGCTTGATTCACTCAGCAGGACAGGCCTCATAATGTAAGCCCTTAGATGTTGCTCACCCAGTCGAAACCACTGTATCCTTTAATAGACGGCCGCTCACAGAGATGACTTCACAAGTTACTCGTCAGATCGGTAAGACATCATGTGTTAAATTGCATGTAACAGTGTTGGCACTTGGTGACAGACTTTGGTCTGTGAAGGGCGCTTTAAAAATAAAACTTATTTACTTACTTGCATTTATTTTTATTTTTCAACACTGTTTTTTTCTTCCCCCTGCATATAGAGAACGAATATTTTTCAGATTTTCTGTGCAGATATACTTAAAGTCTGCCGCTTTTACAGATGGCGGTGAACTTTATAAAGTTATAACTTTTAACATCATCATGATGAGCATCTTACTGCATCTTGGAGAGATAGACTTAAATATATGAAATATCTGAGTCAGTAAAGTTGGGTTTTGACATTGGCAGCCCTTTTAAGTGACTTAGGACATTTTAATAAGGCAGCTGGACTAAGGTTTGCATCTTGAATGAAATTCTCGATGGAAATGTTTCACATACTAGTGTTATTATCAAATTATATATGCAAGATAAAGTAACCAAAAAGCAGAGTTGCAAATACTATTTTTGCTTTCAAGATTCACTTAATTAAACTGATCTTGTGAACAAATCCAATGCAAGCTCAATTTGACACCAAGTTGCGCATTTTCAACTAAACGTAAAGTGTGCGAATGAATTCTACACCAATTCTCGCATATCTTATCTGCGTGACTGAAGCGTTTGTGTTTAGAGTTTTCAAATTAAAACACCACTGGGACTCGTCTCTCATTATGGTTGGTAATTAGAGGAAGCAAACATGTCCAGAAGCTGCCATTTCAGTGAGCATTACCTGGGAGAAAATAACCTAACCCACCACTACGGTTGTTACGCTATCGGCCACGTTTATGCTCTCAAATTACAGGGCTAAATGGACATGTGTTCGCTTACACTGTGAATGAATATTGCTGCTTAGACAGTGCTGGATTTATTCCAGTTACACATCGCAATATGATACTCCCGGTTAAATGCATTGAATAATACCGGTGCCGTTTTTTTTGGACGTTCTGTCACACTTTAACTAATCAATGACAATTTGGTAATTGGAAAAAAATTAGGTTTTGCTCAGATTAGAGCAGTTTATTAACACTAATTATCCTTTAAAATAAAACACAAACCATGTCCATATGAATAAGTCGTTAAAAAGCTGCAATAGAAAAAAAAACTGAGAGTGTGAGATGTGACCATGACATCCTATTGACCGTAGGAAATTAAAAGACTTGGACTAACCAACAATTCCGAGTAGGGGCTATGTGAGTTTCTTTTCCATGTTTCAGTTCATCTTTTTTTTATATTAAATGAAAGTTTGATTTCATCTTTTCCTTTTTTCAAAATAACAAGAAAAAAAGGTCAGACTAAAGGTTTGGGCAGCCTGGAAAGTTAATCCAGACAAGACAGTTGAACGTGTGAATAGACGGCCACCTTTTGATTGTATCATTGTGTCAACAGGAACATGTGTGTACTTACTAGTATACTCTACAAAATTTAATTTCAAGCGGTCTATATTTTGAGGAGAAACAATCGTGATAACAAGCTAATCGCAACAACAAAACTCGTAAGAGTATAGTCTAGTTTTTGATTGGTTGAGGATAATGTATATTCTCCAACAATATAATAAAAAGTGAGATTTCAGGCCTAATTTACTAAAATTATTTTAGTTCAGGCATGTCAACTTTTTCCCTTTAACTTTTATTTTTGTAAAGCAAAGAAAGAAAGAAGAAAATGTTACCATTATATTATCGATGCAAATGATCCACAGACATCTTAAACTCTCTGAAGAGGCTGGGTGTAGTAAACCCAAGTGGAGGTGGTTTTGTGAAATGCATTTTCACAACCAAGGCCATTTGTTTTAACGATTAAGAAAGACGGATGAACCACTTAGTCTGGAGTCAATGAGATGATTTCACAGTTGTGGTTAAAATGGCTGGAATTGTGTAGAGGTAAAACATCCTTCCCAGTTATTATGTTTTCAATGTATGTATATAATGGGTTTTGTTGCTCCATTAACGAATATTTTAAATCTACAGATTTAACCAAATTTCTATTTATAGGTCAGTTTTTGAAATGTGTTTGCATATTACCTTAAGAGAAAAGTGGAGGGAATAACAATGGACCCAACAGTGGTTACTTGCTCAACCTGCGTTCAGTGCGGTCTAAAGAGTACAGTAGAGTACCTATTGCAAAATGTAATGTTCCTTTCAATGGTAACCACATGGTAGCAAATCAGTCTCCTACCTTTTACACTGGTTCATAAAATGTTATTAAGAATGATTGGGTTGTCCGCTTTAATGCAAACTTCATTGATTTAACTACCAATCTTCACTTGTTTCTTGTGACTAGACATACTTTAGTTTATACATTACACTGAACAGAAATCTGAACTGTGCTGACTTTGCTAACCTTGACTAACCACTATTTTCTTAGCGTATTTTATCATTTATTTACAAAATTTCAAGGATCCAAATTTGGTTTTGTCACATGGTTGAGTAAAGGTCAGCTCGCAAGCACAAGAAATTGTGCTGTGTCATGATGTAGATAACATATGATAAGTACACAGGCTTCCTGTCCTATGGTGCAACTCTGCATACTTTCAACACCGTGAGCCGGAAAATAAGTTCTTGTCACCATAGTGACAGAAAGGAAGTGGCTGTGTAAGAAGGGTGCAGGCAGTAGCGGAGAGGATGGCAATTGTATTGCAATTATTCTTGAAGTGTGGAACATGTGTTTCAGTCAAGCAAGAAATACTATAAATCCATTTATATCCACAAAAAAAACAACATATGGATTGATGTTGTACAAGAGTAGATGTGCTGTCGTGGAAATTATTTCCTGGTTAGTGTTTCAAGATGATAAGTCAGAACTTTCCAAGGCAGATGGTATCTACTCTGTTTCTACACCTGCACACAATTTTCTTTTTCCTAGTTGAAGTAGAAGGATTTCTTATCCTCATCCGCTCCATAAATGATTTTTTTCCTTACCTCATCACCTAGCCTAGATGAATATTTTTTGTGCCTGTTCTTTTGTTCTGTTCCTCACCTGTAATTGATTGATACAAACTGTCAGTGTGGTTGCACATGACCTTCGTGTTTTAATTGTGATAGTTGGAACGGGGATACTCGGTAAAGAAAATATGAAACATGAAAAAAAGAAGTTCAATTTCAACTGGATTACGCTGAAACCCTTTCAATGTTCTCATGTATCATACTATGTGGTCTAATTCACATCACATTAAAATGCATTTGTATAGCTTTATAAAAGAAGATTGATTGTTTGAATCCTGTACAGCCTACAGTATAACAGCAGATGATGGGCTTTAATATATTGGGAACATTCTATTATGTTATTACAAATGACATACAAAAACAAACGATACAGTTTCATTCTGTACAGGTGTTTCAATACTTATTTATAGAAACGTGAGACAGTGTTGAGACTTCACTTAAAGCTCTCAAGTCCCCCATAGCTTATAATTATTATTTTATTTCTAAAACTGAATGTTAATTATATGATTGAGTAGTTCTTGAATTTGGTATGAATCATAAGACATGAACGCTGAATTTATAATGCATTAATTCCATCACTTCTATTACATTATGAACCTTGTTAAATATGCAATGTATGCATCCTTTTAAATGCTTATTCATGTCTTGAATGTGTTTATGAGTTTTACAGAAAACCTTTAGAAACCTTACCAATTCAAACTTCTTTAATCATTTTTGAAGAATAGTTCTACAATAAATTGTTTTTTATTTGCCCAACCTTTCATTTTGACCGGACAACATAGTGTCATACATTGCTGTTAAAATCCCTGATACCAGCAGATTTCACTAGTGTCACTCAGATGTGTGTTGGCAACAGGCATTGACTGTCCTTGTGAAACAGTTTTGTTTTTATTACCAGGAGACATCTCTCTGCTGAGTACCCATAATGCATCCATCTGTGCCATTGCGTCACTCTAATGTCACTGACTGTCACCCCAGAGCACAAAAAAAAGATATTCTCTCCTTCTCAATATCTTTATTTTTTACATGCAGAACAACACCGTTTTTTTTATTAATGAACTTGGTATAATATATAATACATAGTAGGACTACAAAATTTGCAACATGTTAAAATTTTGCACATCATATCAGAGCTGTGACAAAAATATTACGGATATGTTCAAACCTATCAGGTGATAATTCACTTTCCACCAATCGCAAGTGAGCCCAGTGAAATCATGGTTATTAATAGATCCAAGCAACCCTGGCAGCAACTTCCACTTGCTGCCAATAACAAACGTGCAAACACAGAGTGCTTTTTGTGAGCGGCGCATGGCTCATAAATCTGTGGCCATTTCAATCTTATGGTGTTACAGAATGCATTCTGATGTGACACAACCATAGGGAATATTTAGCTTGTAATTTATCCCAGAGTTCATCACAAATTGATGTCATCGTATATCATTGTAAATATTTAGCTTGTGATTAACTCTGGTCCAAAAACACATGCATACTTCTTTAAGTTGCACTTCATAAGCCGTTCAGGATTGTTGCCCCAGGTCCTTTTAATGCCATGTACTTTTTGAAATCTGGTATTATGAGTAAATCGCTTGTTGAAAACCGCATTTATTACGCCCTAAAACCGCGCAGATCTGCGGTAACATCTGTGAACCCCAGTAATGTCCTGTTATACAAGTGTGGTTACTTTTAACTTTATAAGTTGAGCCTCGCATCCACGTGGACTTTTGAGGTCAGTGAAGAAGTAGGGACTTTTCTCTCAGTTGGTGACTGCTGAATAAATCATTTGTATAGTCTGTTGGCCCTCAACTTTGTGTACTTCACTCACAGAGTTATGATCTTTTTGTCCATCAGTTGTTGGTAATCATTACTTTCTACTTGGATTAGTCTTATAACATTATAAGGCTCAATATTTAACTAAAATGTTGTTTCTTTTTTTTACATTTAGTTCTAAACAAGTGCTGGACCTTGATCAGATGCATATGTTTCCTTTTAGAATGCCAACATACTGGTTGAGTGTCTCTTTGATTTATCATTTTCATTTTTATTTTGTTCCACAGATCAATGAGCTGAGTCATATTCAGATCCCCATCATGCTCATGCCAGATGACTTCAAGGCCTACTCCAAGATAAAAGTGGATAACCACCTATTTAATAAGTAAACATTTTTTTCTCTTAATACAGATTATAAAATAATTGTGTTACTATCATTAACACCTGCAACTTGTCTTGTGCCCCTTAAAGAGAGAATATGCCAAGCCATTTCAAGTTCAAGGAGTACTGTCCCCTGGTGTTTCGGAATCTCAGGGAGAGGTTTGGAATCGACGATCAGGAGTTTTCAGTAAGTACTGCAAATTTACTTTTTAAAACAAAAATCAAGATGAAAGAAAATTGCTTTGTTACTAATGTCCCCTCAGTTCTGTAATGTGAAGAAGTCTTTTGATCAAGTTGATGCCTCCAGGGTCCTTGAACCCAATCTTCCGGCTAAAAAATTACTGCAATAAATTGATTACCCACACAATAAACATATTTGTTAAGCAAGAAGTCCAAGTGACATTTATATCCCAGTTCTAATCACATGTATATGATGTAATGTTCCTAATTTCATTGGTTCAATTGGACTCTGTTTAACTTTTTCTTCCCCCTCTAGAGTTTTGTTTTTTCTGCTGCTACTGATCATCTCGAATTCTTTTTTTTTTTCCGTGTGAGAAAATCCCTCATTCCCTTTGCAGGCAGTGAGTTGGCAGCACTTGGAGGTCATTGTGTCCCAGCTCACTGCAGCTGTCTCTCCGGCATGTTTACATTAGATTTAGCTGGCTGCAGCAGGTAGTCGAGGATGTTAGGAACAGGGCAAGTAAAAATGTACCACCCCTCATCAGGGCTCAAAGATTCAATTTCTAGAATCTAAAATTATATTCCTTTTAATGGTTGCTGAAGTCAAAATAGTCAAAGCATAGGTATATTCCAAGCTCATCATGGCGAAATGTAATTTGTCTTTTCCCATTAAGGCCTTTGGTTTGGGTTGAGTTATGTGAAAAAGAAAATAGTTTGGATCAATTTGTAAAATGGCATATCCAAGATTTGTGTACCACAATGTGACCCTTAATCTATTGCAAAAAATAGAAATTAAAAAAGCAGAACTGAAGGACGATTGACAAGGGGAATTCTTTGGGAATGAGGTGGTAAGCCAGGGGTGTAGGATCATGTTACTTTAGCGCTCCCAAGTCTGGACAGCAGCTGTTTGTATCGGCCTGTAAGTTTGTACAAGCAGAAGGCTGGAGGTCAAAGCACCACATGTTTAGAACTCGAGAATGGATGGCTGTCGGGCAACATGAAGGTGCCTGCAAGGGGCATCGTGTTCAAAGCAAACTACATTCTTCATCTGACATTGTTTTGTACCTAAAATCATGTGGAATTTTCTCCCTAAAAACTATAGGAAGAGCTTTTTTTCCCAAATGTTTGAGATGCTAAAAACTCTCTCATGTTCTCATTTTGCATTTAGATTTTGCAGTTTTATCTTCAAGTGATGGGTTGATGGCGTTTTGATTTAGATATTATGCCAGTTGAAATTATTAGATTAGGGCCAAATATTTTAAAGCAGAGAGTGACATCTAGTAACTCCTTCAAACTGAAGAGATTGTCCTCTATTGTTTCATGAGGCCTCACAACTCATCACTCATGGAAAATAAACTCGGGCTTCTTTACAAGTTGGTTTTATATCATCATATTTGCTGACACATTCATCAATGAGTTATGGTCGTAAATCCTGTTTGGTTTTTGATTTTTTTTTTAATATGCAGTGTATTATTGATGTTAAAGTGACGTTCAAACTTCACCCATTTTCTACTCCACCACCATACTGCTCGTCTGTAACGTGCATCTTGTATTGAAGCCTTGAGGAGATGTTTTGTTCCGGAAAAGTCAAATAAGTCTATATTTTACGCTTGTGTGTGGCAACCGTTTAAAGAATAACACTGGAAGTACTCAGAAAGTACTTTGGGTAAATATTGCGAGCACTGTTGTCATTTAAACTTGTGTAAAATATAGACTTGTTAAATCTCTTTGAAGGAAGTTCTGCACCAGTCCCTTATTAAAATGGGTCAGAATACTCCTGAAATCATTTCTACCCTTAGTCGTCATGAGGGTTAGTAGAAAATGAGTGAAGTTGGAATTTGAGGTGCACTATCACTTTAATAAGTTATTTTAAGTCAAGCCATACCATTTATGAAACAAACTTATTTTTTTGTTTTTGCTCTTTGTACTCCCAGAACTCTATCACACGCAGTGCTCCCTTGAACAGTGAGGCACAAGGACGCAGTGGGGCGCGCTTCCACACCTCTTATGACAAACGCTACGTCATCAAGACCATCAGCAGTGAGGATGTTGCAGAGATGCACAACATCTTGAAGAAATATCATCAGGTAGATGTCTGTTTAGATGCTACATCCAAGAAGAACAGCTAATGTGTTTGACATGCCAAACCTGTCGTGAGAATTAAACAAAGGTAGAGTCTTATTAAGTGAAACCACATCACAGCTGGTTGTTGATTGGGGCTCTGTTTATGACCCAGCTCACAAAGCGGCTTAGATAGTAATAAAAAATAAATGCATAACTCTGCCTTTTAATCTCAGCACGCATATTTAAGTGGTTCAATTTGTGGTCGACATGGATCCAGCATCTGGTGATAAAAACGCCAAACAATTCAACAGCTGAAGAAATTCAGCATCCTCTTCTACTCCACATGCCACTTTGGGTCTTAAACTTGTCCACCTGCATGGACTTTGTAGCAATGAATTCCTTTCACTCATGCATCTAATTCTTTTGTCAGTTCATTGTGGAGTGTCATGGCAACACACTGCTGCCTCAATTCCTCGGGATGTATCGTCTCACCGTGGACGGAGATGCAAGTTACATGATTGTCACACGCAACGTCTTCTCGCATCGCCTTTCTGTCTTCAAAAAATACGATCTGAAGGTGAGCAAAAGCACGACGGTTCTATTCAGGATTTTAACAAGTCAAAATATTTATGTATTTATTTATTCGTCCAAGGGTTCCACTGTGGCGAGAGAGGCCAGTGACAAAGAGAAGGTATGAATATGTTTTATGACCCTTTATTTATGAAGCATATTGAGGACAAAACCTGTATTTTGTGAGGTAATGTAAATGAAATGTTTAATGTGACAAACGGATTTAAAAAGTCAACAACCAGCCCATCGCAAAAGATTTACAAGCTGACTCCCAAATGGACGGCATTGTAACCATGTATTAAGTTTACATGTTTTTTCACAAGGATGACAGAAGCAAAGGTCTATGACTCTGAGTCTGCACTCTCTTTCTCTCCTCCACTCCCTGCACGCCATTTGTGTTTTTTAAGTTGCTTCCTGTGTACTAACCCTGCATCTGCCTGCTGTGTGAGACAAAATGATTCACTCATGACTGTGATTGTTAAGGTGTGTGTTTCACGTGACCAGATGTTGTCTCCTGGTGTTAAAAAGATGTTCTCATACCTCCGATTAGTGTGTTTGATCTTTTTTAGTTAATGTCTTTGTTTGCTGCTGCTGTAAATCTCCTGGAAATTATGGTCATTGTTGTCAACATTAATATGTATTGTAGAATATTTTCTTCACTATCAAATGTTGTACATTCTTTAGAGGATTTACCAGTTATCTGTATTTAGTGTCTGGGCTTTCACAGAGCTTGGCAAAGTTTTGGCTTGTGTTTGTTTGTGTTTTGTAGTAACCTTTGTGTAATATCCTCTTTTGGTTCAATACACTTTGAAGCATGAGGGAGTTCAGGGAATCCCTGGTCTTAAAATAACATGTGAAGTCAATGGAAGAAGAGGTTCCTTGAGATGAGTGGAAAAACAATGTGGCTCAACACGTGATTTTTTTTTTTCCTCAAGACTCTTGACTGTCAGGAAAGCAAATGACAACCTTCTATTTGTTACCTTAGAAAGACAAATGGGTTGTGAGTTTTGTGGAAATTTAGTTTGCCATGTTGTGGTAACAGATAATGTTTTTTTTTCTTTTCTCCAGCAGTGCATTTATATGATAATATTGAGATTATAAAAAATGTGGAGTCGCTCTTCACGTTAAGATGCTTTCAATTGTACACCATTTAATTATTTTGGAAACTTATGACAAAGCTCAAATTCTACAATTCTACCATGTGGAGCAGGTGCCCAATTTGTTAAGTCTTGTCAAATACAAGAGTTTTCTGCATGCCTGCCTCCCTTTCATGCATGCTTAAAGCACAATGTCTTCTACATGTTTTATTATCTATTTATTCTACCCTTTTCATTTGGATGCACACACAACCATTTATTTTGCTTGCTATAAATATCTCCTGTTGAACAAACATTAGGTATGGGTCACTTGTGGTTTTGGATAACGTTCCGCTGCTGCTTTATATATAGTTATGTATTCATAACTACTTTCATTTTACATTTTCTTTAGCCTTTTAAGTGCAGTTTATTTTAGATTTGTGTCTACATATCTGGAAGCTGTACTGCAGTTCTTTGAATAGAGATGATTTTGAATCTTACAAATTACAGCATTGCTTTTATTTGTTTTAATTCAATATCCAAAATGTTTTTTTGCTGTAGTCCTTTTTATTGTAACATTTTTACATTGTATGCTATTTCTGGTTGATGAGAGTGCGTTAATGCTAAGAACCCACTCCCACTTGCATCACCTTAAAGGGCAACTGCTGACCGGCACTGTACCCAACACAGCTTTGTTGCGTCTTGAATGGTCCCGAAGATCTTCCGAGCTGATGCCCTTTCCAAAGTTAGCTTCAACTACTGCATTGTTTTACCTTTTAAACTCTCTGCCTTTACTTCCAACTTCCTTCCTCTATCCCTGCCTCCCCTCCTGGACTCCCCCTCCTCCTCTCCAGCAGCCGCCTCAACCAGAGGATGTGCCCCCGCGGCCCAAATCTGGTAACGTGCAGCAAAGGCTGCAAACACTGCGGATTGCTACGCGCTTTTACTGCGCCATGAAACACGTAAGAGATGTAAGAGAACCAGGGCTCATATACCAGGCATGATCTACTTAAACATTTTTTTTCTTGGACATCTCTTCAGGCGGTGCACTGTATTTTGTCCACCATTTTTGTATTTTCTTTGTACATTTACAACCTCCTGTCTCTCAAGTCTTTGCCAAGTTTTTTTTCCCCCATCATTCTCTGAAAAGCACTCATATCTTCTTCTGAATATGTTTGTCATTCCAACGTGAACAGGGAACAGTATTTTAAGCCTTGATAGCATTTCATTAAGTTTTTCAATCACTGTTTGTTTTAAAAGGTTTTTTTTTATCGAACTTCTCATATACTGTCAACATTTATCTCCAAGTGTTGTCAGAAATCACATTATAATAATTTCCAATAGTTTTATTGTCGGCTAGCTGTCATTATTTAAAACCCAAATTAGCTGAAGCCGGCTTGATAAGAAAATATTTGATTTAAACGTAGTGGTGGTTTAATGAGGTATCTTATTACAGTATTGTACTTTTCACAACTCGTAGAATGAGAGGCTGCAGTTTTTGAGCAAAAAGTTTAGTCTGGCCTTTTTAAAATGAGCACTATGTTTCCTGTAACCTCATCAATCCATCACTAAAAAATGTATGTATGTTAAGATAAAAACATTTACACTCTACATCCTTTATATACATAATGATATATTCGGGAGTCCTTGGTTGTAATTTATAATCTAGAAAGTTTGTATTCATAAATGTATTTTCATTTTGATGTTTGTTGAAGCTGTTTATATGTATGGCTTTCATATTCATTCATATTTTTTTTTTTACACTCTTCTGTCCCGTCTTTCCATTAAAATATTTGATTGTACGGTAACTTGAAGGTCAATGTCTGTATATATGTGCTCACGTTAGATGTGTCTATGTGTGTGTACAACTGTGTGTTTGCCACTCATTCTGATGCTGCAAAAGTGTTGCTTACTGTACCTCGCTGATGTAGAATAACTGTAGTCACTAAACCGCTACTGTAGTCCCCTAGTTGCCACAACTCCTCCTCCCTTCTTCTCTAAATCAGGTTTCATCATCATTCGACTCAGGCCTTGATAGTGACGGCTGCTATTGTTGCACTAGTCCCTTGTGCTTTTTAGAAAATATTACCAGATCTGATCTCAAGTTGTGTCAGGCCTCACACCCCCGCTGGGTGTGCCAGTTATTTTAGCTTAAATGAATTAGTTATTTATGTTTAAAGAGGGTTTTTAATAACCATCTGATGGAGAACGTCTGTGAGTTGCGCTTTTCTCAGGTGTTGTAATGATATTCTCCACGAGGGATCTAAAAGGATGCGTAGATAGTCGCCATTGCATGAGCAGGATCTGACTTACTGTGCAAGTATAAACAGGACCATCTATTGGCTTAGGCAGCTTCTTCAGGGAGAGGCTCTGCTTACAAACATGTGTTATGAACATGCATGTGTGTCTGATTCAGGTGTTGTTTCTACACACCCTACTGTGATGACATTTTTGTTTTGTGGGTAAGAAAGGATATTAAAATACTTGAATAGTTTTGTTCTAATCCAAATATAGTCGGTAAAACAGTTACCATATGTAAATGTAAATAAAGACTTTATTCCAAAATAATAATTTAATGTTTTATTGTATTATTGACCAGCTGACTAACCTATGCTCCTGCTGGTCAGGCCAAGGAGCTGCCCACCTACAAGGACAACGACTTCATCAATGATGGCCAGAAGATCCTCATCGACGGTGAAAACAAAAAGATGTTCCTGGAGAAACTGAGGAAAGATGTAGAGGTATGTCACGCTTCAGGCTTTACCTATAATAAAATATTTAGTGTTACAATTCACTCTCTGAAACAACGGCAGTCAGTCTTGTCACCTCACTTCTCCTTGCTCTTGTACAGATTAACTCACATTTTCTTTTGTCTTGAGATTTGTCTTCACAAACGCCTGTCATGGTTTCATCTGGTGTGACATTTGTTAGATTGGAGGGGAAGATCCACTTCCTTACTGCTGCCACGTTCTCCTCTCGTGTTGTCGTTCTTGCACACACTGGGATTTCTCCCGCTTGCTTTGCTGTGTCTCCCATCTGTTTCTCTGTACCTCCATCTGGCTGTCACCCAGCCTGGAGACTGCAGGTGTACCAGGAGCTGCTGGAGTTGTTGTAGTTAGTTCTTGTTATAAATAAACATATTTATTTATATATATATATATATATGTATATATATAATAATAATAATAATAATAATCTCTATTTATATAGCGCCTTTCTAGACCAGGGTCTAAAGCGCTATATGTATATGTGTATATATATATGTATATATAGATATAGATGTATATAGATATAGATATATGTATATGTATGCCCCCCTCCCACCAGGAAAGTTCAGCCCAACCATTGATGTGTATGCCATCAAGAGCCATGATGGTGATATATAGTATATCTATATTAGAAAAACACTTTCTGATGTGTCCATTTTGTACTAAAATGTCCATAGTCTATCTTTAAATGTTAAACCAATGTACATCAACACATGTCGTGAATTGCTTCCTACGTCTTCCTCTGAACTTTCTCTCGCTCGTCTCCTTCCTCAGTTTCTGGCTCAGCTGAAGCTGATGGACTACAGCCTGCTGGTTGGAATCCACGATGTGGAGCGAGCCGAGCAGGAGGAGGTGGAGAGCGAAGACAACGAGCCTGAGGAAGAGGGCGAGAGTGACGGAGGGGGCATTGGGACGCCACCTGACAGTCCAAGCAATACATTGGACAGCACCAAGCCCCTGCCGCCGGGAGAGTTCGACCCCACTATTGATGTGTACGCCATCAAGAGCCATGATGGTGAGTAACCAGTTAAAAAGATCGTAAGTCCTGGCCAGCCATAGATCACATGTCAACGGCTCCCTCTGCTGGCGGTGTTCATTATCAACATCTAAATCATTCTTGCAGGTGCTTCCAGGAAGGAGGTTTACTTCATGGCCATCATTGACATCCTACAACATTATGATGCCAAGAAGAAAGCTGCCCACGCCGCCAAAACAGTCAAACATGGGGTATTTATTCAGCGTCCGAAACCCTCATTAATTTTTGCGTGTTTGTATTTTGAAACATTCGTGTAAATGTTTATTAAGTAAGTAAGTGAGTAAAGGTTATTTGTAAAGTGCCTTTCTAGACCAGGCAACACCATAATAAGAAAACGATTCTTAAGAAATTGAAAAAAACATGTATATTTTATAGATAACAAGTACGGATATTTATATAAATTCTTTTTACAATTTTAATAAATAAAGATCCTTTCTATTTAAATACATGCAATCAACATATTGGACTGTTTTCTTTCCCCAAAGCTTACAAGGACCTGAGTTTGTAATGGATCTCTGTCTCCTCCTGCAGGCCGGGGCGGAGATCTCCACGGTGAACCCAGAGCAGTACTCCAAGAGGTTTTATGATTTCATCACCACCATCCTGTCATAGCGCCCGGGATCAGCAGGAGACACAAAGGCATATGGAAGCGAGATGAAAGGGGGGAGAAATATCGCTTTGTGTGACTGACTTACCCATTGTCCTCACCCCTAGGTTAATTTCTATTATTTACAGTGGGGGTGCACACTCTGCAGCTAAACAAAAGTTTACATTTGACATCCTTACTTTTACGCGTACAAGGTCAATGAAAGGAAGTTTGTTTTCATGTGTTGATGTTGAAAGTTTGTCCGGGTTTTCGTGGGGAATGCAGATTTAACACAAGTCACCTCCCGAAGTTCTTAATTTCAGTGTTTGTGTGCGGTATCTTCGGGGAGAATGTGTGGAAATCCAGAGGTCATGTGATGGAAGAGTCGGGTGACGTGACCTTGTCTAATGCAATTGCTTCATTTTCAGGGAGTAAGAAGCAGTCTTCCAATAGGCCAATAGTCACAACCTCCACAGAAGCCAACAAAAGCTCGAACTCAGGCTCCTCCACAGATTTTTCTCTTTTAAATGTTACTCATGAATTTTGCCTCCTGCTTTGGGTCCTGCCTAAGTCTGTGCAATCTAGTAAATCCTGCTGCTCTGATGCAATACATCACGGCAAATTAGATTTTTGTTTAAATGCGAGGAACGGTTAATTTATGATGATGCAAGATGCAGTATTCTTTTGTTCAGGGTCTGGAATGCCAGACGGCTTTTGTTCCTTGCATCCAGGCCCTACCAGATTTAAGCACTTAGATCAATTACGTTAATATTGAACTTTTCTCCTTTTGCAAAAAAATGTTAACTAGAGTAAGACAAAGATGAGTTGGTGTTTTAAGCACGTCCCAGCTATATTCTGTGAAATCCACCAAGACCATGTTCTGGTACCTGAAGTGGTTAAAAGATGGAAAAGTGCAAGTTTCTGCTTCACACTTTAGGTCGATTGCAGCTTGTTAGTTCTTAAATCTAGTTATAGAAGCTGTTTATCTTCAATAACAAGAAGCTGCAAAACTGAAAATCACAAATATGCAAGAAATGTTTTGGTTTTTTTTAATTCTCTTATTGTTGGTTGATCTTGAACACATTTGGGCGATTCTTTAATCTTCATGGTTCTACTCCTGTGGCAGGAACAATTGTGCAGTTGTGAAGTCAGTGTTGTGTTTTTGAGTCCAAGTGATACATGAGTGGCCCCTTAGCTTTCGTTACCATCAGCACCTTATATATATTTATATATATATATATATATAAACAAGAAATGTTGCACTTTCATTTGTCTGGAGAGACGAGGAGCTCTGGTTTGGTGACGAGCGAAGAAAGAGATCAAACTGAACACAAATTGTAAAGTTCAGCTCCACCAGATGGGAATTATTTACTGCAATATCTGACAAGCTTTTGTAAACGTACTTGTAGAAACGTGACGTGGATGGTGTTTGTGACGGCGCGAGTACGGCTACGGAGGGTGGTTGGTTCCCCTCTGGAATTGCACCAGCACACTAGCGGTGGTGAGTGTGGAGCTTGCTGCAGAGAATAGAATAGTGATGTAATGACTCGCACCTCTGCTGCAACTTGTTGATGTTTCTTCTGAGTCGATGTAGTGAATAAGTGTTTTCGTCTAAAGGATTCTTTTGTATATTTTGCACAAGAGGAAAGTAACCAAATGTTACAAACACAAGCCCAATTACAGTGACACAAAGTTATCAAGGGAAATGCAATATTCTTGTACGTGATGGAGTTGTCGTGATGTTGTGTATCACTCCTGAATATCCATTATTTTGATTAACCCCATGCAAAAAAAAAAGAACAAAATGCAACAAAAAAAAACTTCCATCACAAAGTTTGTATAGATTATAGTTAAAGTTTATATTTTTACATTTTAGTCTGGAGATGTATTTAAAGGGAAGCCGCTCTTTGGGACAAATAAGGTCGCTGTGGTCAATGAAGAATCTTCTTGCTTGAATATAACCCTCAATGGGTTTGTTTTTTTGTTGTTTTTTTTTTTTCAAAAGTCAAACCAGTATGATTGCATGTCACACGTTACCCTCGTCCCTCAGTAGTCAGTGTTGTCAACCTGTTCATTTCGTCTCGCTACATTTAACCAGATGTGTGAGGTTTTAATCATCCCGCTTTAAATAACTGTTTTCATGTATACACTGTGCAAAATGTGTGCCTTTATACTCCAAATTTATTTAATTTTATACTTTATGTTTTTTTTAAACAAAGGTTTGTGTTATTAAACCAATTTTTACTCCCTCTGTATTTACTGTTAAATTAATGTGTTTTCGTTCCATTTGTCTCGGAAGTTCTAGACGAGAAGAGAGAATCTACCTTCTTTTAGTGAGTGGGACTTCATAATGGTAGTTCAAAAAGCAGCGACCCCTGCAGGCGAGGCGCAAACCGACTTACAACGGTTGGTTGATATTTGGCAAACAATTATACTGTGAGTGTAAAGTAGCTTTTTGCATCGCGTGAGACATTGGATTTTTGGCAATAAACTGCATCACGTGACAATCAAATTGAGCATCAAATTAAAAAGTGTCTCATGCTATGCTTGACTTTAACTTCCCACTGTTTGAATGTCTATTTAGAGACTAAAACCTCAAACGGATCTTGAAACAATTTTTTTCTTAAAACAACTTCCGAGCACAAATGGACTTCCACTCCAGGAGTGTTGATTGTGTAAATGATTAGTTCAAAGAATGTGTTGAATTGTCGTGCTATTCCTTGTTGACTGTTGGTTCACTCCAGGGGAACCGTCGGCACCATCAACTGTCAGTTTTCAGTTCACCTGATATGTGTCGTTTCTGTAGTACGTCGACCCGTCTTACCTCCTGTACCGTCAGCCCTTCTTAAAGAGGCCGCTTGTTTAGGCTGACCGTGGGCTGTCCGCTTCAGCAAAGGCAACATGCTGACGATGTGTAGTCCTGTGATCAAATAGTAGAAAGGAGAAGTGCATGCTGGGATGTAAGGCAAACAAATCCACAGATGAAAGATGGCTCACTGCCCTGCTGCTTCCCCCTTTACATGCTTAGAAAGAAACGAGCAGATGTTCACCTGCCAAACACATCTGTCGAGACGCCACTCAAGCCCGGGGTTTATTGTTGTTGTTGCTGTTGTTGTCGTCAACCTATGTGCGGTTCCTTTGTTTTTAATTCAGGTTTCCACGCGCACCGAGTCACTGGAGCAGCTCGACTGGACAGGCAGGACCTGATGCTCTCAGAACTCAGTGGAGATTCGACCTCAACCTAAAAGAAACGACGTGCTGAAACGATGTAAAACGGTTTGCATGCAGAGGAGTGTGTGCGTGTTTACTGCTGGTGAACGTGTGAGTGGCATCCAGGCCAATGATAATGATGTTTGTTTATTGTTGTTCACATAATAATAGTGATAGTAAACACTCCATCCATTCATGTTCACTCAAAGCAATTAAAGCACTTGTTCTGCTTCAACCTCATGTCCCCTGCGGTTTGTGGCCCCCCTACTCCCTCTCCTCCAGGTAAACTTATGATGCACCTTTTGTGATCTCAATTTGTTAAAAAACAACTTGACGTGGAGTCTGACATGTTGTCCCTCTGAAAAGAAGCTGTTGCAGGACGGATGACATTAATCTTTTGGAGGTGGTACTGAGGAGTCGCCGTGCACCAGGAGGCCACAAGTACCTTAACTCGATGTTTAATGAACTTGTAGAATACGTTTTGTATTTACCACAACAGTACAGTATAGTTCCATTTTCAAATTCGTAATGTAATTATTGGATTCAGAGTATAGACAGAAGTATACATTTTGACTATTGACACCTCAACAACTCTATTGTTCCGTTTAGAAACTCTGAGAAACGATATTTATTTAATCAACTTTTTTATTATTTTGTCATTCAAATGAAACAACACTTTTAAAACCAGTCATTTTCCCGTTTTCAGTTGCATGCTACTGCCACCAGATGGCGCTGAAACAAACCTTAATTCACAAGCAAAATACATTAGCTGAAGTCGGGAGTAAGTAAGTCATTTTTATTTGTATAGCGCTTTTCCAGACCAGGGTCACAAAGCGCTTAAACAATCAAAACAATATTACTACGAGTATGTTTTATTTGAAACGTTTTAGAAGGTATTCTGTCTATTATCTAGCATAAGGTGATGCATCAGCAGAAACACAGGATTGAAATCAACCACTTGGCTGGAAGTTCTCCAACCTCTCCAACAAGACCTCCGAGTAGCCGGGTGAGTAGTACCTGAGGAAGCAGACACACATGAGGATTTGGACAAGATAAAAAAGTGCCACAAAGACTTGACATGTTTAACGCCTATGCTTAAAATATTCAATAAATTGCCTCAAGGTTTAAATAAGTATGAGGAGTAAAGTAACTTCATGTATTCTAAAGTAATAAATCAACAGTTATAGGCGTCCAGGTCACCTGACTATCTCTTCAGGGAAGCATCTGTTGATGGAGTTGATGTGCTCCTGCAGTGCAGATCCAGGCTCCGCTTCGATCTCCTGGACTTTCTTTAACCCGCCGCTGGTCACGAACAGACGTCGAGCCTTGCTGTCACGTGGCAGCACCTTGGCGTGGAGGGACTTCATGGTCACAGACGGTCCAGTGTGTAGAAGCTCCATGTTGAGACTCACCTTGCTGAACTGACACACCACGTGCTTGAGGATGTTGCTGGGGGCTTCGTAGAGGAGGGGCTCCAGAGCCGGCAGGTAGGTGCACTTGTGCAGGATACTCTTGAGGGACTTCTTACTCTGAAAGACTCGTGTTACAACACCAGGATCCAATCATCGGGTCCGATGGGTTTTTTTTTTAGCACCTTGGTCTGCAGGTCTTCTGAGACGTTGCTGTCTATGTAGAGGTTCAGCAGTCGGGGAAGTAGGTTGGCACTGGCCACAGCCTTGGCGTGTTCGGGGGTGTGGTGTCCAATCTGACCAATGGCCCAAACTGTGGCCGCCTTGATGTGGTGCTCGGTCTCCTCGGCTAGACACACGGCGAGCTGCGGCACCCCCTGCAGGACACAAGGAGCAGTTGCGGTGTTGCGTCATGAGAAAGTGTTAAAAAACACACAGAATACCCACTAAATGAGTGCATGGACACTATAGATTCTTAACAGAAAGTACCACTGAAGTAGCCACGAAATAAATCAATATTTAGATACTACTTAATAAACACCTTGGAGAGGATGACGGCCATGGCGAGGCTCTCTGTGTGAGCAGCAACATATCCCAACATCATGATCCCCGGCAGACGCAGGGAACCCCGACAGTCGCCCAGGTAGTCGATGACTGCAGCCAGCCCTCCGAAATTCACGATCACCTGAGACAACTGGAAGACATCCACCAGCATTAAGCTGTGTCTTCACTTGGAAGGTGTTTCTGTCTTTACCTCAGGTGTGTGTTTGACCACTTCTCTCATCAGACTGGTGACGTTCTTCTTGATGAAGTCGTCTGGATCCCTGAGACAGGCCACTGCTGCGGGGAAAACTTCGGCCTCGATCACCATCTCGGCCAGACTCACCGAGTGTTTGCTGATCTGACTGAGGGCCGAGAAAACCTGCCTCTGTAGAGAGAGCAAAGCCTGTGAGCGCTGATCCATCCGTAACCATTATTTATGCACACTTTCTTCACAACTGTTTAATGGATACACTATTTCATTCATTCATGTTCTGCCTAAAGGTCACAGGTGGCTGAAGCCCGTCTCATTTAATCATAAGGTGGTCTCTCTGCAGAATTATTTTTTTTGCACCTGGTACAGTTAATTCAAATATATTGTAGCAAGATGCAGTTGAGAACTGGAATCTCCTTGTCTTTGTTCACCGTTTCAGACTTTTTATTTACTGTCCAAATGCATGTTTAAATAAAAAAAAAAAGATTTATCGGAAAAATTAAATGTTCAATATTTCAGGGATTTTCGCTTAATGCAGGGAGTTTTCAGAACGTAACCCCTAAAGATTAAAAAGGGACAAATATATTATACATTTGTGAAGCTACAAAATTCTGAGCTGGTGTTAGAGTTCTAAAAATAAATCTTAAAACAATCCCCAAACCTCATCAATTTGCTTATAAAATATGCTCGTGAATTCAACAATTTCTGACCTTTAGTTTCACGTCCGGACTCCGAATCATTTGAGCCAGATATGCGACGGCACCGGTGTCAACAACAGTCTGGGCCATTTCCGGCGTGTGTTTGCAGATGTCACTCAAGGTGGAAGAAGCGATGCGTTTGAGGGCGATCTCTGGATCCTTGAGCATCAGCAGCAGCAGAGGCACCGCACCAGCGTCCACCACCGCCTGCGACAGAACTGCAAATGGCCCGGGGAAGGAAAATCAAAAGTTGAGGCGTTCTAGCCAAATATTTCAAGAATCGTGACAGCAACCATAAACGTGTTTTAACCTTCGCTGTGTTTCGCGATGCAGCTCAGAGCCCAGGCTGCTGCCTCCTTCACCTCATTATCAAACTCCTCCAGGCAGAGAACCAGTGCTCCCACGCCGCCGCTCTCCACCACGGCCTGGGCCAGCTTCTCCGAGTGTTTGGACACAGTCCGGAGCACGAAGGCTGCGGCCTTCTTGTACAATCTCTGCTCACATACCAGAGGAACTTAGTAGGAGGAAGAATTCTTATGAGCAACTCCTGAAACATTTGGCGGGTTTTTTTCTAAAAATGTTCCCAGGATCTTGATTACTCTGACAGTGTCATATTATATATATATATTTATATATAATTACAAAGAAATTATGGGAGAGAGAAGAAGGAGGAACTGACATTCTGAGCGACCAGAGAGTGGATCAGCTGCGGCAGGATCTCTCCTTTCACCACAGCTCGAGCCAGTTCATCACTGTGGTCAGCCAGCCGGCCCAGAGCGAGCGCTGCAGTCTGCTGGATGCCAGGAACAACATCCAGGATCAGGGGGCGCAGCAGCGACACCACACCTGACAGAGTCAATCATTGAAGCAGCAGATCGTAACAGCACACACACACACACACACAGGTCAGTCTCGTACCTGCATTCTGAAGTATTTCTATGTTTTGTGGTCTATGAGCCAGTTCAGCTACTGTTTGAACAAAGGTCAGCCTGGATTTCTGATAATTCTCGAAGACTGCAGTCACACAAAGACACAGATCAGATACAGATCATCTTCACACCTTAAAACGCAGTCGAGCTTACCTTCAATTAAATGCCTCATGTCACAGATGGAAAAATGGCCACGGCAGAGGAAATCTCTTGTTGAATTATTTGAAGTGCAGGAGTATATTTAAGGAAAGGTAACGCGTTGGCTTTGTTTTTATATACTTACTGTCTTTTATGACATCACCACAACCTTAAAATCAAAAGCGTTCACTGTTCTTTGTAATCAAGTTCCTTTGATCATTCGTTCAATCATTTATGGAAACTTTGTGACCAATATTCTTGTTGATTTCACCAGATTAAGAGAGTCGAGCTCCTGCAGTGAAACGTCTTCAACTAAATCAAATATATCATAACTAAGAATATCTTAACAAAAATGACCATTAAGCCATTGCCACATATAAGATGAGAGTTGTCTTTCTTTTGTCAGTTAAACAAGCACAGGCATAGTGGATTAAGTGCACTGACTGGTAATGGCCACGAGGTGGCACTGGGACCCAAAGTCGCTGCTTCAACTTTCGACGTGAAAAACACCAGAACAGACCAGAACAATAATGACTTTCAGTTCCCTTTATTTTGAACATGGGGTCTGTAGAAAAATATTGAGGACACAATGATTAAATACACAGAAGTACAGCAGTGGACTGGTAAATAGAAACTCATTACTGCACAAACACATGACCAGACTAACCACTTGTTTTGATGAGTCAGGACGGCTGGAAGTTCTCTAACCTCTCCAACAAAGCCTCCGAGTAGCCAGGTGAGTAATACCTGTTGAATCATGAAACAATTGATCTTAATCACAGGTGCTTTGTGACTACACTAAAAGTGCATCATCGCCAACAACAACAACAACGTCCAGGTCACCTGACTATCTCTTCAGGGAAGCATCCGTTGATGGAGTTGATGTGCTCCTGCAGTGCAGATCCAGGCTCCGCTTCGATCTCCTGGACTTTCTTCAACCCGCCGCTGGTCACGAACAGACGTCGAGCCTTGCTGTCACGTGGCAGCACCTTGGCGTGGAGAGACTTCATGGTCACAGACGGTCCAGTGTGTAGAAGCTCCATGTTGAGACTCACCTTGCTGAACTGACACACCACGTGCTTGAGGATGTTGCTGGGGGCTTCGTAGAGGAGGGGCTCCAGAGCTGGCAGGTAGGTGCACTTGTGCAGGATACTCTTGAGGGACTTCTTACTCTGAAAGGCTCGTGTTACAACACCAGGATCCAATCATCGGGTCAGATGGGGTTTTTTTTGGGCACCTTGGTCTGCAGGTCTTCTGAGGCGTTGCTGTCTATGTAGAGGTTCAGCAGTCGGGGAAGTAGGTTGGCACTGGCCACAGCCTTGGCGTGTTCAGGGGTGTGGTGTCCAATCTGACCAATGGCCCAAACTGTGGCTGCTTTGATGTGGTGCTCGGTCTCCTCGGCCAGACACACGGCGAGCTGCGGCACCCCCTGCAGGTCAGGATGACGGTATGAATGTAAAGGCTTCAACAAACACACTTTCATGAAGCCTCCTTAACACATGCCACTTAAAGCTCAAGATAGATATGTGTCTGAAGAAATCTTAAGGCCTCGCATACTACCAGTGTCTGGGAGGTTACTTTTAAGCGGTATCTTTGTTATAGTTACTAGTTACTTCCTTTAAAAAGAGTTACTTTCGAGGTAACTAGTTACTAGGGACTTTTTTGTAAGAGGGGGAGAAAGTTGCACGAAAGGTTAGATTCTGTGAGAAGATCTTTCAGAAAAGGTAAGAATAATAAATTAAATTAAAAAAAAAACTCTATAATAAGGATGGTGTGTGTACAGATTCCAATGGAATAGCGCATAATAATTGAAACATTAAAGAGTGTGTATAAAGAAATGATAAATGGCAATAATAAATTATGATGACACCTTAACATGAAGTCACAAGCCTGTTTATATTGCAGTAATGATAAACCGGTTATGGTTTTTAACAACGTAATTACACATAACACCAAACACTGCTTACTACACACACACACACCTTAGAGTAGATGACGGCCATGGCGAGGCTCTCTGTGTGAGCAGCAACATATCCCAACATCATGATCCCCGGCAGACGCAGAGAACCCCGACAGTCGCCCAGGTGGTCGATGACTGCAGCCAGCCCTCCGATGTTCACGATCACCTGAGACAACTGGAAGCCATCCACCAGCATTAATCCGTGTCTTCACTTTGAAGGGTGTTTGTACCAGGGTCCTACGAGCCCCTACCTCAGGTGTGTGTTTGACCAGGTCTCTCATCAGACTGGTGACGTTCTTCCTCACGTAGTCGTCTTGATCCCTCAGACCGCTCAGTGCTGCCGGGAAAACCTCGGCCTCGATCACCATCTCGGCCAGACTCGCCGAGTGTTTGCTGATCTGACTGAGGGCCGAGAAAACCTGCCTCTGTAGAAAAGTTTATGAGCATTTATTACTCCATATATCATCCAAACACTAATGCTTTCCAACCATGACCATGAGTCATGTACAGCTTTTTTTTTTACTTCATATCCCCTTAGATTCATTTGGTTATAACTAGGGCAAAATACCTGGAGAAACTATACATATTACAATACAATATTTCTTGATACTGTAGTAATAAGGATATATTTGTAGTATTGTCGAAAATTTGACTCTGGTGTTGCTGAATTTACAGACCACATGACTCTTGACAAAGTCAAAACTACTTTCATTTGTTTTGAAACCACTTTAAACTGTTGCTGCTGGAGTCCACTGTATCCTCTCGTCCTCAGTCATTGTCGGGATCTCACAGGATTTCATCGTGGACATAATGACAGCTGCCCTCTAGCAGCCAGAAGTGTAATTGCGACAACAAATATGAACAAACACTCTGAATAGTTGCATGTTAATTGTAAGTAAAAAGAACAAATGATTTTATTTCATGATAGCACTTAATTGAAATATAAACCAAATATGATACAAATTAAATATAATTTATAAAAAGAAAAAATATAATGCATGTAATGTGATATAATTATAATGTTTAAATATACACACACACACACACACATATACATATATATACTGTATATATATATATTATATATGAATACAGTGCTGTACAGGCAAAAAAAAACATGCAGTATTTATGTATATCAATGTTTTCTCTCTCCTAAATATGACTACTCAAAGTATTATTGTGTTATTTGAATTGAAATATTCAAGCAGACACAAACTCACCTTTAATTTCGCATCTGGTTTAAAAACCATCTGAGCCAGGACCGCGACGGCACCATTGTCCACCACCGCCTGGGCCAGCTCCGGAGAGTGTTTGCAGATGTCGCTCAGGGTGGAGGCTGCGATGCGTTTGAGCGAGATCTCTGGATCCTGCAGACACAGCAGCAGCAGAGGGAGGGCACCTGCGTCCACCACCGCCTGAGACAACGCTGTGGGGGCGAGAAGGAAGTCGTCACGTGTCCTTGTTGACCGTCAACACTCGCGTTCTCCTAACCTTCGCTGTGTTTTGCGATGCAGCTCAGAGCCCAGACAGCCGCCTCCTTCACCTCATTATCAAACTCCTCCAGGCAGAGAACCAGAGCAAGAAGCCCTCCATTATCCACCACAGCCTGGGCAAACTCTGGGGAATGTTTGGAAACTGTTCGGAGCAGGAACGCTGCAGATCTTTTGTAGTATCTCTGCACACACAGAACACGCCAGGAAATCATCACCGTTGTGGATCATAGACACAAATGATGCATAAGTAAAAAGTACACTAATCTCCTTTTAATGTATATTTAAGGTTTATATTTGTATCTTTTTTCACCCAACTTATTCTTAAATAAAACCATTTGTAACCAAGATAACCGAACGCTTCTTAGCAGGGAAACAACAAATACAATCCTTGTTAATCTTTTTATTTAATCCGTGGTGTTGTACATTTGTACTTTAGTTTACTGAAGAGATATAAATGCTCCAGGAAGTATTACAATGTTTCTTCAGAGATTAAGTAAATCAAATAAACATTGATATCTTTGGAAAAAACAAGAATTTAAAGAAAATGGCGATTAATTACCAAATTATTTGTACATTATAATTTAGTATATTGTCTTTTTTTTACCCACTTTTAACCTTAATCACAATTTAAAAATAATTCAAAATAATTTTGAAACGGTTTAGAACACGACAAATATATGTATACACTTGTCTTTTAGGAATAAGCAGTCAATATTTTTAAATATTTTTTAAGGTGAAAGGAAAATCTTTTTTATTTTTCTAAATCGACTATTTGACTATGTATTTATAACTACAATTATTCAGAAATGTTTAGTCGTTTTCTCTTTTTTTTAAATGGTTTTAAAGAGTCTGACACACTGGGAAGGGGCCCTCAAAGGGTCCTGCAGGGGGGGGGTGGACCACATGCCGCTCAAACAAAGACCTAGTCAGCTACTCAGAGATGCAGATACTGACATTATGTGAGACCAGAGAGTTTATCAGCTGCGGCAGAATGTCTCCTTTCACCACAGCCTCTGCCAGGTCAGTGCTGTGGTCCGCCAGCCTGCCCAGAGCCATGGCTGCAGTCTGTTGGATCCCAGGAACCGCGTCCAAGAGCAGGGGCCTCAGCAGCGACACCACACCTGCGGGTTGACGTGACCCCTCAATTAGTCACGTGACGCCTGTGACGCTGACACATGTTCTCGTTACAGATCGACGGATAACCTGAGACTTGAAGGTGATGGGGACTGAAGAAGAACTCGGTGTTGTCCTCACTCACAGGTCCAGTACACACGCACGCGCTCAAATCATCGTTTTCATAAACCGTCACGTGACCACATGTCAAGCGCGAAGCCAACCAATCAATGTCCGCTTTCGTCAAACCACACTTTCGACACTGATGTTAGTTTGTCATATTTGAATACATGAAAATGTTATTAGCAACAACAACACTCTACTAGATATGATTTACCGTTTCTTGTAGTCCTCGCGCTGATGGTGTTGATTTAAAACATTAAATATTTAACTATGTGCTACGTCATCGTAAATGTATTACATATTTATCACGCAAAACCAACTTGAAGTAAATTATCCTAACACTGGCCTCAATAGTACAAATGACACGACGTACTTACGCAGATTGTTTTAAAAAATTTTAAACTTACCTTCTCGCCATTCGCGATGGAGTGACAAATATGATTGACACCCGGGCGGTCTAATAGGAAAACCAGTAGTGGGCGGGGCTTAGGTGAATGACGTGTACGGTCGTTTAAATCTTAATGAGAATTTCTAATCTCGACAGGATGATGAACAAGCTTTAAAAGTGGTGTCGGCGTCATGTGTAGATTAGTCGCAGCAAACGAAGAATGCCAGCTGAGCCACAGATCAAAGATAAGTTCAACCAATAAAGCAGATGTAGAGCCAAAGACTGGTTCACACGCGAGACAGTTGAATAAAGTTAACTATTGTTTAGATCAGGGAAGAAGGCGCTGGAATTGTGACAAACACGTCCTTTATCTATGATTTTATCATTGAATAATTAAACCTTATGAAACACAAAGTGATAGAAAAACGATTCTATTTCGTTCTTTTTTCTGTACTGACACCACAAAAAAATCACATGTTGTGTGTACAACACAATAGACGATGTGATTCTGAGTGTGTAACGTTACAAATAATGCTTGTGTCAATAACTCAGCTCAAGACTGTTGCAAGTTTTAACTTCATTAAAAGGGGATACAATTCTAATGATTAAAAAAAGCAGCAATAACACAAAGGTAAGCTACTTGTTAAACTTGTAAAAAGAAAGGTTTTCATTTGTGTCAACGAAAGACATTTCTGGCCATTTTGGCTTCAAACTATTGAATTTCCAATCGTGTCATGGTTTATTAAATAGTAATTATTATTGAAATAGGAAACACGAACAGACTTTAACAAAGGTTGCAAATACGTGCTGAAGTTAGTAAGAGTGGAGCTAAATTCTACCTTGCTTGCGTAGTGGAAAAACTTACTGAAGTTTTTTTCTCCCTGATATATGTGTTTAAGTGTAAGGGTTAGTGAGACATTAAAATGTCATTATTTACATGATGTCACGTGACTCACTCTTTTTCTACTTCTGCTGAGTCAAAAGGTTTGTGTCGCTCTGCTAGAAGATCAACTTTCAACATCCATCCCATCGTCATCTAGATACTTGCGTGAGACACAACATATCATGCACGAGCGTCGTGTCCGTGCACGGTTCTTTCTCACCTGCACTTTTAAGTGTGTCAACGTTCTGCGCTCGTGACGCCAGGTCTGCGATCGTCTGCACGAACTGCATCCGGGATTTTTGATACTGCTCGAACACTGCAACACACACGCGTGTTAAACAGCTCGTCTCAAAAAAACAAAAAAAAAATGGATTCATACCTTGAACGATCTGTTTCTGACTCATTTTGCTGTCAATGACAAGATCGAAAGCAACTTTGATGGCAGGATCCAGCGAAGTCTTTTGTTGCAGCTCGGGAGTGTTTTCTTCAGGCGTTGCCGTGACAACCGAGAGACGGAAGAGTCTGACCTCCCCAAAGATCGTCTACAGCGGTGAGGAGTCACTCTGACGCGCGACCGTGCTCGCTCGCGGAAATGTGTTGCGCGTGAGAGCTCCACGGTTTGTTCTTGGATAAACAAGCTAAATCAAATAAATGCGACAAAAGTAGAACATTTGAAATGTTGAGAAACTCCAGGTGCGATCAGATTTAAATAAATTATTTTAAAAATATATATGTATTTTTTCCATTAATAGAAGAAAGTCTAAATAAAGGTCGGTCTTTTTGTTATGAGCGTTTATGAAAACCACACAACAATCTGGAAATAAATACCATAGTTTAGCGCTTTAATAGAAAAATATGTTTTTTGTTTATTTAATTTTTTTATTTTCTTTCGTTTGTTTGTTGAGGTAAGCGCGTGTTTTATATTTACTCGTTTTTAATTATCCGTGGACCATATTACCGAATATCCACAGAGTCGTAAATATGTTTCCCAAGTTATGCGGGGTTTTTTTTATTTATTAAATTTATTTATTTACTTTACACCACGCGCACGGCATGCGCAAGTCTATTTATTATGCTTTTCTCATTTTCTTCTCATTTCTTTACACAAATCTTATTTTATCTCGTAATGTCGTAAACATCCGCAAAACTAAAAAAAACGTTTATTTTTTTAATTTTGGTCTTAAGATTTTCATACAACTTTCTGAGGTGAAGAAAAATCGGTAATATATGAAATTAAATGCTCGTTTTTTATTATTATTTTACATTGCGCCTTAAATAATCGCATCAGATGGTGTTCGCTGAGATTACAATGAAATAATATTAAAAGAAACATTTGAACGACGGCGTTTAAATATTTAAACTGACAAACCATGCGTGCGTTGTTTTTATACTTTATGTAAACGATGACAGTTGATGTAAGTTGTTTTTTGACAAAGCGAGCGCGCGATAATGGTCTACTAACCTACATTTTCGTTTGAAGGAAATCCTTCACTATTTTACCATATGTGACATATGACATATACGGTAAACTTAAACGCGGTGTATTTTTCGCTGCGCCCACTGCCTGAATATGTTTTATTCTAAACGAATCTTTGATCAAATAAAGCCCGCCATCTTGTAGACAACAGCTGGTTTCCCCGGATTAAAAGTAAGTTAAACGTCCTCAGTTCATCTGCCTGAGCTTAAAAAAATGACAGAAATATCGCATAAATGTAAAAAGTTTTATTTAGGCGTTTTATACTGTGCAACAGTGACAATACAAGTCGTCCATACAGAGAGATACAAACACCGGAAACAGAAATAAACGCCAGAGTACGAAATGTTTTGCGTCACAGTTTGTAAATCAGAATAAGAAAAAAACCGCTGATTAAATATTTGTTTGCATACGCAGCTTAAAATGTCTTCGTGTAGAAAGTTTTCCAGAATTTTCCCAGTTCGTCATTTATTTCACACAAGCATCAAATGTACATGACTTTTATTTTCGTTGGAAAATAAAAACAAAAACCCATTAAATGAGTCGTGTTGCACACACACGCACAATCTTCTCCCTAAAAGAAATTAAAAATGGCGTCACGAGCATGCAGACGATGGTCAGAAGTTCCAATTACACGAAGCAACAAACACGTTTAGATCCAACGGAAACGGTAAAAGAATATATCACTGACTTGTTCAGTCACTTCTGTAGATAAAGATGAAGCTTTAAAAACTGCCACCCTTCTCTCCCACTAGCATCGACCTTCACAATAAAAGTCGATTCCTGATTAACTTTATTTTGAAATGTTGACTTTCACTAAATGTACATAATGACAGAGTATTCAGAACAAGAGACTATACAAATGGGGCTACGTTGGCATGGAAACGATTACAGTCGCGCAAAGTGTCATCCGGACGTGGTGGACGAGCCGTTCAGGGAAACCTTCCGTGGTTTTCCCACAATCCCGTTGTTGTTGTTGTTGAACTGCGTGAACGCTCTGTTTGGAGCGGACGGGATCGCGGGGGTTCCGTTGACGTTTTTCGGGCCGTGGGAGAGCTGTGGGTGCGGGGACGGAGCCGGGGTCCCCGGGCTGGGGAGCGACGAGGAGGTCGAGGGGGCCCCCGCCGGACTGCCGGCTTTGTCGCTGGCGGAGTCGCTCTCCGGACCGGACCTGCTGGAACCTTCCTGTGTAGTGTTGCAGACCTTCATCTTCTTGCAGGTCGGCCGGACGCGGTACTTGAGAGGAAGTGGGCCGTTCTGTGGAGGGAAGTAGTGGATTACTCTCTAAATCTGATTTTTATTTGATTTAACAACTTGCAAAAAAACTATTTAATATACAAAAAAGCACATTATTTAACTATTAATTTCCATTTATTGACAAAAAAATAAATTAAGTGTTTTACTTCCACAATATTTCTATCTTTTAAATTGTTTTTCTTATAACAAAATTTATTTCAAGTAAAATCAACACACAACAAATTATTTCAAGACATTATCAAGGCATAGATATTCAGTCAATTCCGATTAATAATTGATTTCCACATGGAATATGTTTTATTACTTTAATAATTATAAGTGATTTCAATATTAATACATTACAAAACAGATTTCCAAAAATTGTAATTTTCCACACGTTAACCCAGAAAAAAAAAAGAAAAAAAAGAACCCCAGAAAGAAATGTTAAAATAATGAGTTCGATGAAAACACACAATAGCAGTTGCGTTCTTACCCGTCTCCAAGTGTAGATGTAAGCTATGTCCATTAACGTGTAGTAATCCTTCAGAGGTTCGTCTTCATACATGACCTCCACCTTTTACAACAGAAGGTTTATCCATTAAGATTTGTTTAATAGACTGAAAACATTTGTAGGGGGGAAAAAAAAGCGGTCAAACCAACAGACCTGGTAGGTGTTTGGAATGTCCATTTTGCTGCGGAGGAACTTCCTCAGATGCATTACTGTCATTGCTGCTGGACACTGAAGGTACCTTCTGTTGGCAACCTGCAGATCACATTCATGTTGGTGGTTGTATTGATCAGCAGGATCAGATTTCATACATTAAATAAAGCACACATGAGGCGAGATCTGAACTGTATACCTGATCTTTAGTGGGTTTGTCGTCCGTTATACATCCCAGTCTGTGGACACAAACGACATGAAAATGTTTCCGTCATCAGACTTTTATCCTATTTCCCCGCTCCCGAGTCCTTATCAAAACCCTCTGAATGAAACCCGTCCCACCTGCTCTGGTCGAAGAACTCAATGGACAGACTGATGATCTCATCATCCGTAATTATTCTCTTGTCCTCGTCTGCCACTTCACCTCGGTCTTCATTGGAGCCGTTCACAGCTACAGAATCAGACGATGGTGGGGGTTTGTTACTTTTACATGTGCAACGAGTACATTTTAACAAAGACAATTTACCATCGACAGGATGTTCAGCATAGAAGTCTCTCCGTCTTTTCATTTCATCTGCGGAGAAACAGAACAAAGCTCTCGTTTACCCACCATTTTTTTTTTCTTTACAAATATGCAATATTTTCCATAAACATGGTCCGATAGAAAACATGTTAACATAATTATCATGTTAACATACGAGGAGGTCTATTATAGACATGTTTGTATACCTGAGTGTTACTCATAGTTGTATGTAGTAGTTGATCACATGCTACAGTATTTCAGAATAAACACTTATCGCAGTTTTACTTAAATTAAATACTTGTTTCAATATATAAAAAGTCAAACATAATTTTTTTTACTTCCTTCAAATCTGATGTGTGAAGATTTATGACACATTTAAAAATAAAAAACTTCAAATACTTACTTTTAAAAAGACCTGGGACCAGCTTGTACACGATGTCCTGTAGAGTTTTGTCAGATCTAAAAACAAGCAACCATGAGTGAAGCTGTTGAAAGACGTGATCCAATAAAAAAAATGAAAATAAAAACAACTCTCACCGTATGTTGAGGAGGGGTTTAGTTTTGTGGACCTGGACGTCGCAGATCGGGCAGTACTTGCTGGTCTCCAGGTAGCGCACGATACACATTTTGCAAACTGCAAGAGAGAACAACGGTTTAGAAACGCTGCGGGTTCACGGGCGAGAACTTCTTCTTCTTCTTCTCTGCTCACAGGAGTGCAGACATTCGATGATGGTGGTGGCGTCGATGAAATATCCGCCACACAAGACGCACATCAGGTGCGGGTTGAGCTCCGTGATCTTGATCCTGGTGGTGCGGTGCATGATGGGAGGCGAAAAAAAAGGTCCTGGCAGGGAGGAGAGGAAAGGAAAGGGCGTCAAAAGTGAGGCTTTTTTTTTTTTTTTTTTACTGCGCCATTTGGATGGAACACGTGTGTTTGTTTGACCACGTTTAAAGCAACATCATCGTTTATGCTAATGCGAACTTTGATGGACGGCACCACGTGACACATGAGCGACGGTCAATACAACATCACAGAAATCATGAGAGAATATTTAAAAAATAAAAATGAACCGTTGAGGCTGTTTGACTGTGAGACACGAGAATTGTTTTATCCTTTGTAGATTTTTTTTTTAATTCATATTTGTTGTGTAAATAGTGTCTCGCTGACCCTTCGCGCGCTCGCCAGGTGAGACACGCCAGGTACGACGTGGATGCCAAGGCGTTTCTATGGCAACCACTGTTTAAAAAAAAAAAAAAACCCGCACCTCTGGCGGTCGGAACCAGAACCGAGCACGGGTGCGAGAGTCCCACCGAAAAGCCGCCGAGTCGTCGGCGGTGCAGAGCGGGAGCAGGGAGGCGGTGCAGGCGGAGGAGCTGCACCGACAACACGGCTGCCATTTTGAGAAGAGAAAATAGTCCCTCGGTTACAACCGCGCGCGTTGTTCCTCCCCAACAGCGCGAGTCAACAGTCTGTGAGGGGTTTGTTTACAAGAGGAGCTCGGGGTCTTTACGAGAGAACCCGAGTGTGTGTGTGTGTGTGTGTGTGTGTGTGTGTGTGTGTGTGTGTGTGTGTGTGTGTCGAGCTCGGGGAGAATCTGGCTTTTTTGCTGCGGGTTTTGGTGTGTTTTCCTGGCGCGGCTGCAACATGGCAGCGTCTGTGACTCGTTGTTTGGTTTAAAAACACTAAATTCATCATGAAAGTGTAAAGTATCCAAATGTTGTGACAGAACCACTGACGACCTACAATAAAACAACATGGATTTATCAACTCCAACTAACCCGCTGTGTCTTCTTTAATATAGTAAAGGGATCTGGAAACGTCAGTAAAAAAGGCTCTCCTGAAAACAACGATCTTCTGAAAATACACCTGAAAATACACCTGTCCAGCTCATCTATACAGGTGAGTCCAGATCAACTCTCTCGGTCTCCACTAACTCTAACCACACATACATACATCTCAGATCAGTGACTCTTTCACTGTGTTTTCAATTAAATAGTTCAACATCTTCCAAAATAAATCTCAACATGAACTGAAGAGCAAAGTAACAAATAAGATGCATTTTAGTGTCGCAAACACATGTCACTCATTTGAAGCAGATTTGATCCATATCTTCAAAAACACCAACAATGAAAACATGGTTCAGCAGTGACTGGACGCAGCAAAAACAAACTGTATATAGCGCTTGTTTAAAAATCACACAACTTAACGACATGGTTAATAAATGCCATGAATTCCTAAAAATGTGAAGTTAAGTGTGAGGTGATAATGTTGGTTAAAACTATGAGTATATTTGAGGGGTTTTTTTAAATAAAACGACGCGTCCTTGTGTCGGTGGCACGACTGGTGAATCCTCCCCGATTTAAGTTAAAATCTAGGAATGTGGACGTGTTAGAAAAAAACCAAGGACACCAGTGGATCCGGGACACGATAAGCTTTTGGAATCTATAAAAGTGAGAGATTTGGTGAAAGTAAACCCCGGGAAAGACGGTTCGTAACACCGGCTGCTGGCTGCGAGGACCTCAGATCTTCTCCTCCGCGCCTCGATCCTTCTCTTCACATAAATCAAAACCATCCAAAACAAACACCGAGAAGGTTCGGATTATAACCACAGCACACCTAAGAGGTTCTGGTCCCGTGTGTGGAGTTTTTCTCCAAGGAACCGCGGTGGATTATGAACCGCGAACGTTTGTTTGCGGGGAAACAAGTGCGGGTTGAGCGCAGACACGCCGGAGCTCCACGTCGGTGCTGTGTGTCCGCAGCAGCAGCAGCCGCTCGCAGAAACACATCCACCGCTGGATCACAACACGTCCTACACGACCACCGCCATCACGGTCGGAGAGCCAACAGCGAGGAGGACTAACCTTGGAGGCTCGGCGAGGAATCGCGGGGGGTTTTGTAGCGACGGCCAGACAATGAAAGTTGCGAGAGGCGTTCAGCAGCAAATGAATAGGAGGCGAGCCGCCATCTTGGAGCTGCAGACGCTGTCAGTGGCGGAGGGTTCGCTGCGCGGACCGCTGCCGGGAATCTGCACCAGCCTCCTTCTTCTCCTTCTCCTCCTTCTTCTCCTTCTCCTTCTTCTTCTACGCTCCTTCACCCGCTCGCGACGCGTGTTTACTTGCACGCGGCTCCGCGTTCTTTCCCGTCCAGATCCACACTTCGGTACCGTAACTTTGCCTCCAAAAATATCCGCGGTAACAAGGCAGCAGTGTGTGTGTGTGTGAGAGAGTCTATGTGTGTGTGTGTGTGTGTGTGTGTGTGTGCTCCGTGGAAACTGACACCGTCCCCAAAATGGCTAGTAGTTCGACCGCCCCGCTCCAGTCACGTGGTCTGCTCGCTTAAGGGCGCATTGGAATTACGGTCGGCGTATGATTTATTCAATACACGAGCTAATATTCAGGAGAAGATGGACGTGAAGTTAGTCGTAGAGACGGAGGTTTGGATTTAAACGACAATGTTCGCTCTCGAGCACCATTTTAGTTACATTACTATTACAAATAATATATATTTTTTAAAAAAACGGGCTCTGGAGAAATAGTTATTAACTGTAGTGTTAATAGTGGACCGTGTTTGTGTTTTTAACAACTGACTGTACATTGTTTAGAGAAGCGACACTTATTTCTTACGCAAAACACACATAAGTTCCTGCTGAATACTTTTTATTCCAGGTACACGTAATCGACAGGATCAAATTGAAAACTTCTCAAGTATAGTTCACTGAATGTTACTCAAAAGTCGTTTAAGTAAGAAAAAACACCAGCGTTTAGAAACGTCTTATAGTCACTCGTTTAATTTTTAAACATTATAAAAAAGTTAATGTATCGTTTGAATGCGCTGATAAATACCACATATAACAGCATTGCGTTAAATGAGGACAAGAAAACTGTTTGCGACATTTATTTATTTATTTATTTTTATTGAAAAACATGAGTCAAATCATCAGATCTTGTATAGAAAACACACAGGTTTGGTCACATCTGACTCGCTTTCTCCGCGCTCTTCGCTGCGTCCTTCAGCTTCCCCACCAGATCCTGAGGGAAGAATTCTTCTTAAATAAAAGAAGCTTCTTACGAAACTTCGGGTCAAAGTTAAACATTGACAAGTTTACATTTTATTTTATTTTATTAGCCGTTTAATTCAGGGGCGCATTGTGGGGTCATAAATATAGGTCAACAATAGCATCGAATCTCCGGTTTTAATTAATGTTTTTTTTAAGTCAGCGTCGTCCAATCGTGATGAATTTATCCATAAATTTTTTTAAAAACATCGCACGTGCGTCCGCTGTTGCTGGAAGCCAAGATGACGTCATTATATGGCGCACATTCTGAATGAGAATCACCTGTAACTGTTCCATGGAGCAGGTGAAGTTCACGTCTTCATTCGCTCCTTTATTCTATGAAAAAACAAAACCCACGTTTAAAAACACACGCATGCGCAGAACAGGGTTCTTTTTAATAAGATCCAGTCCAACCTCCGTGTTTAATGAGATCAAATAGAAAGGCTCGTTGACTTTGTCCACCTGTGCGTTCTGTGGAGAGAAGGAGGTTAGAAAGTGTTGGTCATGAGTCAGCAGGTGAAGTACCTTCATGTGGTACTGAAGTCTCCATGACACGTCGTTGATCTGAGTGGGTCGAGTCCCGATACTGTGGAGGACATGAAGGACTGACATCACTTCTTCAGACAGTTATAAATAAACAGCAGCACAGTCGTTTTAAAAATACATTATTTAAAGGTTATAAACTGACATATTTTCTTACCTCGCTAGAAGACCTTCAAGGTCCAATTTATGTTTCTGTAAAGCAAAACAAATGTTACGAGGAAACTTCAATCTTTGCAGCAAAAAAAATAGAGGATATTTTTTAACCACTAGTCCTCACCTGGTATGCACTTAGAAATATTTCTATTCTCTCTGAACTAAATCCAACTTCTTCCAGATGGGAACTGTGGGAGGGAAACACATTAAGGTTAGGTTAGGTAGAACTTTATTGATTTTATTATTTATTTTCAGTTAGCTTGACTTTTTTTTTTAAATATACAGCAAAACATAAATTCCAGCAAGAAACTGTATTTAACCAGAAAATAGTTAAGGAAGTAATTTTATAGTTTTAAATATAGTTTCAATTTTGGTTGAGCCAGTTTTATAACGACATCACTTAGATTCCCACCTTCAGTCTGTAGTAAAAGTGTCAACTATGGAGTCAGTTTTTGATTGTTGTGTCAAGACATTAGTTCAGTATTTGAAGTGAACAGTATTACACGCTTCAGTCAGTGAACAACTGTCATTTATCTCAAAATTTACAAACATCTTGGAACTTGTGCCCCAAAGATATACACAACACATTTCTATCCATCTATCTATATCTAAATATGCCAAATAAACGTATTATTTGAACCACAACTTGGTCAATTATATTAAATAATTGTGTTTAAAACAGATCAACCTAAAAGGTATAATTTTAAGCATTTACTTAAAAGTCCAAATCATTGTTCTAATTGTTTCATACAAGCTTTCTATACCAATTTCCCTTCTTACACCATCATTCACTTGTTATGAGTTTTTTTTTTCACATGGCATCACATTTGTACATTATTTTTTTGGGGAAACTAAATAAATAAAAAATCACAGAGGAATAAGTAAGTAAGTAAGTAATATTTATTTGTATAGTGCTTTTCCAGACCAGGGTCACAAAGCGCTTAAACAATCAAAACAATACTCAATAAAGTATATACTTTAAAGGGCAAGATAAAACTGATAACACAACAGGAGTTCCAGAAAATCAAGGAAAAGCCTGAACAAATAAAAACGTCTTAAGATGTTTCTTAAAGGAGTCAGTAGATCCATCAAGCTAAGGATAAGGGTGAAGTGATCTATATGTGAACACAAGCTTCAAATTATCTAATTTTATCAAGATCCATGATTGTCTTTGAGTGACAGTTGTTCAAGTCACTGTATCGTTAAAAGTATTGCTCTTTTTTTTTTGGATTGAGACTCATACTACAATTTGTAGTTTTCATGAATGGATCGATTGTTTTGCTCACACATTAAAATGTGCTGTAAGAGTGAATGTGAAATCGAGAGACAATGAGCAGCTTATATATGGTCCTGGTGACTCAACATATACACCATCAAAAACATCTTATATGATCATTTAATTTGAAGAAATGTAAAGCAATAGTTTAACCTAAAGAGGGGACCCCCTCTCTTCAGGATAGAGTCCCTGAGCCTGTGGTTCTTACCTGACGGATGCCCGGTCACAGTCGTGTCTGACCGCCTCCAGGATGAAGCTGGTGGCAGCGGCGTGGCTCTGCTTCAGCACCAGCTGGTCCACCTTCTTCAACTGCGGCTGATCTGCACCGGGAACAGAAGATCAGAATCCAGATCCATACTTGACGCAGATTGACGTTGGAAATGGAAATCGATGCAGATTTGCATGTGAATGCGGCTCAGCTGCAGCGACCTGAACCCCTTTGTTTGTGCGTGTGGTGGACGAGGATCGAGGCTCGAATGTTCTTCATAATAGTGGAATAAACATCACACGATCTTAATGGTTTATTAGTGGAAGTGATACGCGTGCACGCGGGTGGACGGAGGGAGATAGAAATAGTGCGTTTAAGGCTTTTTTAGTGGATTTGATGCTTGTTTACATGACAAAAGAAGAAGCGGCTGTTGCTGCGTCTGTGGCCGAGAATAGATGCTCGCGAGGCGGCGTCGCTGAGGACCAGAGACCCGGTGGAAGCGACCGATCGAAATATGTTATATGTCGGTATTTAAAAACCCGTAAAAGGGGGTTCGGTGCTTCAGAACCGAAGCAGCTTCTGTTTGTGTTCTGTCTGAAACCGGAAGCGAGGCAGCAGACAAAAGGCGTCTCGAGGAGACTCACCGAGCACGGCGGCGTCTCCCCGCAGGCTCCGGAACGACGCGTCCACCAGCGCCGGGAAGCTGCTGTGGTCCACGATCGCAGGGTCGCCGAGAGAGCGGAGTCCCTTCTGGACCGACTCGGACAACTCCATTTTGTCGAGCACGTGACCGTGATCAGCTGATGCCGAGCACCGGGGAGGGAGGAGCGGGAGGAAGCCGAGCTGGAGGCGCAGAGAGCGGGCGAAGAGAGAGGAGCTGCTGGCGGAGGCTCGGCAGCTGGTTCCTGCTCAGCAGTGGAGCTCATATCACCCCTGAACACGGGTCACCATCTTAGGTTAGAGGCGCTCTGTGGATGCCTGGCGTGGTGCTTTAAAAAGCGACTGAATACGCGGAAACGTCTCTTTATTTTGTTCAAAGTTCACAACTGACCTGAACGGAAATGATTCAATAAACACAAACTTTCTACCTCGTTTGAACTTGGAGGAACTTTATGTTCAATAAAAAAAAAAAAGGTTAATATTATATATTGTGTTCCTTTATAAAGCCACTGATCAAACGATTAAGTGCTGGAACTTTGACTTTAACCACATTGTTTAAATCAATATTTGAGTTATTGAAATAACTGTAATATTTGTTTGTTTCAGTCAATTTGACAAAGAATAAAGAGCAGGTTCATGACGATCAACGATGGTGTGAAAATAATCTAACATTAAAGTGTTCAATACATTCGATAACAGTCAGATATCCTGAGTTAAGACATGTGTTACCGGTGTTTCTGTGACTCAACTCAGGCGCTCGTGACGTCTTTTCTCGTGTTTGCGGGACTTTCCTCCGTCATGTGACGAGTGACTGCGTCGAAACACACAAGTTAACTTATACATGAATTATTTCATTAGACTTTAAACTCTTTTCACACACGTGTTACTTCACTGTTCCACAAATATGTTGGATTATTGGGGCCTCTGTGTCTTCATCTCCCTATCGTTGACCTCTGACTCCATACGTGGGCCAAAGTCCACATCCACGGGACCTGTGAACGTCGTGACGTGTTTCTCCTTTTTTTTTCTCTAACTTTTAGTCGTAGATTCTGTTCACAAGTAAACATCGAGACGATTAAATCTGCATTTGACACGTAACACAACAAACACGTGAAAAATGGGAATTTATTCAGAAAAATGTTTCATTCTTTGAAGTGTTTGACAGAGAACACTGACATCACTTTGTAGAAAAGGAAGGATTTAAAAACGACTCCTCAGACGAAATATCTTCCCTGTTTAAATAGTATTGAAAGATTTCAAACACATCAGGCAACATTTTGCATCAGAATCACTTCCCTGTAAACGCTCAATAATCGATATAGATATTGAACCATCGTATCACTTGTAAGAGTCATCATATGGTTTGATGAAAACGTGGTGAAAAAATAAGATTGAAGGTTTGAAGGCTTTTCAATTAACTCATCTAGTCTAGTTTGTTGTATAAAATCTCCACTTCTTTTTCACTGCCTCAGAGTGGAATTTTTAAAGTCTAAAATCCAAAACTTTTACGTCATTGGTTGAAGTTTTAATATTTTATTTCGACATATTGGACTTTTTACATCACTTAACAAATAATAATTTAAAAAAATGTAATCTCTTGATTTTATTCAACACGTGAATTCGAAAAGTCCCCTTTTATGTACATTAAATTAGTTCATTTAATAAAAAGTAATGCGACTTGTATTTCCAAGTGAAGACTCATTTCAACATTAATATCGGATTATTTGTAAAAAATAATATTAAAAAAAAATATTAATAAATAAAACGATCTCTCTAAATATTTCATGTAAAGTTTTTTAATTTCTCACTGAAAATACTTATACTATACTAATAACATGAAACAAGTATATGTAAAAAAAATATTTATTTTTTTTCGTTTACCTTTTTTAAATAAAGATTTTTATTGCCTATTGAATATTTGAATAAATCAATTGCAGTATGTTGTTTGATCTGTAATGTTTTTTCAACTCAATATTAGGCACTTATTTCTACAAAAACGAAATGTTTTTCCTTCCATTTTTTTTTTTCATTTTAAAAGTATGACAAATAAAAAAAAGAGAGAGAAGAGATAGAGGGAGATGGGCAGAAAGAGAGAAAGACAAATAAAGGGAGATTGTGATATTATCTGAAGGTCTTGTTCCCGAGTGAGGGGACAGGGGCTGAATTAAATGCTTATTGTACCGTACAATGAAATATGGGTCATGAGCCAAGAAGATATTTTGGTTTGAGACTCTGGAAAGTCAGAGCGAAGACTGTCCTGGTTTACAATCATAACTACTTCCCTGCAGGAAAAAGACTTTAATAAGAAAAGAAGCCTCTTGGTACCTGTTTGGATGTCAAGGGAAGGACAGTCGTTATGATGTGGTTAGTGTAGAGAAAAAAAGGTTTTTTTTTCCCTTTTTTTTTTTACACTGTAGCACAATGACATTTACATTTTTGATATTTGTGTCTTTTTCTCCTGGTCTTGTTTGTGGAGCCAGAGGGTTCAGTGCTGCTCGCTTTGGAGTTGGAAGTTTCTGCAGCGGCTTTAGAAACATTGTTCGTTTTTGTTTTCCTGATATGAAACCTTTGGGTTAAAATGTGAATTTTAAGCTCAATTTACGATTTTATACATGAAATATATTTTCTAATTAACTAAAGTCATTTTAAAGTCATGGAACTGCACAAGACAATCTTTATGATATCTTTAAATCCACTAAAAAAAGGTGACTCACAGATAACTTGACTTTGAAAGGGTTTTTTTACCAAGACTTTAAAAATATATATCTTTAATAGTTTCTTACTTTTCATGAAAAGATAAGAAGAAAGTGGTTTAATAGTAACACGTTCAGTTCCATCTTCAGGCAACTTCTCCAAGTCATTACTATGGAGCTCTGCTGGGTTTCTTCCCAGACCAAACATGTAGGTGAATTTAAAATTCTAAAATGTCCATTAGTGTCAATGTTCGCATCCCCTGTCTTGAGCCTGTAGCAGGGACCAGACCACCTTTATTGAAGGTCAAGCTTCAGGAAATCAGTGAATAAATGGAGGCAGAAGAAGATGCATTTTTCAAAACTTTCTATAGATCTCATTGCAAATAAGAATATTTTTTTAATTGATAATTTCATATATATATATATTTACATCTGAAATGACTTAGAATATTCTCTCATCTGTTATCATTGTTTGATGAGGTTCATGTCATAGTATTGTTCATAATTATTAGATTCATGATTAAGGCTCATTGGGTGTTTTTTTGTTTTTTTAAACAAAGCTGAAGAACATGTTGTTCAGTTTATGAATTGAAAAACAAAACTGCCCAAAAAACATATACAACATCAAAATCACTTAATATTTATAGCCCTTTGGATGTTATTTGTGTTCCATTACCCATTAGAATAAATTAATAATTAGAGTAATTCATAAAAATAAGTAAATTATAGAAGTAATTGGGGGTCCAGGCTGTTTAATTAGTTAAATAATAATCTGGGTTAACTACTACATTCAATGATGATCATAATTCAACATTTTTTAATCAAATGTAATTTATTTTCCTTATGTTGATAAAATCACCTATCGTTTACTTCATTTATTTCCAATTTCTGTTTTGTATCCTTTTAATGATGTACTGTTGCTTACATTTGAATTAAATACGTTGCAGTCTGAAAATTGTAATATAATGATTTGCATAATTATATTACACATTAATATACATGCATAATGTATTTAATCACGATTCATTGTGCCTGAATGTTAATAGTTGGGAAGAAGAAAAGTAAACTTGAGACGAAGACTTCTGAGTCTAAACAGGTTCTCTCGCCTGACTTTTGTTCAAACTATTGATCAACCGCGGATCCTTTGTCACGACGTCTGATGAATATTGAGATGGAAAAACAGATGTTCGGTGCCTGACCTCTGGCGGAGGAGGTGGAGACATCTCTGGCAGCAGGTGGAGGAGTGTTCAGACTGAAGGGGTCCTGAGGAGGAGGAGGGTTCTGTCTGCAGCCTCGGCTCTTCAGCCGGGACCAGGAGGATGTGCCTAATAGGAAACACCAGCGGCAGCAGCAGGGGAAAGACCGTCTCCCGCCGTCAGTCAACATCAAGAAGACCCCAGAGGAAGCTTGACGGACAGAGTTAATGATGTGGAGAGATAGATGGACGAGCTCCAGAAAGACCTTTGTGGAATAAGATGATTCATTAGATCTTTCATGTGTCGGACCCGCCACCGCGCTCTGCTGTCATCGGGATTCATTTGAGCCCCTTTTGCACGAGAAACACCCCAACTCTGCCTCCCACAAAGGCTGCTTCTGTTTACATGATACAAGATACCATTTCACAAGTTCTGAACAATCTGCAATAGGTTGAAGGCATTTGGTTAGTTTTGTTTTTGGGTTGAAATTGATGAAAACTCAAATGAAACTGCTGTTATTATGGGTGAAGAAAATATGTTTGAAGTTTATTTAAAACATTTGGATTCATGGATATCGTGGAGTAACATTTGGATTCAACAACATAACATTCGACAACATAAACAGACCGAACACCCATTTTCTTCCATTCTGGATTAACTTCACATTAAAAATCTATAAATATATTTAAAGAATATTCCACTTAGTCTGAGCCCCGTTGGGTTTGGTGCTTGTTCCACATGAACCACTGAAAAGTTTAATGCTTTTTTATTGTAAATCAATTAGGAAAACAAACGTGTGACCTGTGACGTCACAACAAGTCAACGTTGACCTTTACTTTTTCTGCTTTGACTGAAAATAAACTCTTGCGCTGGTGACGTAAGCATACGTCAAATGCGTAAATTTAGTAATTCAACTAAAAAAAATCTGAAGGTTTCTTTGTCAAGAATGTTGGTCAAGAGATAAATATTTATATTTCAATAGATATTGAGATGTTTTTGTTCTTTTTTTTAAACACTATCGAAAACAAATTATAATTTCACAACATTCTTCTTCAGCAACGATCATTCCTCGTCAATAAAACACTTGGTGAAAGACAAAGAGAGAGGGATGAAGGAAGAGAAAACATGCTGCGTTCAATGACCCTCCAAACAAACGCCTCACTTAAAAACCCACACAGTTGTGTTCGTGGGATTGTCGTTGTTATTCAGCCACACGTGCTCGTGTTAACATTTATATATATTAAGATCGTCTCCGACTGTCGTGACGTCATGCTATCAATGGGCTGTTAAATGAGCGGCCGCTGGGGGGCAGTGTTGTGGTTTGTGTGCGCATCCTGGGAACCATCAGAGGGGAACAAAGAAAGCGGCGACGGGAGGATGGGGGAAGGTGTGTGTGTGTGTGTGTGTGTGTGTGTGTGTGTGTGTGTGTGTGTGTGTGTGTGTGTGTGTGTGTGTGTGTGTGTGTGTGTGTGTGTGTGTGTGTGTCGGGGGGAGGACAGGGTGGGTGGAGGGTCTCACTTTTTTGCTGGACACATATTTAAATATTTGACAAAGTCAACCCTAATACGCACGCATGCGCACTGCGTCTCGATCCCTTCCTCACGTACACGCTATTACACAACCATTACCAGTGACGTCAGAATCTTCTCGCGAACAGGTTCGGATTAAGATGGAGGTAACAGTTGTGGATTAATGCGAGGATTAGCGAGCACTGGCGGCGTGTGTGTGTGTGTCTTCTTTTTATGGGCGGATGGACTCAATAAGATAGTAGTTATAGATCTTTAAGCCTGGCAACAATTGCCACCACGTGACTGGACGTATTCAAACGTAAATACCAAGGGACGTCACACGTTGTTACTTTCCTAGCTTCAATAAACCGGTGTGAAGTCAAATAGTTTTAAAATATGTATAAAATACATTGAATTCATTTTAAATTAAAGTAAAACCAAGACAACTATTAGCTTTGTTCAAATTGTTGATTATTATTTTCCGCCATATATTTTTTATTCCACTATAAAAATTGATATAATACATTAATTATTGAATCGCAATTCCGTGTTTTTTTACTACAAAATGAAGTGTCTGTTTTCTGTATTTTTCCACATAAAATACGTCTGGACACATTTTGCAGTTACTCCGGGGCTCCACCGGGCAGCTGTTCCTCCTCAGCCCGGGGAAAAGCAGCCTTCTCCGGGCTGCTACTCGTGCAGTCACCGCTGTCTGCAGCCGGAGTCCCGCCTCTTAGAAACACCGGGGAGATCGTAGCTATTTCTCAACACTCACACAACTACACAACTTTCACGTGTTGTGCTTTGAATTTACCCCTACATTTTTAGGCGACGAAAACGGACGTCATTTCAGCGCGAGAAGCCGATAATCTCACGCCGCCTGCGAGCCGCGGCAGGCGGCAGAACGAGCTCCAGTCGCCCCGCGGCCTCTCGCTGCTCCGTCAAACACATTCTTTGGTTCAGCGAGTCCTGTTGGACGCCTGCTCTCTTTTGCATGTGGTGGGTTTATGTTTAGAAACTGGCGGCAGCAGATTTGGTTGTTTTTACAGGGGTTTTGTGAACTCTCACTAAGGCTGAGTCGTTACATCACACACACCACAGCCCGGGTCTCATGATCTCACCGAGGAAGAGAAGTTTGTGGTCACAAATGTTGCAGTTCTGTGTTGACATGTTGCCTCTTTTCTTACTCTGGCCACACACTCTTGTCCGGACGACTGACTTTCTTCTGCTGAGATTTTAGCTTCAACACAACTGCAAATCAACCTGTAATGGAAAAAGAAAAACTATTATACAACTATTTTTTCAGTCATACTAGATTAAACTATAAATTGAAATTATCATTGTGTTGTTTTGATTGGCAGCTACTATTTTAGACAGTAGAGAAGTTACAATGTCTCAAATACAGATATACTTCAATAGTTTTTTTGCTTTGGAACAGTTTTATTTATGGCACACGTTTGTTTTTTTCCATGAATATTAAACAAACTATAATGATCTCAGTGTGTATGTGTGTTATTGTTCTGTGTGCCGTCACTTAATATTCAGATATAACTTTTGAATGATCAGTCCCAGCTCAACAATATTTAGGTATTGTTGTTAATACACACACACTATTTGCAAGTGTTTAGTAATTCATTGCAAGACAACTAATTCTAGTTCAAGACTTGATTTTCTGGAACTCCTGTTGTGTTTTCATTATTATCTTGACCTTTAAAATATATACTTTATTGAATATTGTTTTGATTGTTTAAGCGCTTTGTGACCCTGGTCTGGGAAAGCGCTATACAAATAAAAATGACTTACTTACAATTTCCTCATTAACGCTTTTGAAGTAATAAAATATCTTTGTTTTAAAAGGGAAAACCATGATGTAACTCACATGATTTTAACAAGAGAATTCATTATCCCACTGCAGAGATGTTCATAGTTATAGAGAGAGAGTGTCTTTAACAAAGCAAATAAATGCAGACTGAAATCAATTTCCCATTGTTTGCATGAGTGCTTTGTGATGTAGGTGGTCATGTGAACATACACATCCACCATGTTTCTCGCATTACGTTTTTATATATATATATATATATATATAATTAAATCGCAGTGAATCCTTGCATTCTTTATCGTCTGTTATCTTTGTTTAATAGGATCGTAAAAGTGTTATTTCGGGTTAAATCCGTTTTATATTCTCTGCACAGAGGCTCACACGTGCTGGCAGGGCAGCAGGACAAGCGGGCGTCTACTGCAGCCCAAATTAAAACACTTTACAATCAGGCAGGACCGAGGACGGCCCCCGAGGCTTCTCAATTTCCTTCGACAGGGGGTCTCTGCCCTGGATCAACTTTCATGTGGGCAGCTTCTTTGTTCCATCAAGACCCTCTCTTTTCTCGCTCTCCCTTAACTCTTGAGCATTTGAGCACACACGTGTAAATTAAATAACAAAAATCTGCTTCAATTCATTAACAGGGAATGAACACACTCCTCTTTTATTTTAAGTCACGTCCAAGATGACATGTCTTTTCTCCTCTTGTTCCTGAGGTACACTGAGCAGAGCAGGTCATGTAGAGCCTGTGTAGCCTAAAGAAAAACACTTGTCAGAAGACTTAAAATAAAATGAGTTTCTTCCTTTCGGTGATACATTCATTTGCTCTTTTAGAAGGAACATGTTACACCCTCTTGTTTTGTAACCCATTTCAAACTTATGTACAGGAGTGTATGAAATATTTAAAACTGTGAGAAAGAGTTATTATTATTATTATAAGATATTAGACTGGCACCTCTAAGTCTCTAACACGTCATATGCTACATTTATTAGTGTTTTCATGCAAGTGTCTTCCGGGTTATAGTTCATAGAAAATAGTCTTTAAAAACCATTGGAAAATAATGTTTTGCAGCATGTTCTGTGAGGAGTGTGTCGCTGTGGAATGTAGCTTCGGTGTGAAGTACACAAAGAAACAAAAGCAGGAGGGACCGCCGATGTGTGTGTGTCCAGGTGCCGTGTGAAGCACAACCAACACACACACACCACGCTTCCTGTCCTCCATCACGATTAGCCGCCATCATCGGCGGCCGACTCTCGCTGCCAATCAGGCCGAATTATTCTGCCGAGAATCGACCGGCGGGGCCGTTGACCGGTTGCCTGTTTTCTTTTAAGCAGAAACAACAGCAAGTCTGATTTCATTTCCTCACCCCTCTGTCATCCCTGCATTGATTGGCTCCCGTGCTTTCAACTCAAACCTTTCTTTCATCAAAGCCGCGCCGCATTATTTCCAACGCCGTCTTCCTTTCGCTGTTTTTCTTTATACGCCCTTTCTTGAGAAACCTGAACACTTGTGTTTGTGTGTGTGTGTGTGTGTGTGTATAAGTGTGTGTGTGTGTATGTGACAGGGGGGTTGTGGGGGGGGGGGTTCTGGGCAGCCGCAGCCTGATCCATACTAATGTTCATTGATAGGAAAATCAATGGTGCATTGATCCAAGACTTGGCTTTGAGAGAGAGAAGGGAGTGAGATTGTTCGGGGAAGGATGTGTGAAGCGACAGAAAAAGAGAAGGAAGGAAAGGATTAGGCCGAGGAGCAAAAGAGAAACTCCTACAGGCTTCTGCTGCTCTGACAGAGATCCAAGTCTGGGGCGGCTGCCGCGGAGTTTTGGCTAACAACCTGTCGAGGCCTAACAATCCCTTCGCCACAGAGCCGCTCTCGAGTGGGACGAACACGAATGGAACCGGAGAAGAAAAAAAGAAGAGGAGGGAGGAAAATCAATTTTCCCAGAGAGAGGCAGAGCGGTCTAATGGAGGTCTCACAGAAGAGGGGACATATTTTTCTCTGATTACCTCCTGTAGCCTCTCTGGCAGGAGCTTCAAAGCAGCATCATGACAACGGCCCGGCTTGTTGCGACCTCTGCGGACAATCTGTGGGTCTGGTCTCCGCGATCATCCGGCAGCAATCACGGCAAATTCATAGATCACAGAATCAAGCAGGAAACACACACAGTACAGATGATTTCAAAAGAGCCTGATTTTATAAGAAAAACACGAGAAAAAAATGTATTTTCTGCTTCAGCTGATGTATACCTGGATAACGTTTTCCATTATCCCGGCAGAATCAAGTACTAGGGAAGGAATTTTGTCATTAGTGTTTGGTGAATGCTGAGAGGAGACGAGGACAGGAGCAGGACGGGAGAAAAGATGTGACCAGATGTGTACGTTGATGTTCAATTTCCAGGCGCAGGCTTTATTAATAAGGATTCATGAAGTGGACGGTGGAGGACGAGCGGGCGATTTTAGTAAAGGATTGAACTATAACGAAAGACTGACATCTTAAATTATGATCGAAAAGACAATTGTATTATGGTGTGTTATATATATTATATGATAAGATCATTTATGTCTATTTTTGTGACTACATTTTGGATGACAGTTTACACTTTTCTGCATTAAAAAAAATTAAATAAAGACATGTTTGCATTATGATTGATGTTTCTACATGCTTTTTTTAAGACGTAATGTCAGGCTAGAAGGTACACAACAAAATATTGAGGAGTCCTGGTTCACATCTGTGGCGTCAACACTAAATCATGTTTGTCTTCATTCTGTCAATCAGGGGTTCACTCACCATTTATCCTCCGCCACCTTAACCTAGCTCATCACACCTTTTCTCTTCCTTTCCTGCATCCTTGAGCCTCATTAACTGTCTTCCTCTTCTTTTTAATGAGGTACACAAACAATGTTAGAGTAATTATTAAAATACTTCTTCAAAAATCAGTCCAATTTTTTAACCATCACACAATGCTATATGAATACAGCATGACATTTTTTCTGTTCTAATATACATCATGACAACACAATTCTATGTCAACACCTCCCATCACATTTGTACCATCATTTGTACTGCAATAAACACTTTAAACATATATTTCATTAATATTGATTCATGAATTAAGTTGATTCAGCGACAAATATGTGTATAAAATAAAAATGCAGCAAGGAAATACTCACCATCATAGAAACAAAAACTCTTCCAGAAATAGAAACATTTTTCATTTAAATCATCTTTAAATGGTGGTTGATCTCACGTTTCTACATCAATAACATGACATCAACCTCAGTCTGTGCCTTTTTCTAAATTCCTTTCAAATAAACTGATCTACAGACTTGTACGTGATGCCATCTTTAACCTCTTGAATGGATTCCCCAACGATGATACCTTGTGATAAAAGTCTGAACGTGCTGCGTTAATAAAGTATTATTATCATGGAGATTGTTGTTGTTTCTGTCTGTGGTTTAAATTCCAGGTGGTTCACTATTCACGAGATTCTAGAGCACCAGTCCTGTACACACTGTGTATTGATACCATGATCATATCCGTCATCAGCACGTTTAATAGGCATCAGTACAAAAACAAACAACAGTGCCCTGGCTGGCCTGGTTCAGGACGAGCATCAGTGAAGAAATAAATCACTGAGCTAGAAAAGAAGACTTTCTAGTCCTGGATGTCGCTCCTTTGTGTTAATTACACTGGTACACAGTCGAGCCAACGCCGAGTCTCCTCTCCCACAAGTGTATGAAAAGCTATTAAAGGTAGCTAAAGGAGAGAGAGAGAGAGAGAGAGAGAGAGAGAGAGAGGGAAGTATCCGCCTGTCGCGCTGCATTACTGTTTCTCCGTCACTGCCTGTCTGTCTGTCTGGTTGGCTCTTTGTGCCTTCCTGTCTCTCGTCCTGTCTTTCCGAGGCCTGTGAGGTGAAAGTGGCTTCCATGGTAACGGCACACACTCTGTTTATGCCACGACATCTCACTTCATCACAAGCTGTTGATGGCTTTGATTTGCATGCCTGTCTGTGTTAGTGTGTGTGTGTGTGTGTGTGAGGGAGAGAGAGAGGGAGACCCCCATTATTCCCTCATTTCTTTGGATTAACTCCCAAAATACACACACCAAGCATGCACTCTACACACACGTAAAAAAAATTGATACTTGAGCTGAAGGTTGAATCTTAAAAAATTGGAAAGACTACATTTCTTCATTGTGGACGACAACAAAGCGATGAGGTCAAATTCCCCGGCGGGTTGTCAATCATCACGGGATTTAAACTTTGAAATGCAGGAAATTGGCACTTTGGTCGTCGAGATCGAAAACCATGGATTGTAATCGCCGATTTCCTCGCGCTGTAGCCGAAGCAGTTCAGTTAACCGTCCAAATTAGCAACAGAAACAATGATTATGACTCCTTTTCACCAAAAACAGTCACCCCCAATTAGTGCAGTGGGGGTGTGCGGGGGGGACGAGGGGAGAGGCGGGGGGGGGGGGGGGGGAGGAGGGAGGGCCAGCTATAGCCGGACCTCCCGCTGGGCAGAGATGAGGGGGGAAAACTGGACTCCATACCAGGAAATCCATTAGGGCAGCGAGCGATGTCAGTGGTTTTTAAAAATTCCTCATTAGGTTTAATTTCTAAATGACAATCAGCAGGAGCAGAATGAGGCGCGAGGATCTGACCGACTCATTAGGATAATCAGGGTAATGGTCTCATTGGTGTGTGTGCAGGACGAGCAGGAGAGGAGAACCAGCAGGAATATCTCCGGCTTCAACCATTCTGCTCGAGACCTGAAGGAGAGACGGATGAAAATATGCAGCGTGGAAGAAGACGTATGGAAACCATTCATGAGATCATCGGATGTTTTTTCTCAGCTCTAATTTGGTTTTCGGTCAGGTGCTCCTTCCCGATTGGCAGGAAGTGGCATTATGCTGCTTTGGGGATGTCAGCACTCTCTGTGTGCTTTTGCAATGTATACAACATGAAAATACAAAAATATGTATTAATGAAATGATGAAAATACAACTAAAAGAAAGTGTATTTTTCCAAGAAAGTAAGAATCTGAGGTGTAGGACGGCAGTATTACATAATTTAAGATACATATTTGGCTATAATAACTTGAGGTAACAGAGATTCAACATCAATTGATCATCTGAAACCTCTAGACGGAATATTAGGCACGAGTCTGGTCTTACATTTAAACTTATTTTGTAAATCCATAATTGTATACATTACAAAGCACACATAGTAATGACTTCCCCCAACCATCAGTTTCATAATTTAAGTAATGTTTGTAATCAATAACTTTGTTGAGGACGTAACATTATATATATTTTTTCATTTATTAATGTTTATGTTTTTATTATCTAACAATTATTATTTTATTGTTTTTTGCCAGTTTTTATTTTTTATGTTTTTTCCTCAATATATTTTCAACATGTGTAGAGTATGTCTCAATATAACGTGTATGTTTAATGTTTTTTTAAACTGCTCTGACAATTTAAATTTCCCTAATGTGGGAAGAATATTGTTTATTAAATCAATCAATCAATCATCAGATTCAAATTAGATTAATTACACAGTAAAAAAAAAAAAAATTCAACAAAGAATGACAAAACTTCAAAATTTCCCAACACCACTTCTATGAAACAATCCTATGTATCAAATGTATCCAAAAAAAAACTAAAGCGATCCGAAGGTTTCAGAAGTATCTTAAAGAACTTTTATGTCTTTTGTTAAATAATCATAAGACTAAAATGAATCTCTGCTCACGACTGAAATATACATCTCTAAACCTCACCTAGCCATGCTTAAAGTTCCTAAAATGATGAATCTGAGTTCAACTTAAACTTGTATGATGTCAGGAAAACAAACCTCCATGGACCAATGGAACGTACCAGGCGGTTCTTTGGGCAGAGAAAGGACTTGGCAGGTTGGTTTTAGGTTACATGTTTCACTGTAAACAAAAGAAAATGACTTGTTGATGCACACTGACTTTGTTAGCGATGTTGACTGGATATATATTTCTAAATAACTATATCTGTCATGTTGTGTTGGTGCTCGTGAGGTTGTGTGCGTGAAGAGGTGGAACATGAGGAGGGAGATACATGGAGATAGAGGGAAGGGAGAAGGGGCCTCTAGGAGGGACAGAGGAGGGGAAACTACAGGAGGGGAGGCAGGATGGAGGGAAGGAGGAGAAAAGGTTAATTTGCACATATTAGAGAGGGCAGGATTTTTCATTAAAAAGAGATTGAAGTTGATATATGCCTGTGCGCTCCTGACACACTGTACACTCTGATTGTGTTAAGTCCTTGACAGAACAAAAGCCCCCCCCCACACACACACACACACACACACACACACACACACGAACACACACTCCAGCATTTCCTCCCGCTCTCTTTTTCCTCCTATCGTCAAAATTACACATTCAATCTCATTTTGCTACTAAATGAAGCCGTTTCCAGGTGAACATGTAGAGACGTGGCACGCTGCGTCTTCATTGTTCTTCTTATAATCAAGGTATGAAAATGAGTCCACAAAAAAAAGGTTCATGAATTCAAATCTGTAGTTGTCTTATAAGACGTCATTTCAATCAGAACTCAGTACTGGTGAAGTGAAGTGGGAGCTGAGAATATAGGTAGGTTCTACTATATTTAGATCACTTATCAGGTGCATTGTGGGAGATCTAGCCTCTGATTAAAGTCTGAATTTATTTTCCAAAATGCCACTGTAGGCTGGATGTGATCAACAAGTATTAGAATCAATTATTAGAAGTTGTGTTTAGTTCAGCTAGCGTAGTTTGAATACATGATGTCCAGTATCTGCCGAGGACAGTGAACCACCAGAGTGTAGAACATGTAGATTTCTGTCTGTCTAAGATCAGGGGTCGAAAAGCATCTGGCAACTTAATCATTACCTAACACATGCTATTCATAAAAATCAAATAGAAATCAGTGTCCACTGTCCTCCTCGACCACATCCACCAACCTTATTGTTTTTTTCTTATTCTTCCTTTACATGTCTTCCATCTGTCCTCCCTTTAGTGCATCTTCAATTCAACTAATATATGATTTTAATATATGACTTAAATAAAAGTATATATGATAGTATTGTTGTCTACATGCAAGTACAACACCTAAGATACTTGAATTACATTTTTGAATCAACACAAAAATAATGCATAATCCATCGTTCATCTTCTTTTTAAACGTGTTCAACCTCATACAATTTGTTACATTTTTCTTTTGAGTTTAACACCTCTTTTGCCAAAATGTTTGAATTTGATTCATTTTTTTTGTACCATTTTATCAGTTTCTGAACACAGATCCTTCATTTGTTCTGAAGATAAACGTCGATCAATTGAGGGTCATTAAAGACATTTAAAGGAACAGGAAAAAGCTTTGAGTGTCCAGGATAGCTGATCTGGTTTTTGGACTTCCACCCCGGGCAAAGTTCTACCCGACACAACAAAAGCAATAACAACAAGCGTTCTTCTCTCTTGATGTTTGGGACACTCACGCAACTGGAATAATTCTTTCCCAGCCTTTCTTTAATCTCTGGTTTCCTCAGGCAACATCTGTCGCTCCGTGCTGCAGGGTTATACCTCAACTTTGACCTCAGTTACCGCAGGCCTTGAAACCTGTTTAGGACAAACATGCAGGACTGTTGCCTGCACACACAAGGAGAAGTGAGTATTGATTGGTGATAGATGGATAAACCTGCTGGACTGATAAGAAGGTCATATTAGTTTGTCCAGGCAGTGGAGAGATTAAATCACAATGAGACGCGCCGTCCTTGGATCCAATCCTTAAACCTAAGGGTTTGTACCAGTTTAGAGGTTGACTTCAATCCACTGCTGCATTGATTAACACGGACACTCTGGAATGAGAACACCTTCCTTTACAACTTCTCAGAAATCTGCAAATATTCTCTATAAAGGCGATCCAGAATCACAGCCATAATGAACTCCAGCCCTTTGAAACTTTGGTTCATCATTTTCAGTTCAAAGAGAAATTCTCACAGAGACGACTATTGAAAGCAGAATGAAAACAATTAGAGAATGTTACTACTACGAGCCAGGGGCGTAAAAACTATATTTGTCTACTGATCTGTATGTACGATGCATTTCAAACATTTTTATCTGACTGTATGCTTCCTGGTGTGAATCTCTGATTGCAGGATGCATCACAAACAGGGTTGATACATACTGTATATACCTGGCGCCTGTTGCTGTATCTCAACATGTTATAATGTCAGCAGATGCCTTTATATACCCTGATCTGGTCTGACTCATTTATTTAACCATTGAAGTGCACTGCTCAAACCATTTATTTTCCTAAATGGAAGACCTTATATAGATAAGCTTAGAAAATGATGTATACAATTTCAGTAAAATGGGAATTTTGCTTTACAACAGACGAACAACCCCGAAGCTAAGATGTTTTCTTCAAACTAACGTGACAGATGTTCTTTTTAAACTGAGTGATACACTTAAACTGATTAAAGTATCAGAATTAAAAGAATCTAAAACAAAACAATTTTTATAAAATAAGGCTTGAGACAGAAAATTGTAAATCGGTTGACCCTTAGTCTATCTTCGGCTAAAAAGTATTACATACAATTTTCAAAACCACATTTAAAACGTGGAAATCATTTTAATGATCTTTAGAAAGTGATGCATTTTAAATATGGCAATTTCAATGGTTTCTCCTTAAGAAGACAGTAATCGGGTCGAATCAGCTAGAATGTTTCTGGTAACGTCCCTCAGGTGGAGGAGTAAGGACATGACTAGGGAAGAAAGACAAAGCCTTGCCTTTCTGCCTTGTCCAGTTAAAATGACCTGGAACAATAAGAAGACATTTAAATGTGTGTCTTCATTATAAACAAACCTCACATTGATTTGCAGGAAGCACAATTTTCAATCATCAAAATATAAATGAAAGAAAAAGAAAGAAAAAGAAAATAAGCCGGATTTATAACAATAATTTATAAACAATAACAGCCAGAGTTAATGTGTGTGTATTTAGTTGTTATACATTGTTTATCCTAAATTGACCCAATCAATTTAATGTAATTTTAACGAAAGATGACATTATTATTATTATTTTACCCATTATAATTTTAATTATAAATTATAATTTTAAATAAAAATAAATTTACCATCTAAAAACAGTTTGATGGTCTTGAATTGTTTGTTAGTAGATCAAAATAAAATGGTTTGATTGCAGTTGTGGAAATATAGATAAATTACTTTTATTACAGTTGGAATTAATTTACTGAACCTAAAGTAAAGAACAAGACAGAATTAAAAAGAATAAATTATTTAATAATAAATACATTTCAAATGTATCAACCCTTAAATGCTCTGGTTTTACATGCTCAATGTTTCATCAAAAACAAGAATAATTCTCTAGATTTAAAGGTTTATAAAACACACAAATGTGTGTAGTTGTAATATAACTGCTCCTGACCGGCAGGAGATGAGATCGATATTCGATTAATACATCACGGTTCAAGAAACGCTTTCTAACTGTTGCTGTCTGGATTATGAATATTGTTTAATGATATTTAAAGTTTTTTTTATATATATTTAATGATGTATATTTCATTTTATGTTAATGTATATGAAGGATGATAAATGACAAGAGTATAAATAATATAAAAACATAACAAAATGTATAAATAAATAGACAAATGCGTGGATAAATATCAATATGTCAATAAATAAATGACTTTGGATTTCATTTTTGTTGAAGAACGGTGCCATTTCTATGTATATTTAATTTAATGCATTCCATTTTTATTAATCTATTTTGATTTCATTCTTTCATTCTTTACTGCCACCACAAAAAAAAACCCTGTGTTGTGTTTTCAACACTAGCGATGAAAAGTAAAAGAAGAAACTGTTCAATAAATGACAGAGACGACATCTCGTTCTAACATGTTCAAGTAACGGTGGGAATCATGAGAAAACCAAAAGGACAAATGACGTTAATGACAGGATATAGTTGAAAAGCAGCTCCACACATGAAAACGGTTGAATCAAATCTGCACATGTGTTCTAAATTTGCATGTGACAACAGTTACCCCCCAAAGACATGTGGACCCTCGTTTCTAAAAAACTTTTAACTCGTGTGAGTCTGCACAGGTGCCGGGCCACTGACCCAAGTCCAATCCTGGGGACAATTAAGCAACATTCTCTCTCTCCGACTCAGAACCAGAGTTGCCAGAGCAGCATGTGTATGTATGAGGGGTCCATGTTTGTGGGCCGGTGCGAGCGGGGTCTCAAGGGTCCGGAGATTAAGTCGACAAAAGGTGCACCTGGTGCTTTAGATTGAGTTTCTCTCGGGCTCCATCCCCCTCTCCCATACTCTTGGTACCAACCTCACTCCGGGACTTTTAAGAGATTAGAAGATTCCGCCTCTAATGTACTCTGACGGAGACGCACACTAATGGACGATATTACATCTCGACGTGTGAACTCTGGGTCCGTGTGAGAGGAGGTTGGATTCGACTGTCGAGCCTCTCGTCGCTCTTGATGTGAAACCGATCGCTCCAATTAATTCATTAAAAGGGATTTGTATCTGATGACTGGACCGGTCGTGGTCCAGAACCACGGGGACTCATTAGACATGTTGTTCTCTCCGTGAGCTGGTTAACACCTCGAAACACTGAGCAAACATTTGTCAAAGAAGAAGCTGACGCCGCGGCGGCTCAGTGGTTCACGTCCACTGTTTTTCTTGTGGATTATTAGATTATATTCCTTGGTTTTGGCTCAAGTGCTCCAGATGCTGCAGCTGTTACCACGACTCAGCCGGAGCAAGTGACATCCTGGTCAAGTGTGTCCACCGTGTGTGTGCGTCTGACACAATTCAAATGTTTGACTGTGTATGTTGCCAAATTGTTGCGTACTCAACTTGTGTTTTGGTGGGTTGTGTGACACTTTTTGTACACCAAGGGGTGTGTGTTGGAATGTTTGTGTAGAAACTTATAGTAACTATCATAGTCAGTATCTGTGTACGAGTGTGTGTCCATAATAGCGTGTTTGAAAGTTGAAGAGTTTATGAAAGTCAATGTGTATTTAGATGTGTGTGTGT